>NC_030678.2:16691174-17013174 GCF_000004195.4 Xenopus tropicalis
TGTACTGAGAGCTATCTCCCCTGCCCCTGTATTCCCTCACTTGTACTGAGAGCTATCCCCCCTACCCCTGTATTCCCTCACTTGTACTGAGAGCTATCCCCCCTACCCCTGTATTCCCTCACTTGTACTGAGAGCTATCTCCCCTACCCCTGTATTCCCTCACTTGTACTGAGAGCTATCCCCCCTACCCCTGTATTCCCTCACTTGTACTGAGAGCTGTCTCCCCTACCCCTGTATTCCCTCACTTGTACTGAGAGCTATCCCCCATAACCCTGTATTCCCTCACTTGTACTGAGAGCTATCCCCCATACCCCTGTATTCCCTCACTTGTACTGAGAGCTATCTCCCCTACCCCTGTATTCCCTCACTTGTACTAAGAGCTATCTCCCCTACCCCTGTATTCCCTCACTTGTACTAAGAGCTATCTCCCCTACCCCTGTATTCCCTCACTTGTACTAAGAGCTATCTCCCCTACCCCTGTATTCCCTCACTTGTACTAAGAGCTATCTCCCCTACCCCTGTATTCCCTCACTTGTACTGAGAGCTATCTCCCATAACCCTGTATTCCCTCACTTGTACTGAGAGCTATCCCCCCTACCCCTGTATTCCCTCACTGGTACTGAGAGCTATATCCCATACCCCTGTATTCCCTCACTAGTACTAAGAGCTATCTCCCCTACCCCTGTATTCCCTCACTTGCTAAGAATCCATCCAGCCCCTTCTTAAAGCTATATAATGTATCAGCCAGTACCACTGAGTCAGGGAGGGAATTCCACAACAGTAAGAATCCATACCTGCATCGAGAGAGTCCTGGGCAGGGAGGTTCTTCCCTCGCTTCTTTACCATGGCGGTGCCTCAGGCTTTATCCTGGAACAGAGTATATCAGTGTCAGTCACAGAGTTTAGTGCTACACCCATTCCCATTCCTATTGCCCAGTTTCTCTGCTGACATTCATGAAAGTGAAAGCAAAAAGGAACATAAAGTCACTGGAATAAGCAGAATATCCAGGGCCACTAATTACAGAATCCGGGAATCTGAAGTAGCCATAATGTACAATAACTATATAAAGAATAAATAGAATTGCGTCTCCCCTTACGGCACTGCTGGACTGTGGTGCTTAAAACCAGTTCATAGGGAAAGTGCAGCCACGGAGCAGGTTTCCAGCTGTAGGAGGGATGCTGGGAGTTGCAGTACAACAGCTGGAGAGCCGGTAATAAGAGTGACACAAACTAATAACGCTCAGGGCAATACAAGAGCCCAGCCACTAGGCGTTACAGGGGATGCTGGGACTTGTAGTACAGCTAGAAAGCCGCTAACAGCAGGAGTGTGCGCAGCAACAAAACCACCCTCAGCACCGGCTTTCTACCCACGTGTTACTCCCGCAGGCGACTAACTACTTCCGCCCCACGTTACCGGCTCCCGTTGCTTCCGGTCTCCCACACACAACTCACACACGTCCAGCGGCCACAGCCAGCCACACTACGTAAGTGGCGAATCAGAGGGAGGCATCTGCTATCTCCCGACACGCCCCCTCCGTGTGACTATGAATGGGAGAATCGACCCTCCTTCGACGTGGTACGGTATAATGCGCAGCGGCCATGTTTGTTTTGGGCAACGTCACCACTTCGGGGGAAAGTTGTTTTAAATTCGGAGCTGCACATTTGCAATAGTTACACAGGGTGCATAGTTGCTTTGCTGAACTGGTGGCATTGTACTCCTACGGGAAATAAATAGGCACCGTTGCCATTATCAAAGATGGAAACTACAGTGTGTTACAGTTGAGGACGGCTGTCCAATTACTTCAATAAACCTTTGCGCTTCCTGGAGTGCTGTCACTTGTGTGTGGGAGTGCAGCAGGCTCTGAATGAAGGTAAGAACCAGGGCAGCTCCTTCTGAGCAGGCTGCAGAATTGCATGGGAGGATGGGTTGCCTTTTGATGGCTGTATTTGTGCATTTTTAACCTAAAGCTCTTCCCCTGGAATTCTATTGAATTATCTTTGGGTTTAGCTAGCAAGATAGGGGGAATGGTGTGTGTACATTAGAACTGTATTGCTAATGTACAGTGTAGGGAAAATGCTCCAAGTCCCCTGTCCCCACTGGTGGTCTGCCCCAGAATTGTATTGTGTGACTATTGCTACCTATTTGCGCTATTTAACACAGGGGGAGGGGTGTTAGGGTGAATACACACTGGGCTACTAGTAGCAGCTACTTATAATGGCTACTAAACTCCAGAAAATCCCCTGCCATACTCAATTCTCAATACTGAGAAATGCTTCTGCTAAAACACACGTAGAGACAATTATCAGTAAATGATCAGCATTGTGTTTTTTAGTAGCCACAACAAGTAGCTGCTACTTAAAGGCAGTGACACACACGTTGCTGCGATCTCCCGCAGTCGCCCCGAAGTTTCCTCTGAAGACAACTTCGGGCGACTGCGGGAGATCACAGCAACGCGTATGTCATCCCACTGGCAATTTACATTCTAGCCGGTGGGGTGGCATTGTGGGGAGATTAGCATGTACCCCTGCCCTAAGGGTGAAGACACACAAAGTTACTAATAGCAGCTACTTTTTCACGGCTACTGAACATCAGAAAATCCCCTGCCATAGACAATACTGAGAATTGCCTCTGCTAAAACACGTGAAGAGACAATTATCAGTAAATGATCAGCATTGTCTGTTTTAGTAGCCACATTAAGTAGCTGCTACTAGTAGCCCTGTGTGTCTTCACCTTAAGGGCAGTGACACACACGTTGCTGCGATCTCCCGCAGTCGCCCCAAACTTTCCTCTGAAGACAACTTCGGGCGACTGCGGGAGATCACAGCGATGCGTATGCCATCCCACTGGCAATATACATTCTAGCCGGTGGGGTGGCATTGTGGGGAGATTAGTCGCCCGCGACTAATCTCCCCATGTACCCCTGCCCTAAGGGTGAAGACACACAAAGTTACTAATAGCAGCTACTTTTACACGGCTACTGAACATCAGAAAATCCCCTGCCATAGACAATACTGAGAATTGCCTCTGCTAAAACACATGAAGAGACAATTATCAGTAAATGATCAGCATTGTCTGTTTTAGTAGCCACATTAAGTAGCTGCTACTAGTAGCTCTGTGTGTCTTCACCCTAAGGGCTCTGGCACACAGGCAGATTAGCCGCCCGCAACAAATCTCCCTGTTCACAGGCGACTAATCTCCCCAAATTGCCATCCCACCGGCGAAAATGTAAGGTGGGATGGCACACACGATTTCGGCAAATTGCCAAAAATGCCTCGCGATGCAACTTCACCGATTTGCTGAAATCGCCTCCGCAGCAAGTGCCATCCCACTGCCGACTTACATTTTCACCGGTGGGATGGTAGTTCGGGGAGATTAGTCGCCCGTGACAAGGGAGATTTGTCGCGGGCGACTAATCTCCCCGTGTGCCAGAGCCCTAAAAGGGTCTTATTTGCACACCACTTACTGCCCATCAAACCCTGATTTCTACAAGTCGATGTTATCCATGGATAAAGGAAGAGGGCACGCAATTATTTTTTGCCTATCCCCCAACAGCATTTATTGAAAAGCAGAAAATGAAGTTGCAGGTTTTGAGAAGCTCTTGAAAAGCTAGTGCCCCTGTTTACACATACATTTACATACTAACAATTTTGCATGGAATATCTTTGGTATCTGGGTTCATATTGATCAGTAGTTTTCATACTGGGCTGGTTCTTTAACAGCTCCACGTGACTCATTTTTCTTTAGCAGCCGTCTGAGCACAATGAGCCTGGAGGAGATTGAGGCCCAGCTGTCGGAACTGGATCTGCTCTCTAGTATGTTCCCCACGGAGGACGAGTTTGTCGTAACGGATCAGGTGGCGCTGGCTGAGCTGAGGGATTACGCAGAAAAAAGAGCCTCAAGTGCACCGTCCTCCAAGATACAATTCACAGTGAATGTAAAAGTGGAGGAGAGTGATAAAGTCAAGGTAATGGCATTAATATTTTACTGCAGTAGGTGTTATTCTTTTTTCTGCACTACTGGTTCTGGAGCTTGTGCCACAATGTTTCTAGACTCAGACCCAGAGAACAGAAATAGATAAACAACTGCTAGAGGTGGAGATTCTTCTTGGTCTCAGTTTTGTTTAGATGCTGAGCTGTATGTTACAGGAGGTTGAAACACATTGTGGATTTTTGGATTCAGCTGAGCTCCAGTTCATAGTATGCTGGGAGTTCTAGAAAGCACTGTATGAATACAAGAGTGGAATTAGCTGTTCCAATGGCTTTTACCATGTACAGCATTGCAGAGTGTAGTGGGCACTCAGTGTGTCACATGGATACACATAGATGCTTCTAATTGCGCAGCATTACTCAGTGGAACTGTGGAAAATGTGATCTAAGCAGTATAACGTCTTAGGGTAATAACACACAGAGCTACTTGTATCCAGCTACTTTTCGTGGCTAGAAAATAGACAATACTGATAACTGTCTACGTGTGTTTTAGCAGAGGCGATACTCTGTATTACCTATGGCAGGGTATATTCTGGCATTTTGTAGCCGCGACATGTAGCTGGCTGCAAGTAGCTCTGTATGTCATAGTCCTTAACGCTTCTGTGACTTTGGATCGAGGCAATTAATGCAGTAGGGTCCAGCTCAGCTTCCTGTTTGTGATTAGTGCCATATGGTACTGGTGCCCCTGCAAAGACTGTATATGATATTTCCATAAATATTCTGTATGGGGATAGGGGTCTGTAATGGAGATGCAAACCTGCTAGAAGTCATTTCTAGGGGTTTCTGGCCTCCTCCCATTACACCATTGCCCAAGGTATAAATCTAGGTGACAGGTCAGCTGCTACAGACATTAATGGTCTCCTAATTCTGTAACATTTACACTGGGGAGAGGAAGAACCAATCCCCAACCCTCCATAAATGCTGATACTGGCCCCCTGTGCTCATGGACCACTGGCAAGCGCCCTTTTGTCACATACTAAAACAGCCCTATTGCAGTCATGTTCCTCCTTGTTTATATGAAGTTACCAATCTAGTTGGGTGGGAGTTGGAAAGAATTTTAATGAGACCCTGCAGCCTGTTGTTTTATATTATGCTTTTACTGTTGGATTTGTTACCCTCAAACTTATTGTTTTCTGTTGTTCTGTTAGCAGGAGCTGGGCTTGCACTGTTCCTATCCATTGCAGTACCCAACGGTCCCTCCGGAAATCCTAGTCAGGTAACGTGGGCATGGGGTAGTGGCAATAGCATGCACCATAAAAGGCTAACTGGGTAGTAAAGGCAAAAACACATTCTTAATAGCAGCAATCAATATAAATGCACAAGGCATTATTCAATTGATGCTGTAAGTGCTGATATATAGAATCATGTATTAATTCATGCCTCTCCTGTATAGGCAAAGGGATACGTGTGTATGTTACTGTGCCTGACTGCCTGTTCTGCCTAGACAGCTTCTGAAAATGAACAACCTTAAAGGAATAGTTCTCCTTAATGAAAAGGGTCCCCTCCAGGCCCACCTCTAATGTTTAGTCCCACAGCTGCACTGTACCTAAGCTGTGAACACTGAGTAGCACAGTGTTTGGCATAATGGCCGTTTGGGCCTTGGTTTCTAATATGCATGTTCTGTATTGGGAACATGTACATTGGAAGTGATGCAGGGACATTTCTTAACCCCTCCCCGTTACCCTGAGGTGGCTTTCATGATAATGTTCCCCTCACTCTTTCCAGCGCCGGAGTGGGTCCATGTGTAACCGCATTGCTGGTGTAGATTGCTCAATTGCACTTTCTGCACTAGAACATTTCTGGTCTAATAACCAGAAATTTCGCTCTTAAAGTTACCAGCAGCAGCATTTTGGGTCACTAATGCCCGAGGCAGATTTTGCACCTTGCCTCATAGCAGGAGCATTCCTGATGTGATAGGGCCAGACATGGAGGCTGCCAGCCTCACTTCGCTACTTTGCGTTCACAGCTTAGGTACGGGATAAGGGGGCAACATTAGATGCAGTTCAGGAAGGAGGCCGTTTCCAAAGGACACACTTTTATGGATATAGATAACAGACAATTATCAATTGGTCTTCATTTTTTTTATTTTTCTGTGGTTTATGAATTATTTAGCTTTTTGTTCAGAAGCTCTCTAGTTTGGAATTTTACGAATATATTGTATCGTGTTATAGACACGAAGAGGACAAAACTGGCACACCTCTTTCCATTAAAATATAACTTTTACTTATTGCTAGTTAAAATTGTTAAGTTAAAATAGATAGAAAAGGAAGTAAGGAAAAGTATTAAAAATGTTGTGAATCACACCTTGAAACCGTTTCAATTCTAGCTCTTATCCTCCTGGATATTATTACTTTACAAAATGTCTTTGTCTATTGCGAATGGTTTCATTTGTATCAATGCTGTCTGCGTGTTACAATTTCCACAAGGAATTACAATCCTTCCATTCAGGTATATATTGGCGGTATTTATACAGAAAGGTTGGAAAGAAGCACACCATTCATTCAATAAACTTTAATTAACCCTTCGTGTGTTGTATAATTTATTAATTGGTTAACCCCCGTTTTTCGAGGGATCAGGTGAGTATTGCACTGTATTTATTTTTATTTATTTAATCGTTGGATTACTGTGCAAATTATCAGGTAAGTATTGATTGTTATACTCAGGTAAGTGTCATTCTGGTGCTCTACGCGAGATAGATCCCTTAATTATAAACTTACTTTATTTGTTTCTAGTGCCTCACCGAGTATTAGGTCACGGTTTATTGGTATTCTGTTTCCAGGATCCTTCCTCATATGTGGCTAATCCTGGTGCAACTTAAGAACATGTGCATCTTTATAGTAATTGTCCAACGTCCGATTAATATGAAATTATTACAACGCAAAAGTCACAAGTTCCTTATTCTTATGCTGTAGAGAACCAGTTATAAGATAATGCTTGCTATTAGGCCTAGCAGGGTAATGAACACTAGTTAACCTTTCTGGTGTGCTTTTAACCGCGAATTAGTAGTGGTCCCTATGATTTATATCTCTGTCAAAATTGAGCGGGCTCATCCACCCATTGCAATTTTCTTGCAGAAAGGCAGCGTCACTGATTGCAATAGCAATGTTGACCCGCTCATTAACACTTGCTTGTTCTGTCACCACTATTCATGAAAGTGCACAATGGGGGTCACGTTTATATTTACTGCCTCGGTATACTTATAATCACTGTTGGCTTATTACTCCACACACCTTCATCATATATACACGGAAACGCCCAAGATTCACTTGCAAGTATGCGATATACTACCCATAGGAATCGCGTTCACGATTACTGCCTCGGTTCTACTTAACCGCTCGATACAACCCTAGGCGTGCATCGACTCCACTTGTTAAATAATCGGTATACGGTACGCTAATGCTAGTAATTTCCTTATGCGGCATATAAGTTACATTCGGCTTTGATGATTCGCCATATTGCCCATTAGTGCCAAAAAGACGAACTGCATTGGAATCCCAGCTTATGTACTCCCTATTATTTCGGCGCCTAAATGGTTAAATATAATGGCTGACGATATTTTACGTTGTGATTACTTCTGGTCAGTACAAATCAAGACAGCCTTTCTTCCCCGAAGGGACAGAGTCCTGGTGCCTACACCTCTATTTATTACCTCGGCACCCAGGATTCTACACAGTAATTAAACCGTTCAGTATTTATAATTCGGTTCCGTTTCTGAACTGGTGTCCTGGTGCCTATAATTATATTCGTTGCCTCGGCAACCAGAATTTACCGCACCAATTGCTCAATTGCACTTTCTGCACTAGAACATTTCTGGTCTAATAACCAGAAATTTCGCTCTTAAAGTTACCAGCAGCAGCATTTTGGGTCACTAATGCCCGAGGCAGATTTTGCACCTTGCCTCATAGCAGGAGCATTCCTGATGTGATAGGGCCAGACATGGAGGCTGCCAGCCTCACTTCGCTACTTTGCGTTCACAGCTTAGGTACGGGATAAGGGGGCAACATTAGATGCAGTTCAGGAAGGAGGCCGTTTCCAAAGGACACACTTTTATGGATATAGATAACAGACAATTATCAATTGGTCTTCATTTTTTTTATTTTTCTGTGGTTTATGAATTATTTAGCTTTTTGTTCAGAAGCTAGTTTGGAATTTTAGCAGCTATCTAGTTGATAGGACAAAATGTACCCAATCAACCAGTTAAAGGTTTGAGTAGAAGATAAACAGGAGACGGGCTGAATAGCAAGATAAGCAATAAAGGGTAATTTAGCTTCTGGAATAAAACATCAATAACAAATATAGTACATTATCTTTATTGAATTACAGGTCCCCTTCCCTGGTCAGATCACAGCAGGCCCAGCTTAACTTGGACCTCAGCAACTATTTGAAGAGTAACTGCAGCGGAGATGTGTGCATACTGAGTGCCACCGAGTGGGTCAGAGACAATGCTTTTAATTACCTAAAGGACACAGCACCTTTGTCCGAGCCACAGACGGACCCGGGGTCCCCCGATAATGCCACATTCACTAGACTGTGGATTTACAGTCATCACATATATAACAAAGTAAAGAGAAAACATATTCTGGAGTGGTCAAAAGAGATGGAACTTTCTGGATTTTCTATGCCTGGAAAACCTGGCATTGTCTGTGTAGAAGGACGGAGATATCTCTGTGAAGAGTTCTGGAACAGGTGAGCCCTTTCCTGCATGCTGCTAATATCAAGCTGATCACTATGCACAGGGCTGCAATCCGTAATCCTGAGGCCCCATACTACTATTGGCCCTAACGATTAACCCATCACTCACCTGTACCCTTAACGGTGGAGCTGAGTGGGAGGGCAGGTACCCCTCACTTCCAATTGGCACATGTCTGTACTGTGCCAATCAGGGGGCAGGTTGTAGTTAGTTGTAAATAGGGTGCATATAATACATTTTTTTTTTTTCGCTCCCTTTTACAGGTTAAGAAAACTGACATGGAGGCGGATCATGATACGACACAGAGAAGACATCCCCTTGCCCGGCGCCCCATGTGACATCAGCAAAGAAATCCAGAAAATGAGGAAATTTCCACCCCTGGAAGAGAAGGCATTTGATGTGCACGGAGCTCGTGGGAATCACATGGACTTGGGGCAACTCTATCAGTTCCTTAACGAATATGGGTGCGCCGACATCTTCCCTATGTACTTTGGGATTGAAGGACGATAATATAGAACTTGTTCAACCTTGTGCCTTCCTCTGCATTTTATGGTTACTAAATCAAATAAGCCGAGTGCCTTATAAAGATTTTGAAGGTAAAATTCACAGTTATACATGCAGAGGTTTCAGGAAATAGAACTTTAAGATGAGACTGTGATCACATGAAGAATGTTTTTATTTTGCTTTTATTTTTTAAACATGGCCGGACTGGCAATCGGGAAATTCTGGCAAAGGGTCTGGGGTCCTTGAAATGCAAGAGCCTATTTTCTATTTTGAATTTCAGTCCAGACCTGGTGACAGCCCACCTGCCTCCCACTGACCTATAGACCACCTGCATGGTCAAGACTGCAGGGCTTTTCCTTGCCACTTTGTAGGTATCCCATGGGTAGCCGCTGTTTAAGTGCATATCCTGAATCATGTTTACACATGGACTGGTATTTGCTAAACTAAGAACCACAATTTGTATGACACAGTGTAAATATAATAATGTAAGTATATTTGTAATTTAATGGAAAATCACCAGAGTTATATGTTGGACTGCTGGAGATTAACTGTCATTTTGACATTAATTAAATAAGGGATGATAATAGAAATAGTGTTTGTTATAATGGTGCCTATAGTAGCAGTGGGGGGATAATAGCCTCTGGGAAGGGACTGGGGCTGTGGGATAGCAGGTATAGTAGGGAGAGATGGTGCCTATAGTAGCAGTGGGGGGATAATAGCCTCTAGGAAGGGACTGGGGCTGTGGGATAGCAGGTATAGTAGGGAGAGATGGTGCCTATAGTAGCAGTGGGGGGATAATAGTCTCTGGGAAGGGACTGGGGCTGTGGGATAGCAGGTATAGTAGGGAGAGATGGTGCCTATTGTAGCAGTGGGGGGATAATAGCCTCTGGGAAGGGACTGGGGCTGTGGGATAGCAGGTATAGTAGGGAGAGATGGTGCCTATAGTAGCAGTGGGATAATAGCCTCTGGGAAGGGACTGGGGCTGTGGGATAGCAGGTATAGTAGGGAGAGATGGTGCCTATAGTATACATACATACATATGGCAGAGCTGAATCAGTAAATAAGCCTATGAGGAGCATAACAGAACATTCCTGATTTATTTTAGAGCAGAGCAATTTATTTTATATATTACACTTTATCAGCAATTTGCTGCCATTGAATTCAAAAGCTTTCCCGCTACCTTGGGGTGGGGCACGGTGCAATAGGCCACATCATTTCTGATAACAGAACCTGCCAGTTTTATCTAGGCTGCAAGACACATGGCAGTTCTATTAGAGTTACCCATGGCACAGAAACTCCTCCACCTACACAGATAAGGAATTATTGATTGAAAGACCTAACTGAAAAAGCCTGTGAAATGATCATTTGACAAATGGCCCAGATTAAATGAATTGTGCAACATTGCCACAAAGCAGTTCTGAGCTACTGCTACAAATCAGTGCAAATGCTGGTCTGTATCATCATCTTCTTATACCCCTTGACTAAATGTGTGCAGGACAGATGTATATTGCCTGGCCCGGGGTGATTATACCTTTCCTTCTCCTTTAAGCTATTAGCAATTTTCTACTGCTATTATAAGGAAATTCATACAACGCTATCTGCTGTTCATTTTAGATGACTTGCTACAGTTGGCAGAATATTACGTTCCTGGAAAAAGGGACATAATATTATGATGCAGGTTTGCTTAGAACTGACCAGAGAAACATCAGATGGCTTATCTTTGCTTACTATAGCGGCATAAACACTGGCTGATTTCAAGTAACAGTTCAGTGTAAAAATGAAACAAATGAGCAAAATTAAAAATATTTCTACTATAGTTAGTTGGGCAAAAATGTAATCTATAAAGGCTGGAGTGGGCAGAATTAGCACGATATCGCCCACCCGAAGTTGGGGATATCCGGAGAAGATCCGTTGGCTTGGCGACCTCACCAAGCAAGCAGACCTTAGCGTGTATGGCCACTGTTAGTCAGTGACTTTAGGGAGGGCCACATGGGACATAACTGTTCAGTTAGTTTGTGAGCACACAGGTCAGATTCAAAAGCAAACTAATTGAATAGTTATGTCCCATGTGCCCCCCCCCCCCTCCTCAAGTCACTGATTGGCTACTGACTGCTAACAGCTTAGAGAGCTGAAAGCAGGAAGTAGTGTTCTGGCTATTATGTTAGACATCTGCCTACTCCAGCCTCTATAGGTTACAATTTTGGCTAACGAACTATATTGAAAATATTTTCTATTTTGCACAATCTATCTACTGAACTGTTTCTTTAAGATGCCCCTTTTCGGCCAAAAATCGTCCAAATATTAGTTGGGCAGATTTGAATATATTGTCAGGCTTGGTCCACATTGCTAAAATTGGGATCCAATTAGGCCATCTAAGCAAAGGGCCAAATTGATGACCAAAATAAGCAACCATGCTGGCATCTGGCTGTGTAACGTGCAGCTTTTGTACATGCAGGGCAAACTTTCCCTTTTATTCACAGATAAAACCCTTTGTATCGGAACACAGTGCCACGATTCCAAGTAAAATTCCACACTTAGCTGAGAAAGAGATTTATTTTCTGTTTGAGAAAAAAGAAGAAAAGATAACGGTTATTTTCTTGAACTTATCATGACATGAAACCGACGGTGCTCGTGATAAGATTAAAAAAAAAGCACTGTTATTAAAAAATAATTGTTCTGCGATTAAGTACAAAAATATATTCACATTTGTAGGCACCAATCCAATTGTGTTATAGGTTTGAGCAGCAAAATGAAGACACAGTAATAAAGGGAAAGGCTGTAGTGAGTATTTCTGGCGAATGGCACACGTGGTGTTTCGGTCAGTAATACAGGCCCCGCCCATAGAGGGTGATCCATGCCGCCTCCCATTCACGTCCATGGGATCATGTGGCAGCTCAGGTACAGGTATGGGACCTTTTATCCAGAATGCTCAGAACCTGGGCGTTTCCGGATTAGGGGGTCTTTCTGTAATGTGGATTTCCATAGCTTTAGCCTACTAAAAATCATTTAAACATAAAAGGGGTTGTTCGACTTCAAATTCACTTTTTTATAATTAGCTGTTCTTGAATTATTTAGCTTTTGGTTCAGCAGCTCTCCAACTTTTATCATTTCGGCCAACTGGCCAGTAAGCAGAAAACGAAGTTGGTGAGAAAAGGAAAGTGGTGATATTGCTCTGCTCCTGAAATGAAGTTAGTGAGCAGGGAAGAGTCACCTGAT
Organism: Xenopus tropicalis; assembly: GCF_000004195.4. Taxonomy (NCBI): domain Eukaryota; kingdom Metazoa; phylum Chordata; class Amphibia; order Anura; family Pipidae; genus Xenopus; species Xenopus tropicalis. The sequence continues at coordinate 16,703,571 of NC_030678.2, forward strand.
GTTAGTATAAAAACTAATAATATCCCATTTTACATGAAATCGATTACAACATTTTACATTTCCATTGATTTAAAAAGACTGGGATGATTATTTTAAGAAACATTTTAAGCCCAAGAACCATCTGACAGTATAAAGATAATGGTCCCCTTTATAGTCACACATACGGTGCATTGCAGGATGCACAGTGTTAAACATTGTGGAAATTGTGACAATACAGTGCCATCTAGTGGTTAAACAAAGGTTTTCTACCGGCTGGAGAAGGCTTGATCCAAGGCAAGCAGGATGGCTGCTCCCACTAACATTTATAAGGCTAAAGACACACAGAGCTACTAGTAGCAGCAACTTGTTGTGGCTACTTAAATAGACAATACTGATCATTTACTGATAATTGTCTCTATGTGTGTTTTAGCAGAGGCAATTCTCAGTACTGTCTATGGCAGGGTATTATTTGGCGTTTAGTAGCTGTGAAAAAGTAGCTGCTACTAGTAGCTCCGTGTGTCTTCACCTTAAATGCAAAGAGTTACTGTTTGGTGCACAACACAAATGGCTAAGCTTGTATTCCTTAATATAATTAAGGAACCAATAGACAGTGCAGTTCCACCAGTGCTTGCATAGGCAACAATAATAAAAGCACCCAGTTTTTGGTCCATTATATCTGGTCCAGATATAATAATTATAAAAGATTGCAAAGAGCAGCACCACCTTTTTAGCAAACTGAACCCAATCGGCAGAAAATGAATTTAGTGAGAGGAGAAGAATCTTGTGATGTTCCGCTTAGAACTGACCAGAGAAACTTTAGGAGGACTCTAACATCACAAGATTTTTATTTTTTAGATTGCTTGCTTTTGGGCAAGGCTCTCTTTGCCTCTTGCATTGGTTGTTTTTGTATGTTTAATGTATGCACCCATTTGCTGTGCAAGGCTGACATGCTGGCATGTTATAAATACAGGTATGGGACCGGTTATCCAGAATGTTTGGGACCGGGGGTTTTCCGGATAAGGGATCTTTCCATAATTTGGATCTCCATAACTTAAGTCTACTAAAAATCATTTTAATATTGAATAAACCCAATAGGGTTGGTTTGCCTCCAATGGAGGCAAAATGGAGTACAAGGTACTGTTTTATTATCACAGAGAAAAAGGAAATCATTTTTAAAAATTAGAATTATTTGCTTATAATGGAGTCTATGGGAGATGGCCTTTCAGTAATTCGGAACTTTCTGGATAACAGGTTTCCGGATAAGGGATCCCAATACCTGTACATGTTAACAATAATCTTCTCACAAAGTCAATTTTCTGCCAACTGTGGCTAGTTATAGAGGCTGCCAATAGCAACAAATGAAGATGAACTACAACTATTAAGACATAATGGTTATGGGTCTGAAAATTTAAACTTTCTGTTTATAGGGTATTTTGGCCCTTGAATTAGGAGGGGTGGAAGCAAAATTAAAACAACTGATACAATTATAACGGAAATTAAAAATGGCACAAAAATTGTGTGGAATGGCAAGATCTGTCAGTCTCTCACTGATCCCGGGGATATAGCCGAGGCCTTCACTTCCGCTTCCGTTTCTCCTCTTGCCGGTATCGTGGGCTGAACAGCATAGTGAGCAGCAGAAGCACGGGCACCAGCAGGTAGGGGGCGTAGATGGACACCAGGGTCAGCCGGTCCTTTTGGGTGAGGGGTGCAATCACATCCGACTTGGGGAACTCTCCAAAGAGAATGTGCCCAATAATAGCGATGACGGTGGTGGCCACGTGAGCCGAGTAGACAATGGCAGGAATCCTGATCCACTTGCAGCCGCCTAGATAGAAAGGAAGAGCAGCACTCTGTCATTATCTGCCATCTTGATAAATATCAGACCTTTGCTTAGCGAGTCAGGGACGGCTCCTGTAGGGTGCTGGGAGTTCAGCACTATTTATTTATATAGGGCCAGTGAGTTACACAGCGCTTTACATTAAGTTATAAAAAAAGAAGGGTCTTGCAAAAGTATAACAAACAGGGGCTACAGAGTAAGAATAGGATCAGAAAAGTCACAAGAGCTTACAATCTAAAGGAGTTGTATTGCAACAAAGGGTGCAGCTTGGATCAGGGCAAAAGGCACAAACAGCAATCAGTTCAAAGGTTCAGGGTCAAATGAAATATCTATTCTGCAATCACATTTATGCGCAAACTGCCACTGAAATCCATTCTCTACACTGCTGGTTCTGACTCCTAAAACAATGTAGCAGTAGGTTCAAGAGAAGTGACTTCTGCTACACTGTCTCAAAAGAAGAGAACGGCAAGGGATAGACAAACACTGCTTTCAACAGCAATCGCATTTACACATCACTTTAAAGACCCTAGCAACTAGATAGCAACCATATATCTGCTGAAATGCCAAACTGGAGAGCTGCTAAACAAACACAAAAAATAAAGACCAATTGTCTTAGAATTTCAATATCTACATTGTACTAAAAGCTAATTTAAAGGTGAACTACCCCTCTAAGCTTTTGTGGTTCTCTCCTGCCCTAACAGCATGGGGTATTAGTGCTAAGCATTCGTTATATGAACAGTGTCAAAAACAGTTAATATCATAAGAACTACAAAAAAAATGAAAGCATATAGTCGATGGTGCGACTGGAGATTTACTGGGGGCGGGTTGCCAAACATATTGGCAATAGCCTGTAAATTTGGCATTCCTTGCCCTTTAATTTGCCTTCCATTTGTTTTATATTGCCAAGCTTTTATGATATTAAGCCGGCCGTTTAGCACATGTATGCAAGAGGGGAGCTATACATGATGCACCCCAGGCACGGCAGCCAATGAAACTGCCAATGAAAATTATTTGCACTGCAAACATTGGCATAAGGCAGGAATTGCTAGCCTTGGTGGCAACAAGCCACACGGCAACTTTATTTGTGGGAATGCATACATTACACAGAGATGGAACATGGCACCCCCTCAGAATTTAGCAGGAGATGCGACTGTAAGGGATCCAGCAATCAGTGCACCGGCACCAACCTTTAAAGAAAGCGTAAGCGGCCACGGGGAAGAAGGGGAGCTGCAAGATGGCTTCACAGTACACAAAGCTCTTGAACCAAGGAGGCGGGTTGGCCATCAGGTGGTCTTTAAAGGCGACGGTGTACCACTTCATCAGGTCCAGCAACTGCGGGCAGCAACAGGTTAAATGTGGATTTAATGGGCAAATACAATAAAACACAATTTTTAGGACAAGTTTTGGTATGTGTATATATGTATTGGTGTGTGTATATAATTATATATATATATATTGCAAAGGGATTAATTTGGAAGGGCTGAACTTGGTGGACTTTTGCCTTTCTTTAACCCAAATGACAGTACAGTATGCTGCAAAGCACTTTCATGTACAGAAAGCTTTCCTGCTATGGTGTCCTTGTCCTTGTTTGCATTTCAGTCGGAGCAAACAGAACCTTAGAAATGTTTTTTTTTAAGCCATGTCACAACTGTGCTTGACCATACGCACTGTCTCCCAGTCATGGACTTTAGCCCAGGGCAGCCATAACGGAGTACAGGACAGCCATGATTTTGCTCCCACAGCATGGCACCTTAGCTAGGTGCAATACAGGATTCATTTAGTCAATGGTTTCCCAAAACTAAGCCATTCAGCCTAGCAAGGAATGCTGGGATATGTTAATCACAGTAGGGAAGCCCCCAAAACTACAACTCCCATCATCCTCATCCAGCAGTGAGGAACGTGCGAGTATCCTTGTGATTAATGCCCACATCCAAGCCTCTTATTAAGCTGGCCATACACGTGGCAATCTGATGATGTTTTGTGCGACCATCGTCAGATGTGCCACACACCATTCAGGGCTGAATCGGCAGGTAAGGAGGTAGAAACAATAGGATTTCTACCTCCTTCTGCCGATTCAGCGCTGAAGGGAGATTTTGGTCAGGCGCCTTCTATGGCGCCCGGTCAAAATTTTCAAACTTCGTACGATAGTATCGGTGCGTGTATGGCCAGCTTTACAGTCACATCGGGTGGGAAGAGCAAGTGGAGCTGAATGGCAACCCAATGGCATTATGGGGACTTTATTTACGGCATAGATTTTAGGCCAAAACTTTAAACCCAGGGTAGATAGGGCCTCCATGATAAACCTGACCATCCACAAGAATATTTATGTTTCTATGGGTTTTACTAAAAATGTATATTTCAAACATATGTTTACTTGACCTACTAGTGGCCAAGGGGCAGAGGCATGTGGGCCAGTGACAGAGGCTAAAGTTGGCCATATACAGGCAGAAGCATATGGTAGCCAACCCAAGAGACAGATCTGGTACGGGGCCAAGATTATCTGTGGGAAAGGCCCCCCAACTGCCCCTACATGCCTACAGGTGGGGAATAGCCCAGCATTGGCCATGCATTTTCTAGGCCAGTATTTTTCAGAAGGGAGACTAAGTGCCTCTGCCACTTCCATTCACTTACACAGGAAAAGCCTCCCCAGCACTAATGTGTGGCAGCCCCAAACTCCTCTAGTGGGCTCTTATGGGCAGAAAAGGGCCAGTGAGATGCTCTCAGGTGATTCCTAGTGAAGTCACAAGGGCAACCAATCAGGCATTTGCTTTCATCATCCTACCAGCAGCAGCCTGACAGAAGCGAATAGCGGACTGCTTGCTGTGGGGCTGCAGCGCTGTGTGGGGCACAAACTCACCTCCTGTGGGTAGAGGCTGGGGGGCAGGACGGCTTGCAGATCCACCAGCAGGGTGATAGGGATGTGTGAGAAGAAATAGAAAAAGAAAATCCATTCTAACAGCCTCGCACAAACAGCCATGGCGCAGTGGCAGCACAGACACTATTGCCGGTACAGCAGCACCCTTCAACCCCCGGGTCAGCACTCCGCTGCAGAATCACAACGATCAGTGACGTAGCGCTCACCTGACTCGGCAGCAGGAAGGGGAGGGGCTAATATAAAGATGGCTATTTGGGAAAGCTGCGCTGTGTTTAGGGACGGGGTAGTTGGGTGTTTGGACTGGGAGAGCAGGGCTGGGAGCAGCAGGGTTAGATACAGCGGGGTTAGATACAGCGGGGTTAGATACAGCGGGGTTAGATACAGCGGGGTTAGATACAGCGGGGTTAGATACAGCGGGGTTAGATACAGCGGGGTTAGATACAGCGGGGTTAGATACAGCAGGGTTAGATATAGGGATATTAGGGATCAGGACGCGCTGTGCCGGTTTCTATAGAACAGGGTAAGGTAGGGTGAGCTTGTGATATAACGGTATATACTTACAGTATAGCTGTATAGTTATACAGACTCCAGGGGGTGTAAGTGCAGAGGAAACAGACCCAGCTGTTGAAGTGGGGCCCTGGGGTGCAGAGGGCTCTAATTAATAAGCAATTTTGAAATAGCTTGGTAGAGAAAATAAAAAAAATAGTCAACTTTCAAGTATTTTGGGGCCCTAAATTGAATTAGCTTTGGGGCCCAGTAACATCTAGTTACAGAGCCAAGCGTGGAAATCCCTTTGCATAGTTTAGTTTTCCAAAGTTGACTTCGGGGGAAAGTTTGCGCGACTTGAGATTACCTACTCAACGTTAAGGCCTTTCCATCGGTGACTCCTATTGCTGACAGTGCAAAGCCTTTTCGGAGTGGTTACTCGCCCGTAATATCAGTGATCTATTGTGGGTGACTAACTCGCTCCATGGGTTCTTACCCTTAAGGTGGCCATTGGTGAGGTCACCAAGCGAGTGTATCTTCTCCCGATATCCCCACCTACGGGTGGGCAATAAAGGGCCAAACAATCGAATTAGAATAACGGGTATGGGCGTCCATCGTTCGGGGACTGCATCAACGAGCCGATGCGGTCCCCAATCCGACTAAATTTTTAAACCTGCCTGATCAAGATCTTGCCGATTTCAGGCCAGGTGTCGATCGGGCAGGCCCGTTAGTGCCCCTACATGGGACGATAAGCTGCCGAATCTGTCTAAGGGGCCGATATCGGCAGCTAGAATCGGCCCATGTATGGCAGCCTTTAGCCCTTTGGTGCAGGGATTTGGATTTTGGACATTTTGCTGCCCATGCTTTTAGTGCAGTACCAAAAAACAGGAAAAACCTATGGAAGGTAAAATGGGATTGGCAAAATGCCTGAAATACACTGTGTGCCATAAGCATTCGAAAAATGTTAAGTGGCATTTTCTGATGGTGGAGAAATAGCCAATCTGCTTTAATAAACTCCATGTTGTGCTGAGAAGAATTTTATCTGTAGTGCTCACACTGGGTGGGTTTTGGATTTAAAATGTGCAGACGTTCATCTCAGACTGGAGCAGTTTATGGTTTCTCTGCTGGCAGAGAAAACATATCTACAATGTAACCTGAAGAAAAATGTGGCAGGTGAATGCAGTTCGCAGACACATAGACCTCTGCAGGTTCAGAACTTTTCAAGCAATAAAAAAAGCCTCTTCAATCCAGAATCAAGTGTCTATGCTTTTTATTACTGTATGTTCCTGATGTTTAATCTTCAATCATTTATTAATGTATACAGCACCAGCAGGTTACACAGCACTTACATTACCATATACTATATGGGTTAAAATAAAATGCAATTAGAGGGCCCTGCTCACAAGAGCTTACAATTTCACACCCAGATCAAAACTTTACATAGCCAAGTTAAAGGGGTTGTTTACCTTAACATTAACGTTTAGTATGAAGTAGAAAGTGATATTCTGAGACAATTTGCAAATGGTTTTCATTTTTTATTATTTGTGGTTTTTGAATTATTTAGATTTTTGTTCAGCAACAGTTTGGAATTTCAGCAGTTATTTGGTTGCTATGGTAAAATAGGTAAAGGTATAATCTCTATAAAGCGCTGTAGAAATGGCATTTAATAATCTGAAACCGTCATTTGGCTATACAACTGGCTAATGTTGATATCTTTCATTGCACTCAGGGTGGCCAAAAACATCTTGCTTTATGGCCATTGTCATTGTGATGCACTTAAATTGATAAAGCATCAGTAAAGAAAATACTGTCCCAACTAATACTATTAGTGTTCTGTATTTCTTGAACAGGTCTCTATGGAGGAAAAGGAAACCGAAAGTGTAATATATATATAAAACAACATACCTCCCAACATTTTGAAAATGTAAAGAGGGACAAAAATACGTGCAGCGTGGCAAATTGACCATGCCCATTTTTGCGACCACACCCCCTAAATACCACTCCCATTTGACTAAATTTGGCAGGTTATTTAAAGTTTGAACACATTTCTGGGGGTTTTGGTGTCCTTTTTTTATGTGCTATTACTATTTTGCTGAAAAAGGTGAAATTGCCCTTTAAGCTGCAAGTCTCAGTTCCCCTAAGAGACCTGTTTAGCTTATTAGTTACATTTGTATCTCAGTGCTTTTGTAGCTTTTTGTATTCTTTTTGTAAATTTGTGTCATTTTTAGCTTCAGTGCAGGAGATCAAAGGGAAATGAGGGACTTTTCAGTAAAGCTGGCCATACACGCACCAATAATATCGTATGAAACCTCGTTTCGTATGCTATTCGGTGCATGTATGGCAAGTCGGCAAGTCAACTGATATCGCGGGAAGCTGCTGATATCGATCGACTCGCCAATCGGGTGGGTTAAAAGATTTTGATTGGGCGCCATAGAAGGCGCCTGACCAAAATCTGCCTTCAGGTGCATAGCGACGCGACGCACAACTGATTGTTGTCTAGGGGTAGGCAGGAGAGGCTGCCTGGCGCCCCCCAATCGTTGCGCCCTAGGCAGCTGCCTCTTCTGCCTACCCCTAGTTCCGGCCCTGTCCAGGACTGCGGGTTGAGCTGTCAAAAGAGGGACTGTCCAGCGAAAATTGGGACAGTTGGGAGGTATGAAACAACATTAAAATTCCATATAAACATAGTGTGCTATATTTTAGACACTTTAGGGCCATGGCACACAAGTCATGTAATTAAATCTCCGCTTTGGCAGGTGACATCTCCCCAAAATGCCTTCTCACCGGCAATAAAATGAACCGCCATAGGGAAGGCATATGCAGCACTTCGTTTTCCTAAGCTGCTTGAAGTTATCAGGGGTAGCAAAAATTTTAAGTGCAAAAATTACGCATTTTTAAACTGAAAATTCTGTATTGGTGATGAGGCCTATCATGAGGCCCACATAGGAGCACAAAAAAAGTAAACGTGGGGGAGGAAGGCCATCTCAGGGAGGTTTTGGGGCTCTCCCCTAAAGGATCCAATGAGTAACATGGGTTAGGGTTAAAGAAGACTGCCTAACTATTCAGGAAGGCTTGGCCTGCTATCTTTAGGTGGGATAGCTCATAAATAAGTACTGTTCAATAGGGATGTAGCGAACCTCAAAAAAAAAGTTCGCGAACCTGTTCGCGAACTTACGCCAAAAAGTGTGAATATTGGCGAACTTTGCGAACCCCATAGACTTCAATGGGAAGGCGAACTTTAAAACCTAGAAAAGCCATTTCTGGCCAGAAAACTGATTTTAAAGTTGTTTAAAGGGTGCCACGACCTGGACAGTGACATGCAGGAGGGGGATCAAGGGCAAAAATTTCTCTGAAAAATACTTTGTTGACATTTGTAAAATCGCAAAGGCAGCTGGCAGACCTAGCGGAAATATGCAGCGTTTTTTGCTATTTCGCGCTATTAGCACCATGGAAACGGGATTTGCTGAAAAACGCCATGTGTGACTTGTGCGGCGTTTTTAGGCCGAGAAAAAACGCAGCGGAAAAACGCCACGCGAACCCAAATTGCGAACATGCGCGAAAAGTTTGCGAACCCGCGAACACCCGATGTTCGCGCGAATTAGTTCACCGGCGAACAGTTCGCTACATCTCTACTGTTCAACCCGCAGCACTTCCAGCAGTTTGGAACTACATCTCCCAGCATGCCCCAGTATTTGCCAGGGGCAGCTTTGGAATCAATGTTTAACAGCCATAATGAAGATATATGGCAATTTATACTTTGCTCTACCTACCCACCCCAACAAAGTTACACACATTTAGATGTATTGCTCTGTCTGCAACTCATGTCTGAGAGAGGGCGGAAGAATTGCGCTAAAGGAATTCAAAGCGGCGTCATCAGGCAGCAGCAGCGGAGTGCCGATCGCATCGTCTAGACATGGCTTCTGTATGACACCCGGGGAAAACACGGTGACGTCATCAGGCAGCTGCTGTGATTGCCGATCATATCGATTTTGTCCAGGAGTTCGCTGTGTTTCTGGGCCGGCGAGGTCTCAGAGTTGTAAGAAACGGGGAAGGGATAATGGGAGGAAAGAACAAGCAGAGGACGAAGGGGAATGCGCGGGTAAGTGCCGGGTCCCAGGCTGCCTGTGGGGCTCTGGCCGCTGGTTTTGCCTGGACTTAGTGTGCTGTGTGGTGGAACATGTGTGCCCATTCCATGATCACTGGAGCCTCCTCCTTTTCACCATCCAGCCTGGCTACCTAGGGTAGGCAATACTCTCTCTTCAGCTAATGAGAGGCGTTTCCTTCCTTCGTTCAGTTAGAGGAGTGAGAATGTCAGTGAGAGAACAGGGAACCATTGTTATGTGGAAGCAATTGTCATACTTGGTGGGGGAAATGCAGTTTGCTGTGACTTCCTCTCTATGAAAGGAGTGAAGTTAATGGGAGAGGAGTCAGTGCAACAGGAAGAGAGATCCCCTCAGTCAGTGCAACAGGAAGAGAGATCCCCTCAGTCAGTGCAACAGGAAGAGAGATCCCCTCAGTCAGTGCAACAGGAAGAGAGATCCCCTCAGTCAGTGCAACAGGAAGAGAGATCCCCTCAGTCAGTGCAACAGGAAGAGAGATCCCCTCAGTCAGTGCAACAGGAAGAGAGATCCCCTCAGTCAGTGCAACAGGAAGAGAGATCCCCTCAGTCAGTGCAACAGGAAGAGAGATCCCCTCAGTCAGTGCAACAGGAAGAGAGATCCCCTCAGTCAGTGCAACAGGAAGAGAGATCCCCTCAGTCAGTGCAACAGGAAGAGAGATCCCCTCAGTCAGTGCAACAGGAAGAGAGACCCCCTCAGTCAGTGAGAGACAACAGAGACCCCCTCAGTCAGTGAGAGACAACAGAGACCCCCTCAGTCAGTGAGAGACAACAGAGACCCCCTCAGTCAGTGAGAGACAACAGAGACCCCCTCAGTCAGTGAGAGACAACAGAGACCCCCTCAGTCAGTGAGAGACAACAGAGACCCCCTCAGTCAGTGCGAGACAACAGAGACCCATAGTTAGGAGGGGTAACACACACTAAGGGGTATATTTATGATGCTGTGTAAAAAGTGGAGTAAAACATTGCCGGTGATGTTGCTCATAGCAGCCAATCAGATGCTTTGCTTTGGTTTTCTAAATGTTGAAATCTAATTGCTGATTGGTTGCCCTGGGCAACATCACCGGTAATGCTTCACTCCACTTTACCCCTAAGGTGGGTAAGAACCCTCACAGAGTAAGACCTCCAGTCGGGGAAGAGTAGTAAGAGTAGTGCGAGCACCCTCAATCAGTAAGAGAGGAGTGAGACTCCATGGTAGGGGAGAGAGGAGTAGTCACTGTATAGTGAGAGAGCACTCACAATGTAAGCAAAGACACACATAGCTACTAGTAGCAGCTACTTTTTCATGGCTACTAAACTCCAGAAAATCCCCTGCCATAGACAATACTGAGAATTGCCTCTGCTAAAACACACGTAGAGACAATTATCAGTAAATGATCAGTGTTATCTTGTTTAGTAGCCACAACAAGTAGCTGCTACTAGTAGCTCTGTGTGTCTTCACCCTAAGGGCTCTGGCACACGGGGAGATCAGTCGCCCGCGACAAATCTCCCTGTTCGCAGCGACTAATCTCCCTGAGTTGCCATCACCTGCCATCCCACCGGCGAAAATGTAAGTCGCCGGTGGGATGGCACACGCGGCGGCGCGATTTCGTCAAATAGCCAAAAAAGCCTTGCGAGGCAGGTGATGGCAACTTGGGGAGATTAGTCGCCCGCGAACAGGGTGATTTGTCGCTGGCGACTAATCTCCCTGTGTGCCAGAGCCCTAAAAGAGTACTGAGATCGCCTTAGCCAGTCTAACAGCAGTATGGTCAAATTACAGAAACAGAAGAGAGAGAGAGTGCCAGATGAGAAAGAAGTGAGACTTCTCCCATAAACTAGGAGAGAGGAGTAAGAGAACTGAGTGAGCGTGACCATGGCCCCTCCGTCAGAGAGAGAGGAGAGAGACTCCAATTAGGATGTGCTTGGGTAGAGAGAACACCATATTGTCACAACATGAAATATTACTATATGCTATTAATAAGTGAAATCTTGTGGTTTTTGTATTACTCTTTATCATTAGTTGAGCATTTGTGGAGTCGGGACAAGATCTAACCCCTATTTCTACTCCAATAATCAACTTTAGTTTCACAAAATGGGGCTTTACATAGTCTTTTAGGCTGCACAGTGACTCCTAACCCTTACAGCACCTTCATACTACTACTACAGGTTGTGGTATCAGCTGGCCCTGAAGCCTAAGATGTCACACACACTGTGTTTTTTCCTCAGTACTGCCTGATATCACGCATACAGGCTGCTAGTGAATTTAATGTCAGGCACCTCTCACTGTGCACATAGGACAGATATTGGCCTAGAAATTCATACTAGTCCCCTTTGGGGCTGAATTCCCCCCTGTGTGTGCAGTGATTGGCAGTCACCATTTAAGTCAGTGGCAGCTTCATGGGTGGTATTTAGTGTTTTACTGCCAACGGAGAAAACTTTGTGTGTGACACTACCCTAAGAGGTCCCATGGATCCAAATAATTTGAATGATTTGCATAGAATTAATATGATGGAGATGGGGTGTACAGGTTAAAAGGAGAAGGAAAGTCATTTTGGCATTTTACTGGCAATAGATTTGTGACATTAGTGCCACCTAGAACAATATATTTATTCAGCAGAAACCATTACCATACCTGAGTAAACAGCTTTAGAAGCTTTCCCTGTTTGCTTAAGATAGCAGCTGCCATTTTAAGTAGCTTCCTGCCTGCAGTCTAGCCGTTATAGCTCAGATCACACATTCCTAAGGGAGGGGGAGGGAGTTCTTAGCATTCTGGTGGGAGTGGGGAGCAGGAGAGGGGAGAGAGGAGAGAACTGCACAGACTCTGGCCCCGGAAATTAAGGCTGTTTCTGACAGAGGAAGTCAGACACTGGAATATCATGTTTACAAAAAAGGAGACAAGAAATCCTGTGTTTCTTTTGATAGAGGACTGCATTAGTGTAAGTGCTTATGGCTGTATTTACATAGACCTTTCTGATAAAGCTTACTTAGTTTTTACCTTTCCTTCTCCTTTAAAGAGGGGATTAAAGAGTAACATACGGCTGATGAGGAGCCATGGACCAAATATTTAACAGGGCCCTCTAGCTGTCCAGTGCTTGAACATTTAAAAAGGTACATTTTTGAATGAAAGTATAGTTAAAAAAAAAAAAGTTAAAAAGTTTTCAAGATTTTTGTTAACCCTACCCAGAAATCTCTAGTAAACAGAACAAGATCAGTCTTGGTGCTGCCTGCCTAGACTAAATATTATTTCCCTATTGCAGCCCTCAAGCAGTGGAAGGGCAGCAGAGCTTCTGGCCAAGGAAAGTGGGACAATTCCTGGCTTCATTGGGTTTGGATCATCACAGAGTGACCACAGCTATGTCCCGGCTGTACAGGGAGCCGAAGAGGTGGACAGCCTCGTCGATGCAGATTTTCGCCTGGTGCTGCGCAAGCTTTCCAAAAGGGACGCCATCACAAAACTAAAAGTGAGAACGTGTGATGTAACCTGAATTGCTGGTTAGTGTCAGTCTGTTCTGTAGCGAAATGCAATATTAACATTTCTTTATGTAATGTTTTTGCAGGCTATGCAGGAGTTTGGCTTCATGTGCAAGGAGAGAGAAATGGAAACAGTTAGAGGGGTGCTCCCCTACTGGCCCAGAATATATTGCAAGATTTCTCTGGTATGTCTGTGTTCTGACAAATCGGCCTCAGAAATAATTCCCATGCCTGCTTTTTAAACTTGGATGTTCCTCCATATAGCAGCAGCCTACTCTCTTCCTATTACTCTTTTTGTCTCTCCCTTTCTTAGAAGAATTTGCCTTTTTAATGCTGCTTTTTACAAGATCCCTTTCACTACTGACACCTGTATGCTCCTTTTTTCACACCCCTTTACCATTACTTTGCCAGGCTCCCACTGTTTTATTATCCATACTATTAAATGTTTCTGACCAATCTGTACCAAGGGGAAAGTTAAAGCAATCTCTATACTAGGCTGTATTGCAAATTGTCTCAGAATATTACTGTCTACATTATGCTAAAAGTTAACTCAAAGGTATACTAATACCGTTGAGTTAACTACTAGCATAATGTAGACAGTAATATTCTGAGACAATTTGCAATAAGTCAGACTTTTTAAGAAATTATTTTGAGTTTTTTAATTATTTCAGTTTGTGTTCAGCCACTTGTGCCAGCTTGGAGTTTCAGTAGCTATCTGGTTGCTAGGGTCCAAATTACTTTAGTAACAGGAGAGTGGCTTGAATGGGAGACTGCAGTATAAATAGAGATGACCTTATAGTTATAGTTATAAAAAAGTAACAACAAAATTGTAGCCTCGCAGAGCAATAGTTTTTTGGCTGCCGGAGACAGTGACCCCCATTTGAAATCTGGTGAAGATTAATATAGACTAGGGATGCATCAAATCCACTTTTTTCGAATTTGGACAAACCCCAAATCCTTTGTAAGAGATTCTGCCAAATACCGGACTGAATCCGAATGGTTACGTAACAGTTACATTTTCAACTTCTCTGTTTACATGATCCGGTTACATTAAGGATTCTGATTCGGTTCGGCCAGGAGCATGGATTCGGCCGAATCCTGCCGAAAAAGGACGAATCTTGCCTGAATCCCTAACAGAATCCTGGATTCAGTGCATCCCTAAAATTGACCAGTTGACGAGCTGCTTAGAATTGATTCTATAACATACTAAAACTTAACTCAAAGGGGAACCACCCCCTTTATTGGTCTTGTTTTCTATATTTATATCCTTTTATCCCTTTTAGTCCCACTTCTCTTGCCACACCACAGGTTGCCAGTAAACATCGGGGCAACATAAAACAAAAAAGAAACCTGGGACCCCAAATTGAACTGCACAATGGTACTTTTGAGCCAACATCCTTTGGCACATCCAGTTGGCACTCAGGTTAACTTCTCTCATCTTGTAATTGTCACTTATAGCCCTGATGAACACCTGAGCCATAATTTATACAGTTCTAATTATTCTGTAACCTGAAATTTTACACATGTTATCCTTGCATCCCCTAGGATCTGGACCGGCGGGTCAGAGAAGCCACCCAGCAGGCATTTGAGCAACTTATCCTGAAAGTGAAGAAATATTTGGCTCCTCATCTGAAAAGCCTAATGGGGTTTTGGCTTATTGCTCAGTGTGACACCTATTCACCCGCTGCGAGTTCTGCCAGAGTTGCTTTTGAAGCTGCTTTCCCAGCGCACAAACAACCCGAAGCTTTGGCATTTTGCAAGGAGGAAATAATGAACGTGAGTATGTGTAAATAGAGGTCAATTGAACATCCAAGTGGTCAAATATCTGCCAGCTTCAACAGTGCAGACTAAATATGTTTCTTGATTTTAACTGTTTACTCTAGCAAGACTTATAACTCGTAATTATCTGATATAGCTAGGGAATGAGGGTGCTGGCACTCTGCATAAAGGAGACTCATATCATGTTTTAATGAGAATTGAGAGCCGCCATTTTGTGCTCTGCTACAGTGTCCGAAGTGGCCAAATTAATATGTAAAGTTATGTTTCTGTTACGCAGTACATGTTATACAATTTTTTTTTTTTTTGGAAAAAGTTTGAGTTTAGTTTAAAAGGTAACTCCACCAAACACAACTTAAGCTTTTTGAAAAGTAAACATAATTTCAAGCAACTTTGCAATTAAAACATCAATTAAAAAAATATGCAGCCTGATTTTTAATATAATAATATTGTTTGGAGCAGTTACCTAAGCCCCGCCCCCTGTTCTCCTGCTGATGACAGTAGTTGACTGTCCTCAGCCTGCCTTCAGCCTGCATCCTCCCAATCCCACAATTCTCAGCAATAAGGAACATCACAGTGCAATGCATCGTGGTTTATGTAGTTCCTGCATGCTGTCTGTAAGCTGTGGAGAAGTTTTTACAATTTGTAACATCAATATTTTAGTCCCTTCTCTCCCGCCAGGATTTTAAATGATGCAAAAAGAGAAGAACTGTTTTGCAGCTGGATTTCAGCATATAAAAATGGTATTTATTCAAACTTTTTGAAGGAACAGATGACAATGATTATATTAGGGGTTTCTGTGTTGTGTGGGGCTCTTTAACAAGTTTTGGTTCTGAAGTTGGAGTTCTCCTACTTATTCCATTGGTATCATTAGCCTTCCTCTCTGTCAAGGGTGTATATGTAGCTAATGATTGTGTATCACTAACTCAATTTGGGCAGAATATTTTTCTGGCCAATTTCTGTATTGACCACTCCGCTTGCTCTCCGTCTGGGCAGGGTACGTCAGTGATTACACGTTCTGTCGCTATATACAATGTGAAACAAACAGTGTTGCTGTAGCTTGGTGAATAGTGGATTTAGTTTTAGTTACAGTGACAATCTTTCCCCTATATTCCTTTCTGCCACACTTGATGGATTGTTCCTGGACATATCAAACAGGTCTACAGAACCCATGAGTATTTAACTTTAAAGGCACCCAAAGCCCAGACCCTGCTTACCCACTCCAAAAAAAAAATTATTCTTTGCAACTAAAGTTCTGTCTGTTTGCCAACCCCTCATCTAATAGCTTAACTCTCCATGTAATTTCACTTGCATTCTTCTGACAGTTCCTGTTTAGGTGCTTGGTGCCTTGGATCCGGACAGAAAGTGTCCAAAGGTAATCAGGTATCAAGAATAGGTTAAACGAGGGAATAATTATGCACAATTTCTGCATGGATACATGTTTAGGGAAAACAGTTAGGGGATTGAATGTGAGGGTAACATCTCTGCATTACCAGGTACTTTACTTTTTTTTTTTTCTTTTAATCAACAGGTCCTTCTTGATCATCTGCTGAAAGAAACACCAGATACTTTAAGCGATACACAGTATGTTGTGTAGATTAATTTTACATGTGTCCATTCAGTATTTTGTCACCCTGAAGTCTCATTTCTAGCATTTTATCTGTCGTTTTCATGAGTGTTCCAGTTGGACAACAGGTGGAATTTGCCCATAGCTGAACACTGGAAGGAGGAAAAGCCACAACTAGAAGCATATATTCAGATATTCAGTTTTTTGTAGTCAATTACAAGGAAGCATTTTGCCCCCAGTTGCACTGGTTTGGGGCACCCAAAGAAGCAGTTTCCCCCATACATCATAGTCACATATGAGTTTATGACACATTTTTTTTTCCAATCTGTCAAAGAAATATTTGCTCACCTCTCTAGAGGCAGTTATTGATACATGAGAAATTGGCTGCTGCTGCAGAGAATGAGCATACTGATTTACATTCAGAGTGATAGAACTGTAGCAGCTATTCCATACAAAGCCAGTATTCAGTCACCTCATTGCTTAGTCTGGCTAATCTGCTTGGATCTGCTTGAGAAAAGGAACAACCCATAAAAAGCACACACACAAACATTTTTTCTTCTTCTGAAAAGTGTGATTTTTTTTTTTTTAAATAACTATTATTATGATAAATCTATCAATCTCCTAGGGCTGTGCCAATCGAAGATCGGGAATCCAAGTACTTCCGGGTTGTCACCTGCTCCTTATTGGCTTTGAAGAGGTTGCTTTGCATGTTGCCAAGAAGTGAGAACAGTTCTCTGCAGGAGAGGCTTGCTCACCTTCTGTCTCAGAGCAAATTCTGGAAGTACAGCAAGCACAGCACATCAAGTGTAAGCTGCAACTGTGATCTTGCCCTCTGAAATGGGGGCAGCTACCCTTTGGGTAAACTTGCAGCTAGCTGTATTAAATGGTCACTATACCTTTATTTTTTTTCTGCTTTTGTATAATGGAAGTATTGGGCTGTACATGTTATAATTGTTTTCCTTAGCTTTTATGGAGGCCCCTCCTGTAGCCCTAGCCTTATAGCCTGCCATGGCCTTGCACTTAGACTTGGTTTAAGCAGCCTCCTATATTTTTGTGAAAACTCTTGTGTTTGCAAGTATACGTAATAGAGGAATAAAGTGCCTTTCAATATGTCAGATAATGACTTGTTGTCATTGCAAATAAAGCTGGTGATTTTCCATAGCCCATAGTTGCCTGTATGATGCTAATAGTTTTTCTCTTTCCATACAGATTCGCTCAGCTTTCTTTGAGCTGATGTCTGCTCTATGCCAGTGCTCACCTGATGTTTTACGTGCAGAAGCCTCCAGGCTGTGTCCGGCCGTACTCCTGAGTATTGATGACAGTGATGCTGTGGTGTGCCCAGCTCTCTGGGAAGCAGTCCTTTATACCATTACTACTATTGAGGTACACAGGGCTGCTAATCATGTTCACCTTCAGCTGGACATATACATAAGATCCCCTCGTTTGGAGAGGTTGACAAATTACCTAATTTGACCAAAATAAGATTATAGCGGCTGACTCTATCGTTTGGCCCCCAGGCCAAGATTTGACATATTAATAATAATAATATTTGCCTAGAAGACCCCTTGGATAAGGATTGCATTAACAAGCCTACTCCTATCCAAGCCTGAAGGGATTTTCAAACCTGCCTGATACATATTTGGCCATTCCCCATACCAGATATTTGTTTGATGCTTTTTTTGCCCCATACTCTGCCATTCAAGTCAGACTCTGGAGTTGCTGTGGCACCTGTGTATAGCTGGCTTTTGCCATTCCTGGAATTATATTTGATGTTCAACTGTGTTTACGTAAACTGCATTAATCAATCTGCTGCATCTTAATAAAGTAACTGAAATATTTAACTATTGTTTTATAGGATTGTTGGGAGCACGTGAATGCACAGAAAGGGGTTTTGCCCAAGCTCTGGAGTGTTCTGAGAGAAGGTGGCCGCGGCTTGGCTACCGTCATTTTCCCCAATTTGCTGCCATTCATTAGCCGTGTGCCCACCAATATCATAAAAACACCAACAGACTTTTACAGCAATTTCTTTAACTCTTTAGGCCAAGGGTAAGAGACATTATGTTTTTATCTCCTCACATGGAAACAAATTGGCATACAATAAATGCAGCAGTGGTTGTTACATTTTATCTTTTGCACTGACTTTCTTCTTTTTTTTTTTAAGCCTGTCTAGTGAACGAGCAGTTGCCAGCCCTGCAGAATGTTCTGCCATTATATCTGCCTACATGGAATGCTTGCGATTTGCCATGCAGGAAAATGCTGGAGAAGAAGAGGAGAATAAAAAAGTTCAGCAAATTCTCATCTCTGACCAAGTAAGAAAAGTTGGTTGTAATGTTAATTAAAAAAGACACTTTATTAATGGTTAAAAAAAAAAAAAAAAAAGACACTTTAGATATAATTGCAACCCTTGTACTCTGGGGTGCAGCATCTACCTACTGTACTGCTCAAAATATTGGTTTTAGTTGCCCTTTACATTATAATTCTCCATTTTAACTGCAGCTGTACCAAAGCTCTATAGGCAAGGACAATACAGAACATTTACTGCTGTGCCAATAAAAAAGCTAGAATAGTACATAAACATATAAATCAGTACCAGGTAACTGTCACTGTCTATCTTTATCTAAAAAGATAACAGGCTGTTATCTGGGGGCTGCTGATTTGTTTGACTTTGGTCTTTGGGATCAGAAAGTAGATTGTGGCATTAGTTTTATTTACAAGTTTTGCCCCGTTTTGTGCAAAAAGTAACAAATTAACTTCTTAACTTAATTTCTAATAAACACCACAGGCAAAAGGTATGTTCAACACAAGCCCTATCCGTTGAACCAGTCATGAAAAAGGGGGAATACTGTCAAAGAGGCAGTATCTTCTTGTTTGTCACAGGTTTTATGAGTAGGGCTTGTGCTAACCATACTTTTGGCCTGTTGTTTGCCTGAAAAATCTGTGGTGTTTGTTATTTCTCGGCTAAATTGGGCAATAGGGAAGTCAGTCCTTATAAGGTAGATATATACATATATACATTTATTTATTTTTTGTGATTACAACAATAGGCATAAAGTATGTTAAGCACCAGCCCTATTCATTGCACTCATGATGAATAAGGGGGTATACTGCCCCTTTAAGGCATTGAGTTGTTGCATGCTCCTATACAGTAGAACAAGCAGCAGCCTGATTTCTGTTGCCCCTTAGGCTCTGCAAGGTAACTGCCACTTGCATAAAAAGGGCAAATACAAGGACTGTGTAATAAATCATGCTAAAATCTAATGTCACTTTTTAAAGAGTGGTGTACATGTAAAAAAAAATACAGATTATCAGTGTAGCAAACATATTTTAGCTTTTATTTTAAAATGTATCTCTAGGCACAGAGAGTCGAGGGGGCTTATATACAAAGTGCAGTTGCCAGCAGCAAACAATCACAGTTAGTATGAACAGCCTACTGCATGCTGGAAATGAAAGCAGATATTCGATTGATTGCTACTGACAGCGGCAATTAATTACCTGTGGTCGTAAATAATCCCTAAGGTCACGGCTGCCAGAAAATCTTATTTCAGACACAAATGAAAAATTGTTTGATCACTGTATCCATATCTGTATAATTGTGGCAGTTATATCAAATCACTTAATAGTACTGTACTGTTAAAAACTTGGAAGCTCCAGTAGGAGCAAAACGTGTCAAGGGGTGCCTATACCTTATCAGAATTCATACACCCATCTTGCTGCCAAAAGTTAATTATCATAATTATTATTTTATTTTTATAGTTAATGCCACTTATTGACTCCTCTTTAAAAGACCCCAAACTTCAGAACAGCCCGCTCTTCAGCCAAGTTGAAGAAACCCTCTATTCCTGGGAAAAGAAAGCAGAAAGTCAAGGTTTGGATGATAAACTTTCCAGGATACATGCCACTTTATTGCGTGAATTTTGGGAGAATCTAGCACATATATGTGTCTCTCATGTGGATGTGATTGAAGCAGGAGAGAAGAATTTAGCCGGTGTGTCTGGACTTCTTCAAGTGCTACAGAATCCCAACTGTTTGCTAAAAGTGAACAAAAAGAAGAAAGCCAAAATACGATTTAAAGGAGAAGATGATGATGAAAGTGATGCTGTCTCTCATGTTTCAGAATCACAACCGATGTCTAAATTCATTATGGAGACATGTAGTTCTAGCGGCAGGGATCCTGGTATTGCTCAGTTAAGACAGGAGCGCCTCGAGGATCTGGTGTGCAAGCTGGCTGAACTGAGTATGGTCTACATTAGCGAGCAAAGGTCACAACAGCACCTGATGTTCTTAGCTGCTCTGCTGAGCACATTTCCATCCATAAGAGTGTTTCAGGTGCTTCTACAGCAGAGCAGTGAGGAAGATCCCAAGAATTTAAATTCTCCTGACCATGACGTTACACCCAGGCACAAAAACCCAGCAGTCCAGTTCCTGTATGCAAAACTCATTTTCTGGTTCAATGATAAAAGCCTTGAAGAGTCCGACTTCTTGGTGGACATCTTATACAGTGTTCTATTTTGCTGTACGGATTCTTCTGAACGGAAACATCTCTTGGATGACATGACTAAGGTAAAATCCTTAAGCGAAGAGCCCTCAGTTTGTCTGATGGCTTTCCTTTAGTTTAATTTTTTATGGTGTAGTTACTAAATTACACTGTATACATTGCAAATAATTAATTCTGCCATCTAAAATGTTATTTTTGACAATTAAATGTATGTAGTTGTATAATATATATAATATTGGTACATGGGCAGTCATCTCAGGCCATTGTGACTGATTCTGAGCTTTCAGAATTAGCCAGCACTACACAATGGAACTGCATTCACATAAGCTGTTGTTTTTCCATACCCATGTAACTGGAGAAGTCACGACTTGGGTGTTTTACTATTGAGTGCTATTCTCATATGTACCACTAGGAGGGCATGGGAGCATTTTTAGCAATGCAGAGGACAGGGAGCAGTTGTCTTGTTATATTCCCATTGTTCTGCAGATAGGCTGCTGGGGAAAAGGGAGCAGATGACATCACTCCAACTTGCAGTGCAGCAGTAAAGTATGACTGAAATTTATCAAGGCAAAAGCCACATGGTTGAGGGCATCTGGGAACGTAAGAATATGTCTAGCCCCACTTAAATTCCAAAATTAAATACAAAATAATTAGTTTTGAAAAATGGATTTTAGAGCAGGATTCTGTTGGAGGAGTGATATTAACTGATACATTCTGGTTTTCTGTGACAGAATCAAATGTTTTCAGTTCAAGCCCCCATTTAGATGGTGAGCCTTTGGTTAGGTTTTCCCTTAGCTCATACCAAAGTTACACTGTTACTTTTTAGTGTATTTGTCTTATTATGTATCTCTTTCCTGTTGAAGTGTCTGACATTCCTTAATGTAGTGTATCCAGCTTCCTCTCAACATTTTTGGTTTACACATGTTGGCATTCCCCTTCCTTTTTAACCACTTGCTTTATTCTAATATTGTAGCCACCACATTAGATTGATTTCCACTATAACTCCCTCGATTTGACCTACTCTAGGGGGGAAAATTCACAAAGATATCGGTAAAAGAAAATGTTGTAAAAATGTTGTTTGTGCGCTGAATTAAAAAAATGGGTGCGGTAAAAAGTAGGTGTGGCAATTTTGTGACAAAATTTGTGACCTTTTTTTTATGCCAAAATGTCACCGCCAAAATGAAAATGTCAGGGAAAAAAATGTTGATAGGTTAATTTGACTAAAGTCTTTATAAAGAAACATTTTTTGGCACACAAATGACAATTTTACAGCGCAATAACAGAATGCATTCTGTCGTTTTGTTCCCAATTTGACACTCTCTTTAGATTTTGCTACCGGGGAAAAATCTGGAACTTATATATATAATTTTACTTTGCTTTCTTTTAGATGAACTTCAAATGGAGTGTTTTCCTTTACATCATTCAAAAGGTAAATAAATATATTTTGTGCCTCTTTGTCATTAGTGTAGGTGCCTAAGGCAAAAATGCTTTTCTATACTTTATATTGTACTGTGAAACAGGGTGCTGACTATAGAGAGAACATTGGCATATAAACTGATATATCTTAATTCCTGCACTAATAAGAACCCACAGAGCAGTCCAGTCGCCCGTGATAGATCTTTGCTATTGCTATTGTTTCCACCGGCAACAATAGGAGTTGCCGGTGGAAAGGCCTTTGCAGTGCTTTGTTTTCCGAAGCGAAGGGAATATATGGAATCTGAGAGTGGAGTAAACACACCTAAGCCTTTTGGACAGTAGTGGCACATGAGTCCGTTAGGGTGAAGACACGGGGCAATTAGTCTCCGCTACTTTTTAAGTTGCGACTACTTGGTGTGCTGCAATTCTACGCACGATTAGTCGCCACACTTGTACATTAGCCTACAGTGGCTAAAGTGCCGCAATCGTAGTCACGGTAACCGATCGCCCCATGTGTCTTCACTCTTAGCCCCATGTGTCTTCACTCTTAGCCCCGGATCCCGTACAGAAGTGCAAATATCTAATGCCATTAAGTATTAAGGCTTTACAGGAAGGGGCTTGAAGGGGAGGGGTTACTGGCCCTTTCAGCAAATTATTTTCATCCCTCTGCCCGTTTTCCTTGTGTGTTGTAATGAAACTACTAATTACTTCATCATATTGGTGGCAAAACAATCCTATTGTATTTTTTTTAATGTTTAAATATTTTTTTATCAGTCACGGAGATCCAAATTACAGAAAAAACCCTTATATGGAAAACCCCAGGTCACAAGCATTCCAAATAATAGATCCCATGCCTGGACTCAGTTATGCATACATGAGTCTTGCCTGTCCGATTCTTCCTGTAGCCTCTATTCTTTTGGCAGATTAACGATAATGAAGTTAAAATGATAAATAAGAAGCATCATCATGTTCTGTTTTGAGGACAAATTGTGTGGTCGATTTTATTATTTTTAAGGTATTTTTCTTTGATGTTTTTTTGAATTATACTTCTTGATTTCCATGACGAGGAACATCATTTTGGGGCAGAGGCAAAGATTTTAGATGTTCTAGAAAGGAATTGTCAACACTGACGCTAAAGAGCTCTCCAAGACTGGCATTTGTACAGTATATGGTGCCAACTGGGATTCAAGACAGGCACACTCTGAACATTTTCCTTTTTATCAGCAGCAAAGTTACTTCATCCCAGATTCATTGCTGTCAGTTGGGCGAAGATCGCTCTGTTCTAAATAGGAAGAGTATGCTGATCTCTGCATATGAACATTCAGGCTTGTAGCCTTAAAGGCCATCAACAAATTAGTGTCTCTAGGGGATACATGTATTCATGTAGGGTTTGACATATACTATAGCCTGTTTGCTAAGGACCACCATACTCTTGTATTAGAATTAAAACAACAAAATGTCTTTATTTCATATACCGGTATCACTTGTGTCTAATTAGATATGTAATTGATATTCTTAATTAATATTAATATATATATATATATATATATATATATATATATATATATATATATATATATTAAATAGAAGAGAAGCAGGCACTCACGTCAAAATAAGGTCACAGGTGCCTGGGTGCAGTATGTAAATTAATATAGAACAAAAGAAAAGTAGATGCCGCACTCACAGGTCTTAGTGAAAAATAATGAAAATATTTTTATTGTGTCAGACTGACACAATAAAAATATTTTCATTATTTTTCACTAAGACCTGTGAGTGCGGCATCTACTTTTCTTTTGTTCTATATATATATATATATATATATATATATATATATATATTTAATTGTTATTAGCAACTAGCGTTTTATTAATTAGATTAAATTAATGTTATGTGACATTATACTGCATGCTTTTTTTAGGCTTGCACAGACCCCGAGAAGTACTCTCTTGCAAGTGATTGGCTGAAAGGGGAGGTTCTGGGAGAGAGACTGATCTGTTTAGCAAATGACTTGTGTACCAGTGGATTGATGGATAAAGCAACCCCCAGTGAGGCTTACTGCTCGAAGAAGTGGGCTCTCTTGAGCCTGGTGTTATCAGAGCATGTTCACAATGGTAAGTTGCTTTTGGATGTGGATTTTTAATGTTGTATTCTGATCAGGTCTGGACTGGGATTCAAAATAGGCCCTGGTATTTCAAGTACACAAAGGTCCAAACAGCCCCCCACCAGCCCAATATAAATAGTGACTGTCTATAGCATTTTATCACAGAGATTAGAGAGATTCTACAGATTTCCAGCCCAGGCCTAATTCTGATCTCTATATTATACTTGCTTCATTCAGGCCTACAAATTCTCCCAGGGATTCTTTGATTAAAGGAGAAAGAAAGGTAGAATCACAGAGGGGGGATTCTAGTCACTCAGTTCCTACCCCAGTGTACTTTACTTACTTGAGTTATCAATTTCTTTCATATCCCAGGCACTTCTCTCGCTACCCTGCGTTTATGCATGGACAGTACAGAACTTTTTTTTTATGCCCAGCTTTAATAGAGCAGAGGGTGTCTGGGAAAATGGCATCTACAAGTAAAGATTCCTGGCCTTTTTCCTGCTTTTTGGAGCAGAGGAGTGCCAGCCCAGGGTAAGGGTAAACAACTTGAATCAGTGGGGGTGCCTAAGAACATGGCATCTCTCAGTAATTCTTCCTTTCCTTATACTTTAAGTGTCACGTATATAAATAATACTCTTTTATGGAGACCTGGCCAAATGAATGCCTCCATTGGGAGCTGCAACTGTGTAGCAAGAGGGCTACGTGCAGAAATATTTTTTACACCATTGAGAATTTGCCCGCTTCTTCTTGATGCTTTCTGACATAACTTTTTCGATCTTTACTTCACTTATGTAAGAGAAAGTTTTTATCAGTCTCAAAACCAGGGTTGTTTTAGTTATTTCCCCTAAACATTCTTTTGTTAGGAAGTTTGTGTACGTGTGCCCATATCAGGTAGGTTAGAAAACCTCACAACCCATTTTGTGATCCGAACATTGGCCATGGGATCCAAAGGATTGGATCATCCCAATTTCACCAATTTCCTGGGTGAAAACAAGTAGATGTTTGTATAGCCAGGCAGCTTTAGGGTGAAGACACATGGAGCTACTTAGTAGCAGCTACTTGTCATGGCTACTAATAGCCAGAAGATACCCTGCCAAAGACAATACTGAGAATTGCCTCTGCTAGAACACACAGAGAGACAATTATCAGTAAATGAACAGCACTGTCTATTTTAGTAGCCACGACAAGTAGCTGCTACTATTAGCTCCGTGTGTCTTCACCCTTAAGCTGGCCATACATACATTCGATATCGCAAAAGGCTGCGGATATCAGTCGACTCACAAATCGGCCCGGTTAAAAGATTTTGATTGGGCGCCATTGAACGCGCCAGAGCAGAATCTACCTTCAGGGCTGAATCGGCAGAAGGGGGTAGAAATCCTATTATTTCTACCTCCATATCTGACGATTCAGCCCTGAACGTCTGTCGAGGGTGGGAACAATCTTTTGTGCCACCGATGGTCGCTGAATGGCTAATTTTCTGCAATCCTGGAGAACACTAATATTTTCATTCAGTCTGTTTTGAAAGTCATGGCCCTGTGTCTTTTATGTGGCAGTACCCTTACATGTGTCTATGGGAGGCATCTACTAACTGGATTTTCTGTTCTAATAGACTGACTTGGATTTGATGTGATTGTGAGTGATCTATTTAAGCTTCCTCCTGATGGACCTGTCGAGGTGCCCTATCTCTATCACTTTGTGCATGGCCACCTTTATATTAGATTACTCGGTGTCTTTTGTCTATCAAAGTATTAGGTCTGTGGGAGCCTATGTCTGACCAGGGACAACAATGCCCTTGCGTTATGCGACCCAAAAAAATGCTCCTGTATTTTTCAGAATATCTGATTGCGGATGCCTATGTTGAAAAGATCATCAATAAACTCCATTCAGCTCTGATGAAGGCCCGGAACCTTTCCAAAGCCGGCCATCTTGAGCAGTCTGTGTCGTTCATTTGTGATGTCGGCTCAAACTTCTTCAGCTCCATAAAGGGATGTTTGCAGATGCCTTCCGCTGAGGATTTGCTTCTCACCATCTTCCAACTCTGTGCTCAGGCCTCAGATACAAGCCACATGTCAGGTATGGCAATCATTAAAGGGGAAACTATCCTGCTGGAAAGATTACTCTCAATGCTGTAGTTCAAGATGCCCATGGGCTATTCCTGCTGTATAAAGTTATAGTTCATTAAATGTTCTTGTTACAACTATTCTTTACTTTGCCTGCCTTTAATGTAGCTGGGGAACAACAGACCTTTCTCTTGTAGGGTAATAGTGGTTGAACAACATGTCACAGCTGCAGTCTGGGCTTAATGTGTCTAGTCATCCTATGAGATGATGTTAAACCTCTTATGTCTCTGTCTATGCTACTCTACTGTAGAGAGTGCTATTCTGAAACAATTTGAAATTGGCTTTTATTTTTTTTTTCATTGTTTGTGGTTTTTTATTATTCAGCTTTTTATTCAACAACTCTCCAGTTTTGCTGCTGTATGGTTGCTGGTGCCAAATTACCCTAGCAACCAGGCAGTGGTTTGAATTAGAAACTGGAATATGAATAAGAGTGGTCTAAATAGGAAGATAAGTAATAAAAAGTAACAATAGCAGTGAAATAGTGGCCTTTAATAGTAGCCTTTTAGCTGCTTGAGTCAGGGACCCTTTTTTTGAAAGCTGGAAAGAGTCAGAAGAGGAAAACAAATAATTCACAAAAAGTGAAAAATGAAGACCAATGTAAAAATCGAGATCAGCAAGAGGGACCTGCAAGAGACAAAGCCAATTGTTCTCCTTTAAACAAAGGAGAAAAATGTTGGGGTTTTATGAAATATACTTTTTGTTCTTTAGCCGTGTATCACTAAAAGGCTTTCATTGGTTTCCCGCCAGAATCACTGCTGCTTAAGCTGAAGAATACTTGGCTGGCTGGGTTACATTCCCTTGTTTGCCAGTATAAGAACATGCCGCAGGGTAGCAATTTCTTGAAACAATCTGCACAATGGGTCAAGGATCAGATTCAAACATCACACCTTAATGTGAAAAGGTAAGCCTGCATTACTGTGTTGTCTCTGTAAGGTCGCTGAGTCTGATTTATTGTATTTATATAACAGGGATCCCCAACCTTTCTTACTCATGAGCCACAGTCAAATGTAAAAAGACTTGGGGAGCAACACAAGCACCGTAAAAGTTCATGGAGGAGCCAAATAAAGGCTAAGATTGGCTATTAGGCAGCCTCTATGCACCCTATCAGCTTACAGGGGCTTTATTTGGTAGGAAATCTTGTTTTTATTCAACCAAAACTTGCCCCCAAGTCAGGAATTCAAAAATAACTACCTGGTTTGGGGGCACTGGGTTGGGGATCACCAATATATAACATGGCTCTGCCTTCTTATTTACTGGGGCACTAGGGGGTGCTGGTTGATGGGAACATATAGATATTTTACCTTGACAGAGGAAGCAATATAGTAGACTGCATTCCAGAATAACCTATGCACACATGCTTTTCTAAGTAAAAAGACAACCTTCACTATTTTTGCTTGTATTAGCTGCCATTTGTGTTTATTCCGCTTAGTAAATATGTGATTTTCTATATTTTCATACCCACGCTGCCCCTGTACCTGCTCCAATGCTTTTGGGCCAGTGGCCCTATACATCCTGTGTGTCTGTATAAACACTCATTTTGTTTTCTTAAATGATATTATTGGCTAGACTGCAAACAGAAAGCTATTTAAAATGGCAGCTGCAATCTTAAGCAACGGAGAAAGCTTCTAGGGCTCTTTATAGTAATGCTTTCTGCAGAATAAATATATTGTTCTAGGTGGCACTGATGTGGCGAATCTATTGGCAGTAAAATGCCAAAATTACTTTCATTCTCCTTTAAGTTGTGTTTGGGTGGAGTTCCCCTTTAATATATTTGTATTCATTTTGACACTTTTTTTTTTTTAAGTATATAGCTTGTTGTTAGGTAGAGTGTTTATTTTGCCATTTCCTTTTGCAGCCTCCAGTCCTTAATATGTACAGTGGATGACTTGTATAGCACAATCCTGGACTCAAGCCTTTCAGGGTTCAGCCTTCTGGCAGAGCATACAGCTTCCATGATGCCAAGTGCAGAGACGTGGCAGAAGATGCGGCATGCCCTGTCTTCTCAGGTACTAAATAATGACTGCACAGGAGTGTTTCTTTGCTCTACTTGGTCATGCTGAAGGAGAGGGAGAGTGATAAATCTAGTGACAGTTGTGAGGGTGGGTAAGGGTGAAGACACACAGACTAGTAGCAGCTACTTGTTGTGGCTACTAAAAAAGACAATGCTGATCATTTACTAATAACTGTCTCTACGTGTGTTTTACCAGAGGCAATTCTCAGTATTGTCTATGGCAGGGTATTTTCTGGTGTTTAGTAGCCATTAAAAAGTAGCTGCTATTAGTAGCTCCATGTGTCTTCACCCTAATGCAGCTGCAAGAGTTAAGTTAGAATCAGGGCTGGGGGTGAAGACACTATGAGAGATACACAGGCTGCTTGTCTCTTTAAGTTATAAATGGAACATTGGAACACACTGTTCCTAAGGATATCATTTACAGTTTGGTCCCTTAAGGAAATGACCAGACTGTAGATTTTATAATAAATAATGTACCCCCTGTTGTAAAATATAAGGATATTATAAGTGACAGAGGAGTTTCATGACCATATAAGAGGACGAGGCCAAAGGCAGAGTGCTTTTATACAGGTCATGGAACACTGATGTGACTTCTAATATCCTCATATTTTACAACAAGGGTTACATTATTTATTATAATATACAAGTTTCCGTGAGTCACGTGACACAAATTACATCACTAAGCATGGATTATAACTGATGATATCACTAAGCTACGTTTATAAGGATATAATTTACAGAATAGGCAAGGTATTGATATATCTACACACTCCATACTCCATAATCTGTAAATCCATTATCTATAGCACTCCATCTGTTTTGGGCTTTTATTGCCTGGAAAATCATTCTAATAAAAGGCCTGGATAAGACACATTGTCGTATGTTTCTTTACAATAAATGAGGTGTTGAAAGTGAGAGATCCCTGTGTCCTAACTGCAGTCCTCTCCTCTGCTATAGTGGTTAAGCAAGCCGCTCTTGGAAGGTCGATTAAGCATGAATACGGAAACATCTGGGACAGATCTTAAATCATTCCCCAAAACTTGGCTTCCCAGCCATCTCTGCACTGCCTCACTATTGAGCAAAATGGCCCTTCGATTGCTGGAGAAGGAGAAATCACTTAAAGAGGAGGAAATCGGAGTGAAAATAAACATAACCGGTAAGCATGCTTTACGTTTTGTTGTTGTATTGCGGAAAGGGGAGTCATTCTATATTGTATGGCTGTTAACATTTGCCCTTCAGCAAACTGTTCCATATTTCCTTGGCTTCCTTGCTTTTCTCTGTCTTTCTTTTCTCCCCTTCAATATTATTATTTTTATTTATCCCCCCCTCCTCCCCTGCATCTTGGAATATCCTTTCGTCAAACTTTGGGGCTGCCAAGATTTCATCGCAGCTCTAGGACAGAACGACTTATGTTTAGATTAAAGCCAATTAGTGTCCATTAATTGGCCAGCTGGAACATTCTGGGAACATTGTGGATTGTTCCACCCACACACTAACTAGAAACCTTTCCAATCAACATACTCCCTGGCTCACTTAGTGCTTGTAATGGAATGGCAGTCTATGGATTTTAGGAAATTTGGTAAGGTCACAGGTCATAAAGCTCACCCATCCATATTTTAGTCCATGTTTCTAATTTTTCTCCCCCACTTTTTATGGTATTTTTAAAGCTTTTTTCCATTATATATAGTTATTTATGCTGTGAGTGCCACCTAAATGTTCCTTGTGGTTTATGCAGCAATGTAACAAGTCGGTGCTGGGCTCCCCAGCAAAAAAAGTTTCCGGAGGGGCCCACCGCACAGCCATTGTTACCCTTTGCCCCGCCCGCCCACTTCTCTGTACTTCTGTTTCCCCGCCCACCCACCACCCCGTACTTCGGTTTCTCTGCCCACCCTGCTTGTCACTGTCCTCCGCTCACATCCCCAGGTAAGTGAGTGGCTGGGGAGGAGGGAGATAGAACAAGCAGACCCCACAATCTGGACCTGCTGACCCTTAGGCCCCCCTGCAACTGCGGGGTTTGCTTCTTCTATAGTTACTCCACTGATTTTATCTCACTCCATATGGCTACTGTTCACTTTGTAAACTACAGCATCCCTAGGCACTAGTAACTATAGGTCTGGCTGCCTTGGCTGGGGGGGGACTAAGATATAGTAGGGGTCCACCCTGAAAGGCAGGTAGGATTAGGTTGGATGTATATGAAACCTTTGCACATAGTTATAATAATAATGTTCCTATATTGGCTAATGGGGGACGTGGCCCATTCGGCGTCATTTTTGTCATGATATAATTATATGGTAAAATTATATGGGTAAAAAAAAAGTGAACTTGCAAAGTTCTAACATCTTGGAGGACTTTTTTTTTTGCCTTGGGCAAGAAAAACATTAAAGCAATAGGTCTTTAAAGGGCAAGTAAAGTTTTTTTTTTTAATCAAATATAAATATATTTAGCGAGCAGAGCTCTCCCTGCTGCCAGCAGGTTTATGCTCTGAGGCACCATACATGCCACTGCGCACATATATGTGCTATCTTCATGGGCTGGAGTGATGCTAATGGCCAGTATATTTAAGTACACTTTTATACAGGGGCTTACTATCAGGGGCTGTACAGGGGCTCACTGTAATACTGAATACAAACTGCAACTCTAGTACTTAAGACAGGGCAGCTGGTATAGACAATGTACATACACTTACTTAAGTACCAAGTGCCACCTTTTTCTTTATCAGTTGCAGAAATGCTGTATTCCTTGCAGTGGTGTGAGGAGCTGGAGAAGCCACCCACACTCATTGGGGAGTGCTGTGAAATGCTTTGCTCACTGGGTGTCTCCCATGAGAAAGTAATGGACCTCAGTGTACATCTTCCTGGACTCCTGGAACTCCTGTATAACAGGTCCGTATGAACTGTGCTTTCCCCCATTATATTCTTGTGCTTGTAGCCTAACATTCTTTCTTACAGACAAGCTTTATATTTATATAATGGCTCATTATTTAGTTTTTGCCCTCACTATTTTTTACCCGCTAAAATTGGAGGGTTTGGTTTAAAAAGAGGCCAAAACATTCTGTATAAAGGAGACCCCCCCCCCCACCAGTGTCTTGGGCTTAGAGTTATGGAGGAGTCTATTTACCACAGATTTTAACCCAGGATGTATAATTTAACCTTCTCCGCATCCCACAATGGCTTTGAAAAGCCTATTAGGGGGCATTAATCGTAACGTGAAATTTTCAGTTTCGTTATTCTTCATATTCTTCATTGCTTGGAGCAGCAGATAAATGCTGTGGATATTTTAATCAAATAATAGGCAGAATACATTTTATCCCACTCCATGACAGTGGCTGACTCTTTGTACAGAAGAACAGGAACAGCACCTCTTGTCTTTGTAGATTAAAATGCCTTTATTTAAAGTTTTTTGGGGCAAACAACAACAGCAGCAACGTTTCAGGTCACATAAGACCTTTTATCAAGCTGGCTGACTCTTTATCAGTTCCATGTTTATATATGCACAGTACACCAAATAGCCAAGTAAAAATGTATACTCTCTGTATGACTCCGTATGAGTCACGTTGAACAGTGATTTGTATTTTCCCCTCTATAGTTAAGTTGTGTGTAAATCATTGGTATTTATCTATTTCTTTCCTAGGTCTAAGGAAGATGGCTCCCTTTGGTCCTTAACCGCTAACAGATTTATCCATAAGAGAGGCGCTGGGCCCAGTGAACTACTGCCATTGACTGAAGACACAGAAAAGTTAGTGTTATTAGTTTTTATGTTTGCTCATGTATTTCCTTATGTCAAGATTCTCGATTTTTTTTTTCCTGTCTATTTAGTTTCTTATTTTTAGTCAACTCTTTAGTATATATTGCTTACTCGAATCTCTTCCATAAATAATAAATGCGACACCCATTCTTCCTTATCTTTTCATAAAACCATTATTTTCTTTATATGTGCTCCTTAAATTTAAAGGGCAGTAAAGCCCCCTTTTTTCGACATTTGTTAAGTGCCTAGGACTTGTGCCAAACATAGTCTGTGCCTGTTGTTATAATCAGGAAATATCTATGGTTTTTGTTGTTTCTTGCACTGAAACAGGGCAGAAATCTGATAGTAATGTTGAGTTTTACTTTTGGCTCTTAGGAGCACAATCAAAATAAATGTACTATCCACTGAGCAGCCCTCTGTATAAACAACACCCACCCCCTGCTGCAGCCTGTTTAACTGGGGAATATGGAGCAGCTAATTATACGGAGAGCTTCTCAATGGGCTGCAGAGTTGTATGTATTGTGCTTGTACAACCCAGAATTTAGAATATGGTTTCACTTTTACATTTTTGCCTTACTTTTTTTCAAAGTGGCCATGTATTCTGTTCTTGCTGCCCTAAATGACTGTGTTTCCCTCCTTTCTTCAAACAGATATTTCCCTGTGACACTGGGCAGCTTGCACACCATTCAAAGCCTGTCTGCCTTTATGTGTCCGGAGTTAAAAGAAGAGCTTGTTATCCAGTGCACTGCCCGACTCATGACATGCTCTGCCTCGGCTGTGTCCTGCACAGATGGTTAGTAAAAGCAGTATGGGTGTTGGCTAAAATATTGTATTTATTATTAACAAACAAAATAAGATAACTGCAAAAAGTCAAAGCAACGCCATGATTTCTGTGCTGTGCTAGTGAGCACTGGCGTTGTTGTTGTTGTTATCGGCTCTGCACTGTGCTCGTACCACGTGATGATGTTAAATTGCTTTTCTGTTCTTCATTATTAGGAGGATTTGGGTACCTTGCAATAATCAACTCCTGCTTGGGATCCGATTCAGATCTGTGCCAGGAAATCTTACCTGGAGTTCTTAAAGTAATGTTATCATGGAAAGATGACCAGGAGGATATATTTCTCTTTAGCAGGTATGTGCTTATTGTCGCCAATAAAATGGCCATTAGATTTCAGTGCAACAAAACTATATTATCCCAGCTAGTTTATTCTAAACTTCTCCTTGTTGACTTCCTGCTTACCTGCCCACTTCCTGTACTTTCACTTCATAATTCTATTGATTTAAGCCAGCCCTTTTTTTATTGAAACCGATTTTTTATTGAAAACGAGTCAAGGGTTATCCAAAACGTGAAACAGCCCCCAAACCAGTATAAGACTGGATGTCGGTCACATCATTAGATGCTCTTTCACTCCTTAGAGCAGGGCTGTGGACCTTTCAAGAGATTTTTAGAGCCCCCACATGGCTAAAGTGCTATCTTTTGATAACCTCACTATTTTATTGTAATTTGGCCCCCAACATGTAGTTTAGTGAATAACCGGCCCAATACACGGAAACAGTTGGACAGCATTACCTTAGGGCACACAAGTAATCAACCAGTCTGTGGGTTGGCATCGGTGAGGCTCAAGGATAATTTAAAGCCCAGTTAATCTGGCACAAAGACAGCATTAATGCTTCAGGACATACCAGCCCAAAGTTAACGGTATTGCCCCCTTTACCCATACATGTTCTCTTGCTTCCTTGCCTGCTCAGTGCACTGTTCAGTACAGGCTCCACCTCTGCTAGGCCGGGTGTGTACAGCAGTCACTAGACCAGTAAGACTTGGACGCTGAATAACTGGAGAACAATGGATTTAGGGGTCTGTAGAGTTATGCTGCAGTTGTAAACCCCTTCCAAACCTAGACTAGACTATCTGGCTTTGGAAAAAATTAAAACTCGCTGGAGTATTTGTTCTAAGAAGTACTGTTTGTAAGGAATTTTGAAAGGTTCTGTATGGTCCATGCACCTTCAGGTTTCTTCTGCGAGTTTTGCTCTTTCTCTTTTCTTTTAAGTTTTGCTCTTTCTCTTTGTTTTTATACAGTAATGTGCAGGACTCCAGCCAGAGCCTGATTGGCCTCAATGTGGAAATGATCCGGTTCCTTTCTATTCTTCTAAAATATTTGGCGTCTTCTGTGTCATCTTTGGTGGACGTTGACTGGGACTTTATAATGTGTTCCATGCTGGCTTGGCTCGAGGTGAGGCGACAAATAGTTGTTTGTGCAGAATTCCTTTAAACTGCTGAGCTGGAATGTGACCGAGATTTTTGGTAATGTTAGCTTTATTTGAAGTGCTAGCCACAGCATTCATTCTTATCAGTTTATAGAATTTAATATTGTTCTGTTCTGCTTTATCGTGCTTAAAAGGACACCGTTATGTTCCTGGAAAACCTAATGTGTTACAGCTTACAATTACCCAGGCTATGCTTATTATGAACCCTGTGTGCCCCAATGTGCCAGTCTGTGAGTTGGAAGCTGGCCCTAGATAGCAGAAAGAACACTTGCACTGTCACTTATGTCTATAATGGGAGTCCGAGGCCTGACCAAGGGGATCTCTTTTCTTCATAGAAGCTACAAAGGACAGGAGGCAGCTAGGCATTCATTGAGACTAAGGGGTATATTTATGATGCTGTGTAAAAAGTGGAGTAAAACATTACTGGTGATGTTGCTCAAAGCAGCCAGATGCTTTGCTTTATACTTATATATTTTTTAGTAGTATTTGCTATTGGGTAATCATAAATAGAAAATTGCCATTTTAAGAATTAAGGGAATCATAGGAGTCACAGTACACACAAACAAGCCAAGGCACACATACATGCTAGGCCCCATCAGCCAATGAATGGGCAGAGTTCTGCCTTTTACTCCCACACTACTTCCTGTTACAGTTAGAGCTGCATTATTTCCTGTCAGGTGATCTCTGAGGGAGCACACAGCCCATCACTAAATGGCGGCTCAAGGGAAAGGATGTAAAAGGGCAATATTTACTGATATATATATATTTCAGTTTGGCAAGATTCTTTAATAATAAGTCACTTAAGATAATATAAACTATCTGTTGGTTAAGTATTCATTCTGGGGGTATAGTTTCCCTTTAATAGCTTAGAGCTACGTATGCATCCCTGTCTTTTGGGGACAAGTATTCCTGGCAGCCGTCTGACATATTACTCAGCTCTTTACAGAGACTATACATCAGTTTCTGCCCCAGTGGAACATACAGTGTAAGGTCCCTATCACATTGCACACACTGGGGTCAGTTATATCAAGAGCCAATTACCCTGACTGCATCTGGAAACCCGAGCACAAGGATGAAACCCAGGCAAGCCGCAGGATAACATACATATAGCCTTGGATTTCCATGAGCTGCTTGTGCCATGTCCCACCGTGCCATAAGCTTTGAGGGGTTTGTGGTGTTACAGTTTTACTCTCCTTTACTTAGGTTAGTTTATTAAAGACTATATAAACTATTTTTTTCTGACTTTAATATCCTATATTCCTTGCCGTACTCGCCTAATAGTTTTATTCTGAGTGCTACACCCGGCTCGGTTCCACTGCGTATTGTGCAGAGAAACTAGAATTCCACACGAGGGCACTGTTGCCATTTGTATTGGACGTCTCGGCATGGTTTAGCTGCCCCATGTGGATATTCATACACCTGCATGTAAATCTGTTGAGTAACCTTGAGAGACATTGAAACCTTAATACATAGGTTCCATATTTCATTTATTATACACAGACTTTGCAGTGTTCCAGAACTCATAACAGTCAATCAACAAGTAGCTTTGCTGGTTTAGTGCAGAAAGTATAAGGAAAACAAACTTCTAATTAAACTCAACACACCTGCATAATTGGGTTCCCCGGTCTCCTTAAAAGCGCACATATAGCATAAGCACTTGTCCAGCTGGTACCCCTTGTTATGGGAGAGGTATAATCCTAGCATGAGCCCAAGCAGTACAAGAACATCCAATGGCTGGCAGGTTGGACATTGCTGTTGTGTTTTTGTTATTCTTCAGGATTACCATGCTCTCTGCCTTTATGTTCAGTCCAACTGATTTCTACTGCATTTATATCTTTTTAAGAGCGCATGTGAAAGCTCCGCTGCTTATCATATTCCTCTTGTCCGACTGTTTGCCTGCGCAAGCTGTGACTTGGCCACAGAAATTTCTCACTATTTTGAGTCTGTTGCCACAAGCACTACGATGAGTCTTCCTGCCAACCTTATGTCTGAGTGGAAGGAGTTCTTCTCCGAAGGAATTTACAGCTTAATGTTGCCTATGTTGGTGAGAATAGCAGGTAATGTGAATATGTTTATGTATGTATAGTATGTGTCTTTGAGGTGGGGGGTGGGATTCAAATAGGATGGCTGCCCTGGGCCCCACATAATGAAGAATCTTCACAGAGCAACAGTTTTTTAAGGAAACGTTTGGTGAAACCTTCATTACAAATTCACGTCTTGACTGTCCAGAGTAAGCAGTGGAATAATAGCCTCTGGGAAGGGACTGAGGCTGTGGGATAGCAGGTATAGTAGGGAGAGATGGTGCCTATAGTAGCAGTGGGGGGATAATAGCCTCTGGGAAGGGACTGGGGCTGTGGGATAGCAGGTATAGTAGGGAGAGATGGTGCCTATAGTAGCAGTGGGGATAATAGTCTCTGGGAAGGGACTGAGGCTGTGGGATAGCAGGTATAGTAGGGAGAGATGGTGCCTATAGTAGCAGTGGGGATAATAGTCTCTGGGAAGGGACTGGGGCTGTGGGATAGCAGGTATAGTAGGGAGAGATGGGGCCTATAGTAGCAGTGGGATAATAGCCTCTGGGAAGGGACTGGGGCTGTGGGATAGCAGGTATAGTAGGGAGAGATTGTGCCTATAGTAGCAGTGGGGGATAATAGCCTCTGGGAAGGGACTGGGGCTGTGGGATAGCAGGTATAGTAGGGAGAGATGGTGCCTATAGTAGCAGTGGGGGGATAATAGCCTCTGGGAAGGGACTGTGGCTGTGGGATAGCAGGTATAGTAGGGAGAGATGGTGCCTATAGTAGCAGTGGGGGGATAATAGCCTCTGGGAAGGGACTGTGGCTGTGGGATAGCAGGTATAGTAGGGAGAGATGGTGCCTATAGTAACAGTGGGGGGATAATAGCCTCTGGGAAGGGACTGGGGCTGTGGGATAGCAGGTATAGTAGGGAGAGATGGTGCCTATAGTAGCAGTGGGGGGATAATAGCCTCTGGGAAGGGACTGTGGCTGTGGGATAGCAGGTATAGTAGGGAGAGATGGTGCCTATAGTAGCAGTGGGGGGATAATAGCCTCTGGAAAGGGACTGTGGCTGTGGGATAGCAGGTATAGTAGGGAGAGATGGTGCCTATAGTAACAGTGGGGGGATAATAGCCTCTGGGAAGGGACTGGGGCTGTGGGATAGCAGGTATAGTAGGGAGAGATGGTGCCTATAGTAGCAGTGGGGGGGATAATAGCCTCTGGGAAGGGACTGGGGCTGTGGGATAGCAGGTATAGTAGGGAGAGATGGTGCCTATAGTAGCAGTGGGATAATAGCCTCTGGGAAGGGACTGGGGCTGTGGGATAGCAGGTATAGTAGGGAGAAATGGTGCCTATAGTAGCAGGGGGATAATAGCCTCTGGGAAGGGACTGTGGCTGTGGGATAACAGGTATAGTAGGGAGAGATGGTGCCTATAGTAGCAGTGGGGGGATAATCGCCTCTGGGAAGGGACTGGGGCTGTGGGAAAGCAGGTATAGTAGGGAGAGATGGTGCCTATAGTAGCAGTGGGGGGATAATCGCCTCTGGGAAGGGACTGGGGCTGTGGGATAGCAGGTATAGTAGGGAGAGATGGTGCCTATAGTAGCAGTGGGGGGATAATAGCCTCTGGGAAGGGACTGGGGCTGTGGGAAAGCAGGTATAGTAGGGAGAGATGGTGCCTATAGTAGCAGTGGGGAGATAATAGCCTCTGGGAAGGGACTGGGGCTGTGGGATAGCAGGTATAGTAGGGAGAGATGGTGCCTATAGTAGCAGTGGGGGGATAATAGCCTCTGGGAAGGGACTGGGGCTGTGGGAAAGCAGGTATAGTAGGGAGAGATGGTGCCTATAGTAGCAGTGGGGGGATAATAGCCTCTGGGAAGGGACTGGGGCTGTGGGAAAGCAGGTATAGTAGGGAGAGATGGTGCCTATAGTAGCAGTGGGATAATAGCCTCTGGGAAGGGACTGGGGCTGTGGGAAAGCAGGTATAGTAGGGAGAGATGGTGCCTAAAACAGTTGTTCAAAGAAAAAAGTTTTGGGGCTCAGTAAATGCTTTATCTGGTTATTTTCTGTGGTGAGTAATGAAACATGGAAACATTTTACAGTTCCCTTTTTAGAGATGTGTGGAACATAGTATTGGCTCTGTTAGCCTTGTTTCATTCATGCAAGCCGGCACCAACACTGTATTTGGTTTCCATGTCAATAAATACAGTAACAGGGCTGACATAATGTAAATCTGTTCTCTATTTTAAGTTTTCTGTCACACGAGCAATATATAAACTCTCTAAAAGAGAGAACGACTTTCGGAATTCCTGCGCTGAAATCATTTTTCCCTGTCGGTCTTTCCCTCCCGCAGAAGAGTACAAGGCTTCGGAGACTTCCCATATGAGCCACGTGCTGAAGTCACTGGGTAGGACGCTCGGTTACATTTCAAAGGAGCAGCTGCTGAACCACAAGCTCCCAGCCAAGTTTGTCGCTGGACAGAAGACCAACCTTACTGACAGCCTGCAAAGCTTGCTAAATACTCTGGCTCCCCTCCTGCTTTATAGAGAGAGATCCGTGCAAATCACTGTTTATCATCTGCTGGATAAGTAAGCGCAGACATGTCTCCGTTTGGCACAACATGCACCAATACACCGCTTTTACATTGCCTTGTAAGCCTATGCCACACTCTGCTGGTTTCAGGTGTTTTTGCCTGCCATGTTGTAAAAAAACCCATCAAATTCTGCTCTCGTTAGCCCTAGTGATGCTAATGGGGGTCCTAAACAACAGTCTGCAGTGACTTGCTTCACCCATTACATAGGCTAATTTACATTAAAGGAAAACTATACCCCCAGCATGAAGACTTAACCAACAGGTAGTTTATATTATATTAAGTGGCCTATTGATGAATTGATAAATCTCGCCAAACTGGATGAAGCAGGGCTTTACATATGAGCTTGCTTATGCAATATATCTTTATAGAGACCTACATTGTTAGGGGGTATAGTTTTCTTTTAAGCACATCTTGCCGTCACTGGTTACCAGTGCATGAGGAGTTAGGGGCAGGGTGCCGGTGAGTGGGTTGCGCTGAGAACAAATAATCAGGTTTATTGCTACTGTTGTTATTCCAGGAAAAGGTGTCTTTCCAGGAAAGGTGTTACCGGATTATATAAATATGATATACGTGCTTTCCTGACAGGGCAAGTGCATTGTTGACAGCTATGCCCGCGGTGCCAGCAGCTGGAGTAAAACTGTCAGCGAGGCTGGTGTAGAGATTTCTCAGTATTCTGATTAACTCATATTTTTAATTATTATCATTTGAGTTCCTCGGTATACTAAATCTTGCTAGACTTTCAGTAAGTGTATGTTTTGCACACAGGTATGTGTTGTAAAATGGCCTGTGTCTGCATCTCCAACAGCCTCCTACAAGATAGCTCCAGACTGAACAGTTTGGTTTAGTGATGTGTGGGTTTGAAAAAAACTCAACCGACCCTAATTCAAAGGTTCCACAAGGAAACTTTGAAGTAGAAAAATGATTTCCTCAGTCTGACCCCCACTGAACCCTCAATGGTCACCCAAATTTCAGCCCAGACCCGTCTGGCTTAAGGATAAACACCCATGGGTGGCCCCCTACATAACTAGTTGGTTCTGCTAATGTGGACATGCGTGGTCGATAAAAGGTGCAAAGCTTATTGGTCAAAACCTTATCAGCCCATGTAGGAGTTATCCGTTAATTAAATTGTCATTCCCGCTCCAGTTAAAAATATAAAGAAATCTGCAGTTATTATATTAAAGGTTATATTATATACAGTTAATCAGCCCTTCATAATATAAATGCCAGGCTCACTGGATGATATATTGGGCTCAGGTGCTCATGCCTCAAGCCTCTCACTTGTGTAACACAATCACCATATGTGATGGTTCTTAAGATCCCTTATATTTTCACAAACTGAAATCTTCACTCACCGCTTCCAGATAGTGGCCCGGGTGCAGTGCCCCAGACCCGCATCAAAGGGGGAACAACTCCAGAAATTGAAACCATTTGGCACGCACTCATCAAGTCTCAGGACAGCGGGTTTAAAAGGTTCCAAAAAGCTTTATTGAGTAGAACCTAACGCGTTTCGTGTGTTCTCACAGGTATTCATAGGTACCAATGAAATATGTTAGGTTCTACTCAATAAAGCTTTTTGGAACTTTTTAAACCCGCTGTCCTGGGACTTGATGAGTGCGTGCCAAATGGTTTGAATTTCTGGTCCATGTATGAGGCCCCCACACAGGCCTACCCAACCAATGTCTGCTTGAAAATTGGGCAGATGTCAATCGAGCAGTTTTAAAAATCCCAAGGAGTACATTGCTGCATAGATACAGCCCTTGTCCTGACGGCCTATATCCTGTTAATATAATCCAGTCGTTTGGCCCAATGGCGCCCAATGTGTTTCACTTTAGAAAGTACCTGCTTTTAGTGATTTTGTATTTTTCTTTTGACAAGGCCCCATTCAAGAGTATGATATGTGGATAGATAGGCAATTTCCACTCCATGACTCCAGAAAGGTAGCCAGTCTTGGTGTTTGCCCAGTTCACAGACTGGGAACTTAAATTGATAGTGTGATGGTGCCAGTGCTCACGCCATAGCGTTGTAAAGGTGACTATACACTGAAAGACCCACTTGTTTGGCAAGGTTGGTGATTGGGTGGATTGATCTGATCACATTGATGGGATACAGGCCACTGGGACAAGGACCACATCAATGCAACAATGTCCTCCTTGCAGGATTTTTCTAACCTGCTGGGTCGACATCCAGCGAATGTTGGTTGGGAGGGGGTGCGCAATTGGTGAGTGGGTGGAAGGAAAGAAAGAGCAGGCAAAGGGCTGTTGCTAATGAGATCATCCTTACATTTAGGCATTCATTTTTTCCTTTTCTAGTTCTGTCTATGATATTACATAGAGACAGGCACTGGGTGGTTTATGCCTCTTTAGCACACAACTGAATGTTTATGCTCCCTTCCTTAAAATTTTATTTATTTCATTACGATATCTGTAAAAGTCACTGCCCATCACTCCACAGGGGAATCCATCTTTTTAAGCCCCAGTGCAAATGATATGCAACAGAACATATTCGATCAGTGCTTGGCTTTTCTTCCAATCTTCCATATCTTTGTTCCTAGAATAATGGCAGACTTGCCTGGGTTTGATGATGAAGATCTCAAATCTTATGGGGATGAAGATGAAG
This sequence comes from Xenopus tropicalis, assembly GCF_000004195.4. Taxonomy (NCBI): domain Eukaryota; kingdom Metazoa; phylum Chordata; class Amphibia; order Anura; family Pipidae; genus Xenopus; species Xenopus tropicalis. The sequence goes on from NC_030678.2 coordinate 16,745,023, forward strand.
AACCTGCTTTGTAAGTATGATAGCCCTGGGTTAGAATAAGAGAAAAAGGGGGACAAAGATTGATAGCCTTTTGTGCTGTTGATAAACAGCATCTCCCAGTATTCCCATGAAACGGCATCTCCCAGTATTCCCATGAAACGGCATCTCCCAGTATTCCCATGAAACGGCATCTTCCAGTATTCCCATGAAACGGCATCTCCCAGTATTCCCATGAAACGGCATCTCCCAGTATTCCCATGAAACGGCATCTCCCAGTATTCCCATGAAACGGCATCTCCCAGCATCCCCATGACTTTGCCTTTTGATTGGATACGGTTTAAAAATTCATACAGATGCACCCCCTCAGTGAATGCATCATTTAGGGCCCTTCATACACTTTTTCCATCAGGTGTATCAGCATATTACTGCAGATCCCAAGTGATGTTGTCCCTTAAGGGATTCCATAGTGACTGCATGAATTGGGCAAAGCCGGAATAGCATGCACGTGACTTATATATTATATTATTATATATTACTCATTACTTAATAATATTATACATAATATTATATATAATAATATAATATAACATTGTTATTTTAAGGCAACAGGTCTTCTGATGGCAATATCCCTTATTCATAAATATGTGAAATGGTTTTCTTTTGTTCTAGGTCTCCACCCGCTGCACTGATGTCTGTACTAGCAATCCAAGAAGATTTAGTAGAAAGTATCCTTAAAGAGATACCTGTAGGCGAGTTTGCTGTTATTGAGCCTTTAAAGGAGGAGTTCTGCTTTGTTCTCGGATATCTCCTGACTTGGAAGCTAATACTCACTTTCTTTAAAGCTGCATCATCCCAAGTAAGTACCCAGGTCAAAAGATTTCCTGTCTGTAGGCTCTTGCCCCTGCAGGCACCACAGTTAGCCATATATTATATATATAATATATAAGCATTCACCTTCACCTGCTGTGGTATGTGCAGTAACAAGCACTTTGTAAAGGTGGCCATACACGGTCCGATCTGCTTGTTTGGCAAGGTCACCAAATGAGCAGATCATCTTCCGATATGCCCACCTACAGGGAGTGATACCTGGCTAATTCAGTCGTTAGGAAAAAGCTGTTATATTGGCGTTGGACCAAGGACCGCATAAAGGAGCCAATGTGGTCCCTGATCCAACGGGAAAATCAAACTTGCCCGATTGAGATTTACCCTATTTTAGGCTAGATATGGGTCAGGTAGGCCTGTCGGGGGTGCCCATATACAGGCAGATAAGCTGCCGAATTGGTCTGAAGGACCCAAATCAGCAGCTGAAATCTGGCCATGTATGGCCACCTTTAGCTAGTGTGCAGACCTATGGGGTGGGTTTTACAGGGATAATGTATACCCCTGTGTTTCCATCCTGAAAACCACTCCGTATCCCAGTGCAGTGCCTGTTAGTGCAGACCCCAGAGCAGGCTTTCTGCGCAGGCTGAGAAACATCCACGTGTAGCAGTAGCCTAACTCTTTACCCTTAGGTCTGTCCATTATATTATCAGCTCTTTGCTCAGTTTAGGTTAGCCCCCTGGAACAATGATGCACTCCTGCAGGGGATCCATTTAGTGTGGTAATTTGTGGACTGCATGCCCAGGCTAAATTATCTGGAAATATGTTTAAGAATTTAGAAAACAAAAGGCTTAATTGGCAGCCAAGAGCACATACACATGCGTGCCAACACTCATTCACATGCGTGCCAACACATTCATTCACTCATTATTACACTGACAGTAGCAAAACTAATGACAAGTGACCATAGTCTCTCTAATGTTATTTTTTCTGGTGACTTGGAGTATGGAATTTCTACCTCAGAGGCTTAAGCTGGCCATACACGTGGCGATCACGAAACATCGTCAGATCCGCCACACACAGTCAGGGCTGAAACAGTAGATAAGGAGGTAGAAACAATAGGATTTCTACCTCCTTCTGCCGATTCAGCCCTTACGGCAGATTTTGGTCAGGCGCCTTCTAAGGCGCCCGATCAAAATTTTCTAACCTGGCCGATCGGCGAGTCGTCCGATATCAGCAGCTTCCTGCGATATCGGTCGACTCGCCGACATGCCATACAAGCACCGAATATCGTACGAAACGAGGTTTAGTCTGATGGCATATGTAGCCAGAAAAGTGCCCCAGTTGCCACCCTTCCATGTAAATGCTGGCTAATGCATAAATAGTGCCAGAGCTGGTGCCATCGGGTATTTGTTATTCAAGGGAATGGGAGGATGCTTCTGAGTTGGTGGCTGAAGGAAGGGCATTTGTGAAGAAACTGTTCCATGTCCTATTCCGCCGAATCCTGGATTCGGTGCATCGCTAATAATAGTGCTTTGCTTTCTCACTCAGCTGCGGGCGCTGTACTCTCAGTATCTGAGGAAAACCAAGAGTTTGAACAAGCTGCTGTACAACCTGTTCAAGTTAATGCCCCACAACCCAGTCCTGCCCGGGCAAGCCAGTGATATGCCCAGTAAGGAGCCCAAGACTTTCTTTACAGAGGAGCTTCAGCTGGCAGTAAAGGGTATGTAACATGTTCACTTACAGAGTTAGATATCCTTTCCTTACCTGGAGAAATTAGTATTTCCTGTCTTCCTGCTTAGAAAGTGGTGTGTAGTGATAAACTGCTTCCCCCTTTCCACTGTAAAAATATACATTAGTCTGTTGTCAAACGCCTTCTTGCACAGATTCGCTCGCCTTTCTGTCACCACAAACAGCATTTACACGAGTTTAACATTTGCTTTCCGACATAATGACCACTAAGATAACAGATATTTCCAACATGAAGAATCACTTTGTCCTTAAAAACTCTTGTTTCTTGCATAAAGGGGAAAATCCTAAATTACACAAGTGCTTCCCCCCCCCCACCCCATGTCATCTTTGAAATATTATAGTATTAAAAAAAAAAAAAAAGGCAAAACTAATACGAGGGTAGAATCCTCCTGAGAGGCAGGCTTGAGATCAGTTTCATGTATCCCACAGATTTTTCGCAAAAAGACAATAAATCACATTAAATATGATTCATTGGGAAAACAATAGGCAGCACATCCGTGCCCTGTTACCCTGACTGCGGCGAGTATTTTCTTAGCTGACACAACACGGGCCAGAGTGAATAAACTCCTCTTGGCTACGCTGCCAAACGTCCAACTGGAAATCGTATCTTCCCATTTAATCTTGGGAGAAAAGATCCATCGCTATTTACTGCTCCATTTATTCATGTCTTTCGGTTAAGGGATCATTATTAATTGCACCTAAAAATTACATTTGAGTTTTGTTGTAGACTGTTGTAATCCAAATAGTTTGTCACTTGGACTTTATGAGGCTTATGTTACGCGTGAAGGACTCGAGCTGATGACAACCCAGAGCTTTATGCCCAGCAAAACTGATGGAAAAGCCAGCGCTCTGATTTATATAGTATATTGTAGAGGTGGTGGAAACGCACAGATGTGCAATGATAGACACATACTGACACAAAGCAGCAAAAGACCCACAAAGCAACAGATGGGTAGGCCCACCTGCGGGCCCCATACACAGCCAATAAGATCCTAAGGCACCCTCCAGTGACTCTATTTGCTTGCATCGTACACTGGATTGGTGCTCCTCTTCTTTAAAAAGTGCACTGGCCTGGGGTAGTTCTTTGCAGGATGGGCACCATCATCCTCTCCCAGGTTCCCAGGTATTCCATACACCTCTGCTGACTTGGCACATGTGAAGAATTCTGTACTGGGCATGCTCCAAGTCTGTAGAGTCCCAGGGGATGCCTGGAAGCTGCTGCCAGCCCTGCAGATGGCTGCATGGATCCGGTGTGCTTTTTAAAGTAGAGGAATGCAGCCCTAGATATGAGGTAAACATTTAGAGTCACTGAGGTGGCAATGCAATGGGAGCTTCTCAGTAGGGCCTTATTTTGATCAGCCTTTAGGCTTCCCTAATATTGCATGTAGTTCTGTTAAAATTTGACATTTTGAGACATTTCTAACTTTTTTGCTCTTTAGGGACTGCCACAGTGCAGCAGGAGGTCCCGCACTTGGCTTGCTGCGTTTATCACATGACATTAAAGGATCTGCCAGCCATGGTTAGGCTGTGGTGGAATGGCTGCGAGAAGAGGATTTTTAATGTGGTGGACAGATTCACCACCAAGTACGTTAGCAGCGTGCTGTCCTCCCAGGAAATCTCCTCCGTCCAGTTGAGCACGCAGGTCTTTGATGGCATGACCGTAAGTGGTTTTTTTAGGGAAGACTTTCATACAGGCATGGGGGCTCCATGGATATGGTACATACATACATCAGTGGGTGGAAGCTGTGTGCATGGGAGGCATGGAACAAGGGGGTTGACCCTGATACATTGGGGGTCATTGATAAACACTGGGCAATAATGCACCAGGGCAGTTAGCCAATCAGATGTTTCATTTTATTGTTCTACTTGAAGCTGGCTCACAAAAGCTGATTGGTTGCTATGGTCTAATGCCCAGGTGCAAATTTACCCAGTGTTTATATATGAGTCCCACTGTGTGCATTGCATTTATAATAGTATTGGCTGTATTTCTGTGGTATGCAATGTTGCGTTGCAGATTGATATGTAGGCTGGGGATGAAAGCATCTCAATGAAGCCATGGGGTAATCTGTAACATCTTACTGATGTAGCCCCCTCCATTATCTAGGGAAGGTTGTCCTGGGTTGAGGGCATGTAGGAATCAGACTTCATCTTCATGTATCACTTTGAAATCAATAAGCAAAGCTAACCGGTTATTTTATAGGTGAAGGCACGCTCAACTACCCGGGAAGTGATAGCCACCTACTCCGTGGACGACATCTGCATAGAGCTGATCATACAGCTGCCCCAGAATTACCCCCTGGGTTCCATCACTGTAGAAAGTGGCCGGCGGGTAGGGGTGGCTGTGCAGCAGTGGCGGAATTGGATGCTTCAGCTGAACACTTACCTCACCCACCAGGTAGGTCTGGTAGCCCACAGATGTGGCAAAGAGTGATGGTTTCCAGGTAACTTTATGAAATCATCAATGTGTAAAACTAGACTTTGGCAAATTTGCTCTGATCTGAGCAGTGTGATGTGTATGCATGTATACACTGGTTTTTAATCTCTTTTGGGATGTTTTTTTAATCTAGAATGGAAGCATAATGGAAGGCTTGGCCCTGTGGAAGAACAACGTTGACAAGCGCTTTGAGGGAGTTGAAGACTGTATGATTTGCTTCTCCGTTATACATGGTTCAAACTACTCCTTACCGAAAAAAGCCTGCCGGACCTGCAAGAAGAAATTCCATTCTGAATGCTTGGTAAGATTTAATGTTGTGTACCGAAATACCTTCAAAGCTGGAACATTTCACTTGGCATCATGGTGGAATCTCCCCAAAGTGTAAGATAATCCACGTCCCTCTGGGGAGAGTGACTGTTGCACTCTGAGATCAGTGCTTTTTTTAATGGTTTCCATACCTGATGCATTGCAAGGGTTACAGTTCTATGGCACGGATAGCACTTTCCAAACGTGTTTGTATCAAGCGCAATACACACTGCTAAGCAGCTAGCAGTAACTGCACTTACAGTAAGGAGGCTTACATGTGATTGAGTGACAGTACCAAATTATTCTGTGGGCAGTGCAGAGCCCGGCTGGGCCAGAACCAAGTCATTATATTGATATTATGCAAAAGTCATTGTCTCCGTTCTGGAGGATAATAACAACCTTGTCACTACTCCAGTGTTGTGGAGTTTTCCAGGCAGCATACAGGGAACCAGGCCAGGGTTTTTTCTTCCCCCTTGACTGTCTCAAGTCATCCTATTTTCCTTTTGGAAATGACTTGTAGGTCAAGCCTCATATTAAACTGGTTTATTTGCCTGCTTCCAGTCATAAACAGCTGTGTTGCGCTCCATACGGTTCAGGGTTGGATCAGACTCTCTGCTTTCCCGTTGTGTAATTGCAAATGCTTTAAGCTGAGAAGTGATAGGCTTTTTGGCGGAACACTGTGGAGCTTATGGTGGCCAAAGGACGGTAACCTAGGAAGGCGCTCAATGGCGGACAAAGACTTGAGCGCTTTTGAAGGTGCACAACAATAAAAATACACAAGGGGAATGCTACTCTGCATTAAAGGGGCCTCTGACCTTTATTCATTTGTTTAACTGGGCAATGCCTAGGCTAGGCATAGTTTGTTAACAGTATGTCAGTGGCATAAGGTATAGTAGTACTGGCAGGTAATTTGGCATTCTCCCTCCAGTGCAAGTAGGCATAAGATTGACATAATTTTTTAAGGAACTTTGAGGTGACATTACCCTTAAATGCAATGACTGATTAAAACTGGCGCGGTCAGCTGTGCCATCGTTCCTGTTCACCACATTCTTGGTGGGATTCTCCAGCCTGTCCATGCATCTCCTAACAAGCCTTGATAGATATCAGTGAGGGAGGCCCAAGCAGATTCATTTCCTATTCTATGACTGCTTAGTCCATTAGTTGGTCTTGGACCAACATGAATTCTGACCTTGTTGACACCTTTTCTATTGGTCTCAAACGGGTTAAACACTCCAAATTAATATTTAACTAGATTTTTACAAGATTCTTTCTCAGGTCAGAGCCAAATATGCATTTTTATGGACTGAAATACTTATTATCTGTGATCGAAGCCCTCCAACTCTCAGCGTGCACCTTCAGGCTTTGGCTCTCAGTGGGTGCTGGGAGTTTTATTTCAGCATTTGACATTCCTGACCTTATTTGTCCCGCTGAAATATTTTATCCATTTTATAATTTACAGTCTCCCGGTGACTTGTAAATCAGGTTGCTGTTTTGTTCCTTCTCTATTCTTTTTACTGGGCGAAACTGGGCACCATCCCATGACATGTTAAGAATCCAGTTGTGCTGCAGGGCACTTACACTGCCTTACTGGAAAGGGCCCGGTGCATGGTGGAAGCCAGACGGAGGCTTACTAGCAGGTGTTTGGCCCCCAGGCATCCCTTTCTTGGTTTTTAATAGTCTGAGCTTTCCAGCAAGAGCATTACTTTCAGAATTGTGGATGGTGTGAGTAGCCCTTGCATATGTACCTGTAACAGGTTCTGTAGTAATTATCAGAAAATCTAAATATAGAACACCCATGTTCAATCTTGGCTCCATTTAGTAAATCAGTTCCAAAAAAAGGTGGGTACTGGCAAACAGCTTTTGTGCTTTTATGGAAGAAAATCATATTTCCGATCGAAGCTTGCAAAGAGACATACCCCAAGAAGCAGTTGCTGGGGAGCTTAGTCATAAGAGCAAACCTAGATTGGACCTGTTGGTTGCTATAAATGTACTTGGATTTGCCCATATTGCATAATAGGTCAGGGTTACGCAGCCAGTTGTCTTGGTTTAAACTGTTCTTAAAAGTAAGGAACTCAAATTCATTTTTTTCTCATTCATTTCAGGGGACACAGGCACTGGAAGGTTTAACCCTACCTTATGGGAGGACAGGACACTAAAAGGACAAAGGATTCAACAGCCCTTCCAAAGGGGTTGACCCAGTTGCCCCAACAGGCTTACAACCCCTCCAGGAGGCTGTCTCTGCCCAGATCTTTTAGTTTCCTTATGTGAGGAGGACGGCTCCCCTTCTGGAGTTTTTAGATTTCGTTATTTAGTTTAGTTTTATTTATTTAATTTCTCTCCTTACAGGTCCTCTCCAGCAGCTTAGCTCTTCTAGCACTTGTTGCCTTGTTTATTGTTTTAAGTTAAAGTTCTACTTGTTACTTTCTGGGCAGGGACAGCCTCCTGGTGGGGTGTAGCCTGTTGGGGACAGCCAGGTCAAACCCCTGGGAGGGCTGTTGAAACCTTTGTTCTTTTAGTGTCCTGTTCTCCTGGAAGGTAGTCTTAAACCCTCCAGTGCCCGTCCCCTTTGTAATGAAGAGATAAAAGCATGTTACAGGTAAGACAACAATCCCTCTAGTTAGGCACCATTAGTGGCTAAATTCACTTATTTTCTGGGTTACTAGACCTGTTTTTATGTTGCCCCTGAATGTGTCTCTCAAGATGCATAGTACCTTTTGCATGAAGTCCTGCCCCACCCAGAGAAATAATCCACAGTGAGGCATCTGAGCACTGTGTGCTGTGTACTGTGTATGTTTATGTCTTTCTCTAAAGAACAAAAGATAAATGTGTAAGTGGAAAGAGAACATCTTGAGCAAGCAATGACTCCAAATGATCTCACATCGCAGTTATTCCGCAAGGAGAACCACAATGCCCTGCTGTATTCCTTCCCCCACCCCCCCAAGAGTTTTCGTTTGCTGTTTATCAGTCTCGGGCCGATAAGGAATCTTTCAGCTACAGAGACATTCTTTATCTCCATCGCTCTGATCTGCCCCTTCCATGCCGAAATGTCCAGATAGAGCAGGGGATATATTAAATAGAGTTCTCTTGCTTGTTTGATGGGATTTTGCCTTTTAGGGCTCTGGCACACGGGGGAGATTAGTCGCCCGCGATTAACTCCCTGTTCGCGGGCGACTAATCTCCCCGAGTTGCCTACCCCTGCGAGTCTTTTTCGGCGATTTGCGCGAAATCGCGCCGCCGCGTCTGCCATCCCGCCGGCGACTTACATGTTTGCCGGTGGGATGGCAGGGGTAGGCAACTCGGGGAGATTAGTCGCCCGCGAACAGGGAGTTTTATCGCGGGCGACTAATCTCCCCCGTGTGCCAGAGCCCTTAAAGGAAATGTTTAATGTTATGACATGTTTCTGCATTCATTAATTATCAGAAGTGTGTCCTACTGAAAAAAGACATTGTGGGACATCACTTTACGGCGTTGCAGCTGAAGGGCTGCACTTTTGGGCAGCTATATCTGCAGTTCCATACTGGTTCTGCAGGACCCTGTTATCCATTAGGCCAGGGATCCCCAACCTTTCTTACTCGTTAGCCTCCGTTAAATGTAAAAAGACTTGGAGAGCAACACAAGCACCATAAAAGTTCATGGAGGAACCAAATAAGGGCTGTGATTGGCTATTAGGCAGCCTCTATGCACACTATTAGCTTACAGGGGCTTTATTTGGTAGGAAATCTTGTTTCTATTCAACTACATTTTTCCACCAAGTCAGGAATACAAAAATAAACACTTGCTTTGGTGGCACTGGTTGGGGATCACTGCATTAGGCTCAGGATAGTCATACCTTGTTGCGCCACTCTAACGACGCCTCATCAAACCAATATTAAAGCTTGTACTTTTCATTAATGCACCCATACGATAGGTTTGGGTATTCCTGCACTGTTCTGAGAGTAACGGGTTTGTGTTTGTAGTCAGAATGGTGGCCATTTGGTAGCACCACTTTGTGTGCCAAACATCTAGGCTGGCACCGTACTTTAACCTTTCAGTTTTTTTGCCCCCTACCCCTGGCACAGTCAGTGCTATACAGGTGCAAGTACCGTGCCACAGAAACTAAAGCACCACCATAAACTGCTGGAACACAGATATTTTTTTTACAAAATTGAATCTGTTCCAAAGAATTTGACGAAACATTTGTTCCAATCTTGTCTTAGATATAAAAACCAAAACATTTGCTTTGCTCTTGAGAAGGAACAAGGAGTTGTTGATGGGTTTTCTTTTGGAATGGTACAGACATTGTTCGGAACGCTGACAATGTGTAGTTTTACACCTGCCTTCCTATGTCATCAACATGGTGTGTAATAGTCTGGGGAATGTGTCTGTCTGTCTGCAATGCCTTCTGGGGCACATACAGGGTGAAGGCACAAAGGCAGTTAATGGGGCACTAAAGGTCAACAAAGAATTAGTCAAAACACTATGTTTTTGGGTTCTGTACCAACCCAAAGGCCCCCACAGCTCTTTAGCAAGGAAGAGCTGGGCCCCAAAGATTCCCCCAGCAGCCCCCCATCTTCTTTTCTGCTGCAGTTACTGAACTTAGGGGCCCACTCACAATATACTGTATATATAGTATATATGGTTGATTAGTATTTAATGCATACATTTTGCAATCAGAATTAATGGTCAATTAGCCCAGTAACATTGGCTTCTATGACAGAAATAACCTCCCTTTCTGCAACTTTGAGCACACTGAGCATGTGCAGTGTCACTGACACACAAAAGATATTCTAATAAGATCAAAGATCCTCAGGGCTGGTACAGGAAGCTAGAAATACAGCATTTTTAACCATACTCCTTTTTAGGCATGAGTTCTCTTTTAAAGGGGGCTTGTCAGCCAGAGAAATAATGCTAAATCCTTTTTCTACCATTTTAGTCAAGCAAAATAAACTAAATCAGAACTCATATTCTACTCATATGACTAATTATTATACCACTATCTTGGACAGAAATGATAGGAATGTCTGGATATTTTTGCCAATACTAATTTGGATTTTATGGTCTCCCTTCTCTTTCAGTATAAATGGTTTACTTCAAGCAACAAGTCGACGTGCCCTCTCTGCAGAGAGACCTTTTTCTGAGACCTTGGAATGAATGGACGAGAAGCAGACGCCCCATGGAAAAGCTTTTCCTCAATGCTGTTGTGTCAAGGCGCCCCTATGGACTTCTTTCCTGATAATCTCCAATTCTGTATCTAATGGATTCTCTGTAATGAGATCCTTGTCCATCTCGCGAAATGGGGATGTTGCCATTATGTCCTGTTGGATATTGATATGTGCAATAGCCTTAGTCCAAGCCATTTCTGCCTTCTGCAAGTGAATCCAACTGGCAGACATCTTTTTCTTGCACTGCTGGACAAAGCGCAATGGGCCTGTAGTAGAGCAGTGACTGGCATAGTTAACTATAGGGCACCTAAGGCCAGGAGTACTCTGGTGAAAATGTCGTCCAGCACAGCTACAGTCCGTGTGGTTCATACAAAGCTCTGGGACATTGGTTGCTATGGCTACACACACATAGCTACTTATGGTATCCATGCACAGCATTGTTAACTGCTTTGGTAGCACATTGGGCCCCAGCCTATGGTTGGTTCCCATCAGAGGTGTTTTCACTTTAGCTTTCCCATTGCTTCCTGCTTCACTCCCTCTGCCGTGAATAAGCTAAGAGAGAGAGAGTGTTAGAAAATAATTATAAAAGAATCTATTTTTAATCCAACCATCATGAAAAAAAATCTGTAATATATATATTTGTATTCCTAATTTTATCTAAGTGGTTCGCTGTGTCACTGCAATATTGTTTATTTGATCTTATCCAGAAATGCCGGAATTAAAAAGATTGGTAAATGATGAATTCTTGTGTTTGGTACAAACAGAGATAAAGACAATGCACCCTGCGTTCCGCCACTAGGTGGTGCGGTCAGCAAACGCCAAGAGCAGAGAAACCTCCGTTACAACCTTGGAAAATGGCATTGCTGCAAAAGCTCCCAATGACATTGAAAGCAGCCCTGTCAGCATTCTTCTCATTATATTCTGCATAACCTGCAATATCTCAAACACATGGCCTCCTCCCCAGCAACAACTCTGATGTAAATAGATGTAATATTAATGATATAATTACACTTAAAATGTTGATAACATTCCTTTTAATCATTGGGATAAAACAGTAGCTTTCAGATAGGAGGGCTGGTTTACCAACATGAGTACTAAATTGCACAAGTGCAGTCGCCTATAGCAACCAGTCAGCAGTTTGTGCTGGTCTGTTTTGCTTCCAGTTAGAATATGAAAGCAGAGATCTGATTCATTGATATTGGTTTGATCATTTCATGCGTCGACCCCCACCAAACTATTGCCTTGATCCATATCATGCTTGGTTTTACTGAGAAATGCGCAATAACGTTGTGTTGAGTTCAACAGGGCATGTGGGACCAGCAGCCCAGATTACCAATGGCTACTCCAATCATTGCTCCTTCCCCTCCCCACTCTCCTCAGCCCAGGTAAAAGAATGTAGCAGTAGGAGTGCTCGGCCACAGGAGTGCTCGGCCACAGGAGTGCTCAGATCTCTGCTTACTATACACCTTGTTAAACTGATACAGACACATTCCTAGCAGTGACTAGAACCATGCCAGTATCAGGGCTGGGGTTGCTTGTACACTATGCTGCCCTAGGCCATTATGGAATATACCCCACCCCCAAAACTTGGGGAAAATAAATGCAAATATTCCCCCACCCCAAACATTTTAGCTTTGAATTGTGCAGGTCGACAAAAACAAACATCACTACCTTCTGCCTTGATACATAAATGGTTCTTATATAAGAGACCATAGGGTCAGTTACCAACACAAGTACAGTGTCCAAAGTTCTTTTTAGGATGTAACTTGCACCGGTTTTCTCACAATTTTAGAAAGTATTCAGGATTTCGCCACTTTCAGTGCCTGCATCAAAATACATCCTCTTCTAATAGGGATGATTCACCTTTACATTAACTTTCTGCATGTTATAGAATGTCTTATTAATAGCCACATTTCATTTGCCTCTTTCCTGCTTTCAAATGGGGGTCACTGGCCCCAGAAGCCAAAAAAAACTATTTTTGGGGCCCACTTATTGTAATTTTAATTACTTATCTTTCTAAGCCTCTCATTCAAACCACTGCATGGTTGCTAGAGTAGATAAAACCCTAGCAACCAAATAGCGGCTGAAATTCCAAACTGGAGATCTGCAAAACAAAAGGCTAAATAACAAATAAAATGAAGACTAATTGCAATTTGTCTCAGAATATTAATGTCTACATCATACTAAAAGTTAATTTAAAGGTGAACTAATCCTTAAGACACAAGTACTGTATGCTGCATAGTTCGGCTCTGGTGCATCCGTTACTCCCGTTACGGGGCCAGACAGATGCATAAGCTGGGAGCACAACTATTCAGAGGTTCAATGAGTGACTTTTGAATCTAAGTACCTTTAATGAATCTCACACTGTGTCCATCTTTGCACAACTGGAACTGTGGTAGTGCCTTGTAAAGCACTCTCAATTTGAGCTATCAAGCTGCAGACTTGGAAGGAAGGACACCCCAAGAAAATGTACACTATATGACCAAAACTATGGGGACACCTGCCTGTCCGACATCTTAAACCAAGAGGATTAATATCAAGTTGGTCCTTTATTGGAAGGCTTTCTACTAGATTATTTGCTTTTCTCATAATAGGTTGGCCACTGATGTTGGACAATCCTGCCTGGCTTGCACAGACGTTCTTATTCATTACACAGGTCTTGAATTGAGGTCAGGGGTCTGTGCAGAGCAGGGTATTAATATGAAGCTGGTCCTTTGTTGCTAAAATGGAGAGGGAAAGCTTTCCAGTAGATGTTAGAACATTGTTGGTGGACTGATGGTTGGTGGGCACTGATGTTGGGTAATCATGTCTGGCTTGCATAGACATTCTTATTCATTCCACTCATCTTGAGTTGAGGTCTGGGCTCTCTGCAGGCCATTTAGGTTCTTCTACTTTTATCTGGGCAAACCCATTACATACGGATATCACTTTGTATGTGTCCACGTACGATGTTTCATTATCCAGGCCTGTTTCTATTCTTGTTTTGGGCCAGTGCATATGTGCCAAGCAATAGGTGCCAATGGCAATGTGGGAGAGTAAGATGGTTTGGCTAAAACTCATGATATGTGCTAAGCTATAGGTGCCAATGGCAATGTCGGAGAGTAAGATGGGTTGGCTAAAACTTAGGATATGCGCCAAGCAATAGGTGACAATGGCAATGTGGGAGAGGGAGATGGTTTGGCTAAAACTTAGGATATGCGCCAAGCAATAGGTGCCAATGGCAATGTGGGAGAGTAATATGGTTTGGCTAAAACTCATATTTGCCAAGCAATAGGTGCCAATGGCAATGTGGGAGAGTAAGATGGTTTGGCTAAAACTTAGGATATGTGCCAAGCAATAGGTGCCAATGGCAATGTGGGAGAGTAAGATGGTTTGGCTAAAACTTAGGATATGTGCCAAGCAATAGGTGCCAATGGCAATGTGGGAGAGTAAGATGGTTTGGCTAAAACTCATGATATGTGCCAAGCAATAGGGGCCAATGGCAATGTGGGAGAGGTAGATGGTTTGGTTAAAACTCATGATATGTGCCAAGCAATAGGGGCCAATGGCAATGTGGTAGAGGGAGATGGTTTGGCTAGAATTTAGGCCAAATAGGCTACCCCAGGCCAATGTTTTCTTGGGGGCATTATTTCCTCTTTGATTAGCAAAGTAGAAAGAATCTGTATCTCAATCTCAATTTATACTGTTGCTCCGTTTTTAGTGTGGAAAACAAACTATGCTATAAAAATGGAAACAATGTGATAATAGGAATTTTTCTCCCAAGCAGAATATTGTTCTTTCTGGCAGCGAGAGAGAAAAATCTAGAACATTTGATTTGGAGAATGGGCCACATTTTTGTCCTTAATGCCCCTACTTAATCTCTCTCAGTAACCGTTTCAAGATACGTGTTTTATGGGCCGTTCCGAGGAACACACAGCAATCGCATCACGACAGGCCGAGCGTTAAAATGTCAATACTAACTTTCCAATCGCTCTCCGAAAAAGAAAATGGAATCTGATTTGGCAAAAATAGCCCCGTCCTACACCAAGCAAAACATTGCTTTATATCGGAGCTGTGCTAAAGCAATTAAAATAAATGTTGCAAAACACTGGAGCAGAAGATTTATACGTTAAAAAATGAATCATAATTAGTTCGGCTTTAAGATGGTGGGGGATGGCCAAAACTAACACGCCGGCCAGCTGAAGGTGAGGTCATTCCTTGTGAGCCGCTCGCAGGCCCGACCACCTGTAGAGATAAATGCAGGCTGCGCGAATTCATTTTCCAGCCGCACATCGAGCGTATGCTTTCCTTGATGTGAATGTTCCACTTTGATTTCCATTCATTCAGATAGAACAATATTCCCAATCCTATTGTGGGGTTATTTTTAGCCCTCAGATGGAAGCCATGTGCTAACACTAATCTTCGGAGTTAATTGCACAGGAAAATCCCATTTCTTTTATTGTTTGTTTCCTAGGTCCGGATCCAGAAACTTTTCTTCAGATATTTTCAAGCAAAGCTAAAGAGCTGGATTATATGAAGTATAATATGGTTTAGCTGCAGATAAGGGGAGACCTGAAACAACGGTCCAAGGGTCTGTGTTGTTTTGGAGGTGGCCTGCCTTTATATAAGCGCAACCTTCAATGCCCTGGGGATAGAAGGGGATCTTTGAGGGTAGGACAGGGGGATCCCACCAGAAACACCCATCAATGCCTTGTGATAGGCTAAGGGACCAACCCCAGACAGAAAATGGTGCAGTTGTTTAGGCCCAAAGGTAACAGCCCCACCAAGACACTCAGGGTTCTTGCAAATGAGGTTGACCCAAGAAAACCTGAAGGTGACCCATAGAGTGCAATTCAATAAGTGATGGAAGACTTGTGTGGACCATAAGGCACCGACCACAGATGAAGAGGGGAAAAGGACAATCTGACTTATACTCCAGTAGAAGTAACAGGAGAAGAGTAAGCATGTTACTTTAGTCAATCAGTGCACCACTAGTCCCCCATATCAACCGCAGGGTTACCTTTGTCAGTAATTTTGCCCCCCTCCCCTCAGGAGCTTTCAGATTTATTAGGTTCATGCACTTTGATGTCCAATATTCAGTCCCCTTCAGGCAGGAATACATTACTCCAATTACTCTCTAGGCAGAACATTGTTACTTTGAAACCCTCTTTCTTACCTGAACCCTAACTAAGTAGTGGAGGAAAAGTTGTAGGAAGCTGTCAGGGTGGTCATGGCGGTGCAGATTCACACCATTAGTTTGGAGCCCCATAGCTAGGTATCAAGTAGGTTAGGGGTATCAGGCTACCAGGAGACAGGAACAAGGAATCTTGAGCACAGAACTTTAATAGAAACTCAAGGTACAGGAGCATGGATTACCAAGACCTCAGAAGCAGCCTTTCACATTACAATTTAGGAACAACACAGGATACAGATTCAGAAACAACCAACAAATAAACAAAAATGATCCAAAAGGCAGGAAAATAAGGCTACAAGGAAATCCAAGAAATAATAATGGCATTCCAGGAGCTCAAAGTCTCCTCTGGCTGAGAGGTACCTGCACAGCTACTGAACAGTGCGTGCAGGGTTCAAGTCTTGATAGTTTCCAACAGAGGCTGAGCTGTAGCTCTCAAATGTATTAATTTGGTTATGACTGGGTTCCAATTATTCTCAACCAAATAGATTTATTGAATAGTGCAAAATGTACTTCCTGAGTACAACAATGGATGCAGCAACTTGAGGATAAGTGATATAGCAAAAGTCCTACAGTATTTCATGGCTCAAACACCCACACGCTAGACTGAAGGATTAGTATCTCCATTTAGTCACACCTCAGTGTAATGGTTCCCTTCAGTACAAGTTTCTGAAGGAGTGCACAAGCTTTCAGTGTATGGTCCCTACACTTATGCAGGTGTTGCCTTGGAGAACTAACTCCATGCTGCCAGCTCCTTGGTGGAGCCCAATACTGCTTCTACTGAGCTGGTCTGTCCATTTCACAAAATGGGTTCCAGGATGGTCCTTGACCTTGGTGCTCATGCCTCCTCTCAGTTTGTGAACCAATGAAATTAATTGTTTGGCCAAGACTGTATCAGTGATCGATAAACGTCCACTCAAACACAGTATGAGTATAGTATGAGTTGGAATCACAGGAAAATAAAAGTTTATAAGGATTCATAGGACTTGAGTTATCTAATTGTATAAGGTTGATAAAGTCATGCTGGCTGCACCAATTAAGTTACATCTGGTTGGTCCCAGGATGGACATCCCAAAACTACTACCTACTACTCATTTATTGTTTCTTTTATATGCTGGGCCCCACTCTAAGCAATGGCTTTTAATGGTATCATTTTGTTTAAAAAGTGTTTATTTGGCTAGATAGGAGGGAGAATTTATGGTTACAGCATTCTGACTGTCTCGTAGAATACAAGTTTTGGAAAAAAGTTAAAAAACAAAACCTTGATACTGTTTAGCCCTTTAATTGGTACTGAATGGCTGCCAGGGTTGCCATATGAATCAGCACATATGCTATAAATAATTATTGGATCCATTGTGTTTGCACAAAAGAACTTACTCAGCCCATTCCCTAAAGATTTTGATGGTCTGTGAGCAAACAGGCACCGCATCCCATTACGTTACTGGGTAAAGATCTGTAAGTGGGACTGAAATAAGAAAGAAGAGTCTCCACAACACACAGCATTCCATGGTCCCTCATAAGCTTCCCTGGATCCCAAAATAAAACCTTGTCCTAAGGCCGGGCAATATCCCAGTGTCCTAATAGTGCATTTCTAAGGTGTCCCAAAACATGTGGAACCCGTACTGTACTGCTATAATGTTAGCAAGAGATGAGTATGTGCTGAGTTCTGGGGCCTCATCCTAAATACAACTGCGGCTCCCTGGTCACTCTAGCATATGCATTATAGCCCTAAGTCTTGCCAGTAAATCACCAGCTATGTACTTGCCGGTAAATGTGTAATACAGGTATGGGACCTGTTATCCAGAATGCTCAGGACCTGGGGTTTTCCGGATAAATGAATTTTTCCATTAAAGTCTGCTAAAAATAATTTAAATATTGAATAAACCATATAGGCTTGTTTTGCCTCCAATAAGGGGTAATTATATCTTAGTTGGGATCAAGTACAGGTACTGTTTTATTATTACAGAGAAAAGGGAATCATTTAACCATTAAATAAACCCAATAGGGCTGTTCTGCCCCCAATAAGGGGTAATTATATCTTAGTTGGGATCAAGCACAGCTACTGTTTTATTATTACAGAGAAAATGGAATCATTTAACCATGAAATAAACCCAATAGGGCTGTTCTGCCCCCAATAAGGGGTAATTATATCTTAGTTGGGATCAAGTACAGGTACTGTTTTATTATTACAGAGAAAAGGGAATCATTTAACCATTAAATAAACCCAATAGGGCTGTTCTGCCCCCAATAAGGGGTAATTATATCTTAGTTGGGATCAAGTACAGGTAACTGTTTTATTATTACAGAGAAAAGGGAATCATTTAACCATGAAATAAACCCAATAGGGCTGTTCTGCCCCCAATAAGGGGTAATTATATCTTAGTTGGGATCAAGTACAGGTAACTGTTTTATTATTACAGAGAAAAGGGAATCATTTAACCATTAAATAAACCCAATAGGACTGTTCTGCCCCCAATAAGGGGTAATTATATCTTAGTTGGGATCAAGTACAGGTACTGTTTTATTATTACAGAGAAAAGGGAATCATTTAACCATTAAATAAACCCAATAGGACTGTTCTGCCCCCAATAAGGGGTAATTATATCTTAGTTGGGATCAAGTACAGGTACTGTTTTATTATTACAGAGAAAAAGGAAATCATTTTTAAAAATCAGAATTATTTGCTTAGAATGGAGTCTATGGGAGATGGCCTTTCTGTAATTCAGAACTTTCTGGATAATAGGTTTCCGGATAAGGGATCCCATCCCTGTACTCTATAAAACCCTTCCTTTCCTCCCCTTCTGATCAGCCTTTATAGTCACAGGCCCACCTCTGCCCCGTGCATTCCCCGCCCATTTTCTGGCTCCATTTGCCTTTTTCCCACCCAGCCTACCCATGTCCTGCCCCTTACATCATAGCCCCACCCCCAAAAATGACATCATGGCCAGCACCCCAAAGCCCTTTATTACAAACAGGGTCGGACTGGGGGGTGCAGGGCCCACCTGGGCTGCCGCCCCAGGGGCCTTGCAGGTGCCCCTGCTCGACCACATCCCCCGCCCCCCCTAACCCCCCACAGGGGGCCCTGCTGAGCCTCCCTACCCCCCGCAGGGCCCCCCACCCGATGTCCTCCCCTGAGCACCCATAACTTTAACGCGTCAGGGGAGGAACAGTCGGCCGGGGGAGCACGGGCAAGGGTCAGGTCTGGGCTCACAAGGGCCGGGGCCTACTGGGTTTTTTCCCGGTGGCCCAGTCCGACCCTTGATTACAAACAAAAAAAGTGGCAACCCTCACTGCGGGCTACTATGGGGCGCATATATCATACATTCCGTAGGCATGGAACTTTGGACGTTTTGTCTCTCAACTTCCAGCCCCTGATTCCCTGGCACTGAATGTTCACTGGAAACCGATTTGCCCCATTCTCCTGATTGGTGATCAGTGTCGGGGGCTGGAAGTTACACGAGGGACTAAAATCCCCTATAAATAAACAGAAACCTGTAAACATACAATTTCAGTGCTACAATCTGTGGCACATAAAGAGTTAAAACATCACTAGTTAAAGAAACACAAGATCCTGCCCAGTTACAGTCTGTACTGGAAATGTTAAAGGCAATGAAACTTTAGACAAATTATTTGTGTATTATTAGACTTGTATTACAAAACAATACTTCTTTGCCATGGTGATTTGTTTTAAGCAAATAACAGCTATTACCGCTCCTAATAAACTACAAGTGTCTTCTGAAACAACAGTTCAAATAAGGACACTCTGGGGTTCATTTAGCCTGATTTGTATCCAACAACCACATTTAAGAGCCCAGATAATAGCACTGCTGTCCTGTATAATCCAAGTTACCTTCACTATTTTTGCTCAGCTTATCCAAATTATCTAATGAAGTTTCTAATACTAAACCTGCCCTATGTAACACATACACATTAGCAAGAGGGAGAGATGGTGCCTATAGTAGCAGTGGGGGGATAATAGACTCTGGGAAGGGACTGGGGCTGTGGGAAAGCAGGTATAGTAGGGAGAGATGGTGCCTATAGTAGCAGTGGGGGGATAATAGACTCTGGGAAGGGACTGGGGCTGTGGGATAGCAGGTATAGTAGGGAGAGATGGTGCCTATAGTAGCAGTGGGGGGATAATAGCCTCTGGGAAGGGACTGGGGCTGTGGGATAGCAGGTATAGTAGGGAGAGATGGTGCCTATAGTAGCAGTGGGGGGGATAATAGCCTCTGGGAAGGGACTGGGGCTGTGGGATAGCAGGTATAGTAGGGAGAGATGGTGCCTATAGTAGCAGTGGGGGGATAATAGCCTCTGGGAACGGACTGGGGCTGTGGGATAGCAGGTATAGTAGGGAGAGATGGTGCCTATAGTAGCAGTGGGGGGATAATAGCCTCTGGGAAGGGACTGGGGCTGTGGGATAGCAGGTATAGTAGGGAGAGATGGTGCCTATAGTAGCAGTGGGATAATAGCCTCTGGGAAGGGACTGGGGCTGTGGGAAAGCAGGTATAGTAGGGAGAGATGGTGCCTATAGTAGCAGTGGGATAATAGCCTCTGGGAAGGGACTGGGGCTGTGGGGTAGCAGGTATAGTAGGGAGAGATGGTGCCTATAGTAGCAGTGGGGGGATAATAGCCTCTGGGAAGGGACTGTGGCTGTAGGATAACAGGTATAGTAGGGAGAGATGGTGCCTATAGTAGCAGTGGGGGGATAATAGCCTCTGGGAAGGGACTGGGGCTGTGGGGTAGCAGGTATAGTAGGGAGAGATGGTGCCTATAGTAGCAGTGGGGGGATAATAGCCTCTGGGAAGGGACCGTGGCTGTGGGATAGCAGGTATAGTAGGGAGAGATGGTGCCTATAGTAGCAGTGGGGGGGATAATCGCCTCTGGGAAGGGACTGGGGCTGTGGGATAGCAGGTATAGTAGGGAGAGATGGTGCCTATAGTAGCAGTGGGATAATAGCCTCTGGGAAGGGACTGTGGCTGTGGGATAGCAGGTATAGTAGGGAGAGATGGTGCCTATAGTAGCAGTGGGGGGATAATAGCCTCTGGGAAGGGACTGGGGCTGTGGGATAGCAGGTATAGTAGGGAGAGATAGTGCCTATTGTTTTGTAATACAAGTCCAGTTGCTTTAGATTTATTTATACTAGATACATCCAATATAATAAAGATTACCTTTGACTTTTGCCCTCAAATCTCCAAGCGAGACTTCTTGCCCTTGTTTTCCTTATGAAATCCAATTTAAATCTCATCCCATTTAATATGTAACATCTTTATGAACTGTTTTTGTTCCTAACGCCAATAAACCACTTGGGAAATGTTCTTTGGAAAGTACACATTACACTTAATGTGCGAAAAAAGTTTCCACTTTCATTTTGATGGAACATCAAGAGCATTTTTCCCCCTAACTGCATCCAACAACCCAGCTCTGTGGTGTATTTAGCTAAATCCGGCCAGCATTGTTAGGTGTGTCACAATCAAAAACATATATATATGTACACACACAGCTAGGAAAGTCCTCCATCAACATGGTGGATGTTTCTTATAAAGAGCTAAAGGATAAATAAGCCTTTTATTTTAAAATCCCCTAAAATTACTCCAAACAGCTCCCATAATAACATACCTTTCTGTATTCAGATTTATGGGGATTAGTTTCCCTATTACAATCAGCTGAACTGCAGCTCTTTTACCGACTTCCTTGTCTAGTGTGAAGCTCTGGCCCTTTTGATTTCTGAGCACTCCTTCTCTCCCTGACTATGAAAACCTCAAAGAGGTGCCTACTGGGCATGCTCGCTGCCTCTGCTGCAATTAAAATCCATCAGACATGTGCAGTAGGCAGCTCTTTGAGGTTATCATAGTCAGAGAGAGAGACGACATTCTCAGAACGCAAAGGGGGGCGGAGCTTCATACTGACAGTCAGTAAAAGAGCTTGTTGAACTAGAGTTGAACTGGGGGCTGTACAGAGTAATCTGAGAGATTTTTTTTTTTTAAAAAACATTATTCGTTAAAGGCTACTTAAGGGGGTTGTTTACCTTTGTACAACATTCACAAATCTAACAGTTCACATTGCTAGAATAATCTTTGCCATATACATAGTTAACAAAAAATGTGCATCTGAAGAATTAACCAATGGCCTGGTCCAATAGGAAAAAAGTAAGGGCACAGCCTGGACGTGATGATGTAAGCATATAGGAAGTTCTGGGTGTGTCAGGTTCCTAATAGGCCCCTCCCATCCCTGCAGGAAACTGGTCAGAGGGACAGAAGGACGACTGATTTAACAGGTATAAAAAGTAGCCTTTACAGTGGTCTTTTTTGGGAAAATGGATTTTCTAATACGCTGAGAGCATTGTTGGTGGTTTAAAATGATTTGAACATGGGGTTTTACATGCCATAGCCAAAATAACAGCCGTTCTATTCAAACGAGAAGCCTCTAATTAACACTCATGTAACGCTTTTCTGACCCAATTTACCAAACCCAGGCTAGTAGTGATAATATGAGCATGGGTTACATTGCGACACTTAATACAAAGGGGTGAGCCTCCGCTATATGGGAGAATTAGATGGAGCTGAGGGTGTAGTTGAACTACCACTAGCTGAGGTGTGTAGTGCAAATAGAGAATAATGGACGCCAGAGGATTCTTGCTTGTTAACTATGGTACAAGTTTATTAGACAAAGGCACAACTTGATAGTGCAGCAGGGATTATACTCACAGACACAGCAGTATAGAATGTGTGATCACCGTGGATAATACAAAGGTGACACTTAGGCGAGACCTTTCAGAAGGGAGTGTTCCGGCCGACTGTGGTCCAGGGGAGAGCTCCTAACACTGGTACCTGGCGTCTAATAAAACCGGTCCCTAAAGAACGACTACAGAGCCGGGGTGGACTAAACCCTTTTACAACTCCTGGTTGGGGCTATTAACTGCCCTTGCTAAATAATCTGACTACTCTCACCACTTCTAGAGGGTGCTATAAGTAAACCTGTCTGTGCTGGCTAGTTCTCATTCACGGGGCCCTGTCCCCGACTTACAAACTGGCAGTTCTCTTTACTGAGACCGTGTGTCTCAGGCCCGATGACATGCAGCCTGAGAGAACAGCAGCCAAAGAGGAAGACACTTCCTTGTGCCAGACACTATATAGCCTGCACAAGGGGAGTGGTCAACCTGGGCTAAACCTATAGAGGGTAGCCTAATAACAGTAACCTGAGATCAGAGGGCTCTGCCCTATAACAATACAGATTACATAAAGATAGGGGATAACACCATAGGGAGCTTAACCCTATGGGTCCCTACACTCACTATACAGAAAGGTTTACAGAACGAGAAGACAATTGGAATAAATTGTTCTTAGGGAAAGAGGTCTTCTACAACCAATAGGAGCTGCTATGCTGAGGGTTTATTTGCGTAAGAGGTAATCAAACCCTGGGTTTTCATGAACATTTATGGGTTGATTTATGAACATTCGAATTCAATTTTTTTTCGTGATTTAAATTTTGTTGAGCAATTCAGTGCAATTTTAAAAAAAAAAACCTCAAATGTAAAAGTTCAGCATCTGAAAGTTTGCGAGTTCAAGTAGAAGCCAATGGGAGTTACCTACACAGAATAAATGCATTTTTATATTCAAGTTTTTCAATTTTGTTTCCAATTTGTAGACCCACTGAAAAGGATGAGAAGAATACAAATTCGCTACATTTGAGGTTTTGTTTTTTTTATGGTTTAATTCTATCAGTTTTTTTATAGTCTCATTTTTTAATAAAAAAGCAAACCTTCCAGTGTGGAAAAAATTTCAAGTTGATTCAAATCGGAAAGAAATTCACAAAATTGTAGTGATGAGCAAATTTTTTTTTCAGCAAAATTCCGTACTTTGTCATTGGCTAATTATTTCGCGAAACTTCCGCAAAATTTCACTGCAAAAAATGTGTGGTCTCATCAAAAAAAGGCTTTCTCGGTTAAAAAAACGGAGTGGTCATGTAAAAAAAGTTGTGCGGTACCTGCAATTTGCAAATTTTTGTTGTGCAAATTTTTTGTCGTGCGTCTGTCACACACGTATTTGCCGCCTATTTTGCCGCCGCCACATCATTGAAAAAATATTCAAATTCTTGAATTGCAAGAAAAAATTTGAAAAAAACTTGCCCTTTCTAGTTCAGGAATGTCTCCATGGCAGTTTACCTCCACTTGGGGGCACATTTTCTAAGATGCATTTTTTTCTGGCCTTGAAACACGATGTGGTATAATTTCAAAGTAACCACAATCATTTCTGTAGTTTTAAAATGTCTCGACAACGCATTTATCGTTTGTACGAAAATGTCGCAATTGCATTCCGAAAGTCACAAAATTTTTGTGCCGAAAAGTTTGTAAACGCCACGAAAACCATTCTGGCTTTGATGCCTTCTATAGGACTCAATGGTACTCGACAGATTAAACCTGGGAAAAAAGTAGTCCTGATGAAAGTGTAACCAAAGCATTAACGAATTCCAAAATGTTCATATTCTGTGCACAAAATACGATTTTTTTTGTGGAAATTTACAGAAAACCACAAAACACTTGTGAAATTTTAACAAACTTTTCGCATACATACCGAAATGTTTTATAATTTAGAAAAAATGTGATTTAACTCAAATTTGTTTAGTAAATGGGCCCCTGAAAGTTGGATAAACTCAACGTGGTATAAATTCGAATTAAACTCAATCATTGCTGTATTTATAAAATGTCACTACAATGCTTGAATCGTTCGAACAAACGAAAATGAAGTTCTGGTGAAAACCCACTTGTAAATCTCGAAATGATCTAGTAGGAAAAGTAGGAAAAAATCTGACTTTATCTTGGTATCCATGGCACCTTGTGTTCTGCCAGTGTAGCTTTATAGTGACATTTCTGGGACTTGGCTGGAAGGTTCTTATTCCAAGTGGAGTTCCATTGCCCTGTTAGTAGGAAATGTGACCAGCCTATGAACTTTTCATTGAAGGTCTCATCTACAGAGGATTTCCCCTTTGTTACTCTGGCTCGTGTAACCAAGCAATTCAAGTTCATTAAGGGTTCTTGGTTACCTTCAGCCTGCTGAATTTAATACATAAATACAGTTATGGGACCTGTTATCCAGAATGCTCAGGACCTGGGGGTTTCCGGAATAAAGGATATTTCCTTAATTTGGATCTCCATAACTTAAGTCTGCTAAAAATCATTGAAATATTGAATAAACCCAATAGGCTTGTTTTGCCTCCAATAAGGGGTAATTATATCTTAGTTGGGATCAAGTACAGGTACTGTTTTATTATTACAGAGAAAAGGGAATCATTTAACCATGAAATAAACCCAATAGGGCTGTTCTGCCCCAATAAGGGGTAATTATATCTTAGTTGGGATCAAGTACAGGTACTGTTTTATTATTACAGAGAAAAGGGAATCATTTAACCATTAAATAAACCCAATAGGGCTGTTCTGCCCCAATAAGGGGTAATTATATCTTAGTTGGGATCAAGTACAGGTACTGTTTTATTATTACAGAGAAAAGGGAATCATTTAACCATTAAATAAACCCAATAGGGCTGTTCTGCCCCCAATAAGGGGTAATTATATCTTAGTTGGGATCAAGTACAGGTACTGTTTTATTATTACAGAGAAAAGGGAATCATTTAACCATTAAATAAACCCAATAGGGCTGTTCTGCCCCCAATAAGGGGTAATTATATCTTAGTTGGGATCAAGTACAAGGTTCTTATTTTTTTTTATTTTTATTATTATTATTATTATTAGTTTTATTATTACACAGAAAAAGGAAATACTTTTTAGAAATTAAGAATTATTTCATTAAAATGGAATCTATGGGAGATGGCCTTTCCGTAATTCGGAATTTTCTGGATAACGGGTTTCCGGATAAGGGATCCCATACCTGTACATATAAATTAAATGACACTTTCAAAATATTTGTGATTTCTTCATTTTTCATTTCTCTAATTCCAGAAGTGGGCACAGTCATGTGGGATGTTATGGCCCATAGCAGGTAAGATATATAGTATAAAAGTATAAGATATTCTTAGAACAGGCTTCATTCATTGCTCCCTACACACCCATAGGATGAAAAAAAATCTTAACTGTTGTTGCCAAGAAATACAGTATTTGCAGATGCTGAAAAGACAGATGGAAGTATTTTTATTCTTTTATTTTTATCCATTCTAGCTTAGAAAAACACAGTTGTAACCGACTCCACGCCTTATTATACTCTGAAATAATATAGACATTGTTTTTTTGTAAATAGAAAAAGTACATATATTCATTGAAATCACTCACCAGTGTGAAGTCCAAATAAGAAGGGCAGTATTACAAATGGGTAAAATATAGGAATCATATATATCACAGTTTTATCAACATACACCACCCAAATCTATAAAACACAGATATAAAATTCAGAGCTATGAAATGTATATTTTTTAAAGGGGAACTCTGACTTCCAAACCAAAATTTGTTAAAGAGCCCCACACAACACAGAAACCCCTAATATACCTATCCCTGTAATCTGTTCCTTCAAAAAGTAGGAATAAATACCATTTTTATATGCTGAAATCCAGCTGCAAAACAGTTCCTCTCTTTCTGCATCATTTGACATACTGGCAGGGGAGGAGGGACTAAAACATTGATGTACAAATTGTAACAACTTCTCCACAGCTTACAGACAGCATGCAGGAACTACATAACCCACAATGCATTGCACTGAGATGTTCCTTTCCTTATTGACATCACGTGTGTAGGGAATTGTGGGATTGGAAGGATGAGGCTGAGGGCAGGCGACTACTGTTACATTTTATTTGAGTCACAAAGTAGTCAGCCAGATCAGCAGGGGAACAGGGAATATATTAATAATGTTACCATGTGATATCTCATTCCACACCAATATAATAAATAACTCCCCTTGTATGGAGTGCAGTATGCTACATGCAATAACCAGTCATTTGTCTTTATCTAGGATTACAAGGTGACCTGTGTTCCCCTAAACTTTTTAGTTTAAGGCTCATTTACATGTGTTCAGCCTGATTCACAACCTGATTCTTTGTCAGGCCAACTGTTAGCAAGAATTGCATTCCTAGACATAGATATACTATGTTAGGTCATCTGGCCAATATTGCAGCTTTTTTGAGGGATCTGCTTCAGTAACAAACAAATAGTGAGATTAGGTACTGTGGATAGTCTTCTTTTCAGCCTCCTGTCCAGAAGAACTGTCCTCAGACAGCTCAAACAAGTGTTGGTTTCCATGAGAAGTTATGATCAATAATCCATATTGTCCCAGAGTTCCACCACCCTTTCCTGCCTCATGTGACTCACTAGTCAAAAGTGCGAGAAGCCTACAGATATGCTGCAGATGGTTGGGAATTATCATGCAATATAGCTATTCCAAAAGCTTCATCTCAAGCATTGGTTTTTAACAAGATAAAGCACAGCTGTCAAACCCCCCTTGACCATTGGCTGAAAAAACAAAAACAGGCATATGACCATAAAATATATACATAAAAGGGATCTTAGACTGGTTATTGACCCATGTTCCCTGTGGAGATCCAGATGTCGCCAGATTAGACCTCCAATTGAGGAGGAACATTATTTATTAGAAATGAATTGTACTTGCGTCACTTATATAAGAGTTACGATCCCTAGCTAGGCTATGAGGAACACTAAAACGAATGGTTAAAAGCCAGCTGACCACTGCGCTTACAGAACTGGCTGCCGACCAATCATTATTTCTCGGGGAGATATATTAGATGGAAGGCAACATGTGTCAGCGCAAACAGTGCCTAAACGTCTTATGTCAGAGGTACGAATAGGAAATCGTGCAATAAGCTGCAATTTCCTGAGAAATGATCAATTACGTCTTGAATATCACATCTCTGGCCCAACCTGACATTCTCAGTTTAACATTAATAAAAATTTACGACTTTGGATTTCTACCAAGCGTAACATATAACTGCAACAGGGAAGATAATGGATGGATTATAGGGTCCACCTGCACAAACTGCAGAAGGGGAATTTTAACAAAGCCTTCCGTATGAATGGCATTATGGAAATAATAAAGGGTGTAGATGTAGCAACGGGTCAAAAGAGAAAATGGAAAAGCTCTCAGATATCCCCTGAATTCCATGGAGCTTGTTATAAATATGAGTAACTAAGCTGGTCTCCGTTAAAAACACTGAAACTGCGGATAATTTCTTAATGGCTTTTTAAAGCAATTTATCATTATGCATTGAAGATGGAAAAAGTAATTGAAATCAGGATTGTTAGTGGGATTGCATGCAGAAAGCAACAGTCTTAGGGGCACATTTACAAAAGCACGAATGCACGAGCGTATTTTCGCCGATTTTTTCGGCGTCCGCACGACTTTTTCGTACGGCGCACGACTTTTTCGTACGGCGCACAACTTTTTCGTACGGCGCACGACTTTTTCAGACGTTTGCACGAAAAAATCGGAAAGGTTTTACTGCTGTTTACAATTGTTCGGTACGAAAAATTTCGTGACTTTCGGATCGCCAATACGATATTATCGTGACTAATATGATTTTTTCGTAAGCATTTTCGTGATATTTGCGATCTTACGAAATTTTCGTTTCCAATACGATTTTTTCCCATTCGTGATTCGGATTCGTGGATTAGTAAATGTGCCCCTTAGTCTTGGTAATGTCCTTCATTCTACAGTAGCCATTGCAGTTGAACAAACTTCAGAACCAATGGGTCCTTCAAGACAATAGGCTGAGGCCCAACATCTTGAAAGACCCATTATTTATGAAGTTTGTTGAGCTACAATGAGTGATGTAGAGCAAAGAAAGAAATTAGCAAGAAATAGAACAACATTTTTTAAAGAAAAAGTATGTTTTAGTCCAAACATGGTACCTCTTGGTCTATCCATGCTGCATGTTGGTAGTAAATGTGGCACAAAATAGATTCAAAAAGGTAATTGAAATCAGGATCCTTAGTAGGACTGCGTGTTTTGCAGAAAGCAACAGTCTTATCTTGTCTTGGTAATGTCCTTCATTCTACAGTAGCCATTGCAGTTGAACAAACTTCAGAACCAATGGGTCCTTCAAGACAAAAGGCTGAGGCCCATCATCTTGAAGGACACATTACTTATGCAGTTTGTTCAGTTACAATGAGTGGTGTAGAGCAAAGAAATTAGCAAGAAAATAGAACAATATTTTTTAACAAATGTCTGTTTTAGTCCAAACATGGTACCTCTTGGTCTATCCATGCTGCATGTTGGTAGTAAACGTGGCACAAAATAGATTTAAACCAAGAAACCTGGAATCTATGGTTTTTGACTGATGGCGGATTGATCCTGTTTATTTTACACTTCATTTTGACCAATGCCATTCCATGTGTTTACTGACAACATGCAGTGATGGTGTTTCCTGGTATTCCGGTTATGGAAAGCAAGCCACTTCCCAACCTTCTCCATGTACAGCAGTGATCCCCAACCAGTGGCTCAGGGGCAACATGTATCTCTCCAACCCCTTGGGTGTTGCTCCCAGTGGCCTCAAAGCAGCTGCTCATTTTTGAATTTCTGGCTTGGGGCAAGTTTTGGTTGCATAAAACCCAGTGTAAAGCCAAACAGAGCCTTCTGTAGGCTGCCAGTCCCACATAGGGGCTACCAAATAGCCAATTATAGCTCTTATTTGCACCTCCAGGAACTTTTTCCATGCTTGTGTTGCTCCCCAACACTTTTTCCATTTGAAGAGGTTGGGGATCCCTGATGTACAGGGACCTTTATCAACCTGTGATGCAAGCCTCAACTGAGGGGCTCACTTACAGTTTAGATGAGACTATTGAATACTTTCAGACTCAAGACCTTGGTTACTGCTCCTCGCGAAACTTCAAAGTTAGTTTTTCGGTGAACTATCTCTTTAAAAGTCAGACTTTCTATCTCCAGTATCTATGAGGTTCACTCATTTGTTTTCACTAGTTAATGGTGTTCTATATTTAGTGAAGGCATATCTAAAGGCAGGCATTAACGTGAAGAACAATGCTTTGCGTTCCTGACATTCATTGCGTCTGTGTATTATCTGTACATAATTTTCTACAGGAAAAATCTCTCTCATTCCAAAAGACTGTGCAGCCACGCTGTTATTTTTATCACACATGAATCCTTCTAAATAAATGTGAGACAAAGACTTGGCTGAGATGAATGCAGACGCCTCGTTTGTAACAGGCTGATGGTAAATGCTTGGAAACTGGCAGAATGTTGTCTTTTTCAGTCCTTGTCCCCATTAAAGAGTCACTCTACCCTCATTACTTAGTCCCTCAATTGCTGACTCAGCCTATTGTTTAGCCTTAATTAATTGGCCATTGTCTTATGGGCTTGTGCCTCACAAGCTTTCTTATCATCAACATAGGGATTGATATTTTTTACTAGTTCTGTAACAAGAAGCTGGAAGTGGCCCAGTGGTCCATGGGTAGATTATGCCACCAATGGGACTTAAACAGTCCTCTCCGTAGAAGAGTTGATTCCCTGGGTCAGATTCTATAAACCTAGGGCAGGGATCCCCAATCTTTCTTACTTGTGAGCCGCAGTCAAATGTAAAAAGACTTGGGGAGCAACACAAGCACCATAAAAGTTCATGGAGGTGCCAAATAAGGGCTGTGATTGGCTATTAGGCAGCCTCTATGCACACTATCAGCTTACAGGGGCTTTATTTGGTAGGAAATCTTGTTTTTATTCAACCAAAACTTGCCCCCAAGTCAGGAATTCAAAAATAACTCCCTGGTTTGGGGGCACTGAGAGCAACATCCAAGGGGTTGGTGAGCAACATGTTGCCCCCGAGCCACTGGTTGGGGGTCACTGACCTAGAGCAACATGACTATTCCACTGTATTAGGCACAGATCTGCAGGACACAATTGAACCCAGTGGACCCCAAGCCTATTGGGCCCTGCCACATGCCTGCAAGCCAACCACCACCACATAACTTTGGATTCATGGCCCATGGCCATGGGGCTCATTTATAAATACTGGGCAAATTAGCCCCTGTGCGGTAACCTGTGGCAACCAATCAAATGGTTGCTTTTGTTGTTTGACCTGCAGCTGGCTGAAAACAAACAATCATTGATTGGTTGCTATGGGTTACTGGCCATGCAAAATTTGCCCAGCATTTATAAATGAGTCCCTGTGTGTTCTAGTGTAAGACATGGCCATCTATAATTTTTTCCATGGAGGTGTGGCCTAACTGACAGCAAAGTAAGTAAGTAGCAAAGTGGTGTGAGGGTGGGCAGGGGGCTGGCAGTGGCTGGGTGGTGGGCCCTTGAGTCGGGTACCTGTAGGGTTCTGGGTACCCAAGTTCCACTTCGCTGCAGGAATATATGAGTAGAGTGGCAGGTTAATTATCTCGCTTTCTTATAGAAATGTGTCCAGTTTCAAGGTTATTTTCAATATAACAGATATTGCTAAAACTACCAGTCCCGGCAACAACTTTTTGCAGTGGTCAGTAGGTTAGCCATATCTTCTGGGAAAAAAAGTAGCAGTCTTCCTATCTGAGCTATGAAAAACTTTGGGATCAAGTGCAATTGGCAGCCCAAGATGCTATTGGTGAGGTTCTTGGAGCTGGGGTTCAGCACCATTTAAGAGCCACGAGTTGTTACCTCTCAAGTGTCAAGGAGTAATTAAGTTCACGGTATTGTTAGATTGAAAGGGGCCATCACCAAGCTCATATGACATTACCTATATATGTACATTATGTAGGCAGCAGTACTCACATTCTAAACACAGTCCACAGTCACTGTCAGGAAGTTTAGTAGAAGAGCACATA
This sequence comes from Xenopus tropicalis, assembly GCF_000004195.4. Classification (NCBI taxonomy): domain Eukaryota; kingdom Metazoa; phylum Chordata; class Amphibia; order Anura; family Pipidae; genus Xenopus; species Xenopus tropicalis. Next base: position 16,776,390 of record NC_030678.2, read on the forward strand.
GAGGTAGACCTCTCCTACACCTCCCACTATAAACAGCAGAGACTGAAGTAGGTACAGACCTGTGTTTAAGTGGAGGAGTGACAGGAGTGCCGTAAGTCCGGGCGTAGTAACAGAATCGATAGGCAAAGGCAGGTCAGGCAGGCAGGCAGAGGTCGGTTCTTGCAGCAGGTATCAGGAATCCAAGGAACGAGCCGGGTCAAACACAAGAAACGATAACCAGAAATGCTCAGTGCCACACTAGGAAAGCGACAATCACTTCGCAGTGAGTTGCAGGCCTCGGCGTCCTTTTAAGCGCAATGCGCATGCGCCAAAACGTGCGCGTGGGCGCAATACTCCGCCACGATTATTTGCACGCACAGCATTGTGACTATTCGTGCACACAGCGTCGCGACTATTCGCACGCACGCGTGTTACTGGAGCGCTGCACCGCCGAAGGTCCTGGACACGCTGACCCCTTAGTCGGGTAAGATCCTTACAGTCACATTGCATTGTTGCATTATCACAGTCTTATTCCGGAATGACTCAGCTTATGGAAAAACCTGTACAAGAGACATAAGGTAAGTAAAAGTTTACCAAGTCCTAATAAATCAGACCAAAAGTATACAAAACTATAGAAGAAGCACAAAGAGACATGGGCCTATACACTATCCTTACAACCTGTGCCTCTAGGTATATATGCTCTAGCCTATAGGCTGTTTCAGGCTGGTGCAAAGACACTGGAGAAAACCCATTCAGTAACTCCAAAAATAATCACAAAAGCAAAAAGTATCTGCACACTCAGAAAAAGTAAATACAAAAAGAAAATGTATTAATTACAAAATCACATCATAAGAAAACAAAGCCCAACGCTTTTCAACCCAATAAAAGGGTCTTCACCAGGGGCAAAAAAAATGATCCTGCCCCTTTTTTAAACTTTTTTTGCTCCTAATGGGGGTTGAAACGCGTTGGGCTTTGTTTTCTTATGATATGATTTTGTAATTAATACATTTTCCTTTTGTATTTACTTTTTCTGAGTGTGCAGAGTCTTTTTGCTTTTGTGATGATTTGCATGCAACTGAGTGCAAGGTGCAAAGTACAGAGGCCACGGACACAAGGGATCTTGGGGTGGTGTTGATTCCAAGTTTCCATTAGCACAATGTTCCCACATACACAGCAGACTTACTTAGTGAACTCACCTAGTGAATCATACACTAATAACTTTATTGAAGCCACATTGTGTATAAAAAAGATGGTGAACTGATTCCATATTGCACTCACAGTCATTAAAGAGCCCTGAAGTCTACACCACTCCAACAAAAATCCTTCTTTTGAACCGTGGCCTTAGAACAGCGGCTCTTACTGTCGCTATTGTATCCAGAAATCAGTATGGTAAGATACAATTGGGAAACCTGTGGGCAATGCAAATCACTTTTTCAAGCTTAAGTTTATTGTTGGGATGCTGGAAGTTCTACTATGGCTCAACAATATCTGGAGAATGTCAGTTTTCCCATTTCTGTGCCATATAGGTTTATGCACAACTGCAATCCTTAGGGGTAGTCAGGGGTAGGGGCGAGGCTAAAATAGAAGCAGGATGACTATGAAGACCAATGCTTAAAAACACTGAAAAGGTCAATTAAGCTCCATGGCAAAGTGGCAACCAGGGACTCGGGGCAACATGTTGCTCACCAACCCTTTGTATGTTGCTGCCAGTGGTCTCATAGCAGGTGTCTATTTTTGAATTCCTGGCTTGGATGCAAGTTTTGGTGGCATAAAAATAGGAGTACTGCCAAAGAGAGCTTCCTATAGGCTTCCAGTCCATTGAAAGGCTATCGAAAAACCAATCACATGCCCCATTTGTAACCCCCAGGAACTTTTTTCATGCTTGTGTTGTTCCCCACTCCCCACAGTTAAAGTTGAATATGGCTCATAGATAAAAAAGATTGTGGACCCCTGCTATAAGCTATATGCATTTAACACCAATAAATACAATTATCTGTGGGGAACTCAATGAATATTGAATACTTTGCACTATATAGTAGAATTAAGTCTAAAACAACTGGACTTTTCTGAGTTTTTCTTCTTGAAAACGTTTCACCACTCATCCGAGTGGCTTCTTCAGTTCAAATGACTGGTAGGGAATTCCCCGGCCTTTTAAACCCTTGAGGGTAGTACAGTCACAGACATCCAATCATAATGGCTCCATTGAACCATTATGATTGGCTGAAACTGACAGGTGTAAGAAGGTATGATCCAATCACAATGGTACCATGATTCTCATGCCTGGAAGTGTAAACTGTTGTGAAACCGCCGGGGTAAGGATGTCAAAGCGGCATTGTATGTTGTTGACAAGCGGTGTCGCAGGCCCCTTCCTCTGTTCAGGGATGGTTTTTCCAGGCTGGCATAAATGGCCTCTTTCACACCTCTTTCATAGTTCAATGGAACCATTGTGATTGGATGCCTGTGACTGTACTACCCTCAAGGGTTTAAATGCCAGGGAATTCCCTACCAGCCATTTGAACTGAAGAAGCCACTCGGATGAGTGGTGAAATGTTTTCAAGAAAAAGTCCAGTTGTTTTAGACTTAATTCTACTAGATAGTGTATATCATGGCCTGGATAAATGAGAATCTTCATAGACAATAACAAGAGTATTTTCATTTTGAATGTATTTGTCAACGCATTTAAGTTATACATACAGTATATAACCACATATACACATTCTGCATGTGCCTAGCCTAAGCCCAAAACTGATTCGAAAAATATCAAGCTGGAAGGAACACATTTGAAAAACTCTATCCCATGTAGGCTTGAAAGTGAGTCAGAGAAATTCCAGACTAGATTGAACAAATTCACTCACCTCTGCTCACTTGTAGGAACAATCTTGGCATGCTCGGTGAAGCCACAAAGGGCTCTCGAAATTACCTCTTTAAGCATTTTTGTGGTGCTATTTGGGGAACTATTGGAAATTCCTATGTAACTATTACCTACTACACTCAAATTGTCTTGACACATTTTTCCATGTCAAGAACAACATTACAAAAATATTAGCGAGAACATTTCGTTCATTATTGCTCATTACGCTCCATGTTTTGTGTGTAGGCACTGGGCTTGTTTTCTTCTGCATAGTCCATTGCCTTCAGGAATGGAAATAAAAACAGAATTTGTCTGGGTTTTGGTGACTTGAAACCTGTCAAGCTCCTCTGGTTTAAGTGGTTACAATATAAATCTTGGCACGGATTGGATGGAAATCATGTAGGAAAAGTAATAATAACATTATTTGCATTAAAAAACACACAGCTGTAATAAGGTACATGGTGCACAGCCAAAACATGGCTTGAATAAACACCATTAAAGTCAAGTCATCTGCATCTAGAGGCTTGGCATTATATATAATATTTATATACATATATATGGAGCATTTGTATGGGGCAGGGAGCACATTTGTTTGGGACCTCCTAGCCTAGCACAGTACTAGATTTGAAATAGAAAACAAAACAATGAGGTGAAATATGCACTACAGGCACTACTGTCTAACTGTAAGTGTATATTTCTAGAACAGGGATCCCCAACCAGTGGCTCAGGGGCAACATGTTGCTCCCCAACCCCTTGGATGTTGCTCTCAGTGCCCCCAAACCAGGGAGTTATTTTTGAATTCCTGACTTGGGGGCAAGTTTTGGTTGAATAAAAACAAGATTTCCTACCAAATAAAGCCCCTGTAAGCTGATAGGGTGCATAGAGGCCCCTAATAGCCAATCTTAGCCCTTATTTGGCACCTCCATGAACTTTTATGGTGCTTGTGTTGCTCCCCAAGTCTTTTTACATTTGACTGTGGCTCACGAGTAAGAAAGGTTGGGGATCCCTCACGAGTAAGAAAGGTTGGGGATCCCTGATCTAGAACACATTTTATTACTTGTATGTAAAAAGTAATTTCCTTTATTACATCAGCATGAGGTTGTGCCAGATGCCAGGCACCATATTTATTCTTTCGTCCAAGCCTTGTTTTTTGCCCAAACTTTGCACTGTTCTTTTACTTTTGTAAATCCCGATTCCACTGTTACAATCTTTGGCCTGTTACTGCCTATATCAACCTCATTCTAGATATCATTCTGATCACTTTCTTGAGGAACACTCAACACAGTGAGGCTCTAAAGCCTGTAAAAGGATGTAAAGGATGTAAAGGATTCCTACAAGCCTTTAGAGAACAACAGATCCTTTATCATGGTCTATAAATAAGGAACCTAAAATAATGAGGACCTTTTTTTTTTCATTTATTTTTGTAGGATTCAAGAAAGCCAAGATGAAAAAATCCTGTTCTAATATACAGAACACATCATCTGCAAAATGCTGCTAGAGAATATAGACTGGAGAATGCAGATTGTTGATAGCACTTTAAAGGAACAGTTCAGTGTAATAATCAAACTGGGTAAAATAGACAGCCTACGCAAAATAAAAAATGTTTTCAATATAGTTAGTTAGGCAAAAATGTTATCTATAAAGGTTGGAGTGGGCAGATGTCTAACATAATAGCCAGAACACTGCTTCCTGCTTTCAGCTCTCTAAGCTGTTAGCAGTCAGTAACCAATCAGTGACTTTAGGGGTGGGCTATATGGGACATAACTGGCAGTTAGTTTGCATTTAAATCTGACCTGCATGCTCACAAACTAACTGACAGTTATGTCCCATGTGGCCCCTGACTAACTAAGAGGTTAGAGAGCTGTAAAGGAGAAAGTAGTGTTCTAGCTATTATGTTAGACATCCAGCCTTTTCAGATACTGTAACATTTTTGCCTAACTAACTATATTACAAATATTCTTTATTTTGTGCAGTCTGTCTACAGTTTAACCAAGGCAAACACTGAGATGTGTCTTTTTTAGTACAGGCACCCTTTAACCCTGCTTCATATTGCCATGCCTTAGCTGGAAAGGACAATTTTCCACATAAGCTACAAAACTGAAAATCAACCAATCACAAATATTGGTGGCAATAATATTATATGGGTTATGGCTGTCAACACGGCCAAACAACCAGACACAGTTGTCCAAGTTCAGACGATGAAGACCTGTCTTTTCATTGAGGTTGCAGTGATATATGATGCTGATCTTCTAAAAAAAAATACTGAGACCTAAAGACTAAAATCAAGGGAAAGTGACATAAATAGTGCTAGTACTGTTACTCACTACCCTCAAAAAAGATTAGACTTTTAGCAACACAGCCTAATAAAATCTGCTCATGTATGGGGCTCTTGCGATGTCCTGTTTGATGGGGGGGACTCATCAACTGAAAGAGTAGGTATGTTTTAATTGGGGTTTCAATCAATGGTGATTAAACATAACCTTCATTTTATCCTGGTAGCCTCAACAAATCATTGAATCTGAAAGTGCCCCTTCTGTATGGGGAAGAAAATACCCCTTCTGTATGGGGAAGAAAATACCCCTTCTGTATGGGGAAGAAAATACCTCTTCTGTATGGGGAAGAAAATACCCCTTCTGTATGGGGAACAAAATACCCCTTCTGTATGGGGAAAAAATGCCTCTTCTGTATGGGGAACAAAATACCCCTTCTGTATGGGGAAAAAATGCCCCTTCTGTATGGGGAAGAAAATACCCCTTCTGTATGGGGAAGAAAATACCCCTTCTGTATGGGGAAGAAAATACCCCTTCTGTATGGGGAAGAAAATACCTCTTCTGTATGGGGAAGAAAATACCCCTTCTGTATGGGCAACAAAATACCCCTTCTGTATGGGGAAAAAATGCCTCTTCTGTATGGGGAACAAAATACCCCTTCTGTATGGGGAAAAAATGCCCCTTCTGTATGGGGAAGAAAATACCCCTTCTGTATGGGGAAGAAAATACCCCTTCTGTATGGGGAAGAAAATACCCCTTCTGTATGGGGAAGAAAATACCTCTTCTGTATGGGGAAGAAAATACCCCTTCTGTATGGGGAAAAAATGCCCCTTCTGTATGGGGAACAAAATACCCCTTCTGTATGGGGGAAAAATGCCTCTTCTGTATGGGGAACGAAATACCCCTTCTGTATGGGGAAAAAATGCCTCTTCTGTATGGGGAACAAAATACCCCTTCTGTATGGGGAAAAAATGCCTCTGCTGTATGGGGAACAAAATACCCCTTCTGTATGGGGAAAAAATGCCTCTTCTGTATGGGGAACAAAATACCCCTTCTGTATGGGGAAAAAATGCCCCTTCTGTATGGGGAACAAAATACCCCTTCTGTATGGGGAAAAAATGCCTCTTCTGTATGGGGAACAAAATACCCCTTCTGTATGGGGAAAAAATGCCTCTGCTGTATGGGGAAAAAATGCCTCTTCTGTATGGGGAACAAAATACCCCTTCTGTATGGGGAAAAAATGCCTCTGCTGTATGGGGAAAAAATGCCTCTTCTGTATGGGGAAAAAATGCCCCTTCTGTATGGGGAAAAAATGCCTCTTCTGTATGGGGAACAAAATACCCCTTCTGTATGGGGAAAAAATGCCTCTGCTGTATGGGGAAAAAATGCCTCTTCTGTATGGGGAACAAAATACCCCTTCTGTATGGGGAAAAAATGCCTCTGCTGTATGGGGAAAAAATGCCTCTTCTGTATGGGGAAAAAATGCCCCTTCTGTATGGGGAACAAAATACCCCTTCTGTATGGGGAACAAAATACCCCTTCTGTATGGGGAAAAAATGCCCCTTCTGTATGGGGAACAAAATACCCCTTCTGTATGGGGAACAAAATACCCCTTCTGTATGGGGAACAAAATGCCCCTTCTGTATGGGGAACAAAATACCCCTTCTGTATGGGGAAGAATGTGCCACTTTTGTATGGGGAAGAAAATACCCCTTCTGTATGGGGAAAAAATGCCCCTTCTGTATGGGGAACAAAATACACCTTCTGTATGGGGAAAAAATGCCCCTTCTGTATGGGGAACAAAATACCCCTTCTGTATGGGGAAAAAATGCCCCTTCTGTATGGGGAAAAAATACCCCTTCTGTATGGGGAAAAAATGCCTCTTCTGTATGGGGGAAGAAAATACCCCTTCTGTATGGGGAAGAATGTGCCCCTTTTGTATGGGGAAGAAAATACCCCTTCTGTATGGGGAAGAAAGTGCCCCTTCTGTATGGGGAAAAAATGCCCCTTCTGTATGGGGAAAAAATGCCTCTTCTGTATGGGGAAAAAATACCCCTTCTGTATGGGGAACAAAATACCCCTTCTGTATGGGGGAAGAAAATACCCCTTCTGTATGGGGAAGAATGTGCCCCTTTTGTATGGGGAAGAAAATACCCCTTCTGTATGGGGAAGAAAGTGCCCCTTCTGTATGGGGAAAAAATGCCCCTTCTGTATGGGGAAAAAATGCCTCTTCTGTATGGGGAAAAAATACCCCTTCTGTATGGGGAACAAAATACCCCTTCTGTATGGGGGAAGAAAATACCCCTTCTGTATGGGGAAGAATGTGCCCCTTTTGTATGGGGAAGAAAATACCCCTTCTGTATGGGGAAGAAAGTGCCCCTTCTGTATGGGGAAGAAAGTGCCCCTTCTGTATGGGGAAAAAATACCCCTTCTGTATGGGGAAGAAAGTGCCCCTTCTGTATGGGGAAGAAAATACCCCTTCTGTATGGGGAAGAAAATGCCCCTTCTGTATGGGGAACAAAATACCCCTTCTGTATGGGGAAGAAAGTGCCCCTTCTGTATGGGGAAGAAAGTGCCCATTCTGTATGGTTAATACTAGCTGAAACGATGTACATATATGCAGGTAGTACCTAACAAAAATGGCCAAGGTTGCTAAACTCTGATGTAGTTTTGAAAGAAGTCCAAAAAACACTTTCTAAATTACCATTTTAAGCTTATTTAGTGGTGGTTTTTAAGGAAATGTTTAAAATGTACAGTATCCATAACTATTACCTTCTAAATTTTATCTCAGACAGTTTCTATAATGTTACAAAAATACCACTGGGAACATTTTATGGCTTATTACTCCCCATGTTGGATATCTTGTATAGAAGAGCTGGCACTGCCACTGATTTCATTCTCTTCAAATTGCCTTAAAAAAAGGGAGATGGAAGCAACATTTGCCTGGGATTTGGTTACATTATAAATTCAAATAGAACGATAGGAATAATGTAGCAATGTGTGGAACATGTTATCCATTTTTGCAATACTGGACCCTCTTGACCCTCTTCTCTGTATTCTCTATTAATCCCATTTTAAATCACCTTTTTCACAATTATCAATTTCTGTCTTCACCTTTACTTTGGACTACCCTTTTCTGCATTTTTTTTTTTAACTTTTTTTATTGAGAATGATAATTGCATAACAATATCATCAATGGTATATGAAGTTGCATTTGGTAACATCAATAAACTGTTCATTTGTCAACCATATATATTTGTTATGTTTCATTCTTTGTAGGAAGGGGGGGGTAAGGAGGGATGGGTGAAGAAGGGAGGGAAATGTGGGAGGGGGGGGGACGGAGGGGGGTGGGTTTTCTGCATTTTTTATCCTTTTTTGTTATCCTTATTTGTTATGGCTGGAGCGGGTAGCGGGACTGTGAGGGGGTGGGTTGCGATGTATATGGATGGGCCGGTGATGTCATAGGGTGGGGTTATGGTGTCAAGGCGGTGGGGTTGAGCCAGTACCCATGGAATTGCTAAGTGTATGTATTCTTTCTAGGAATGGGAGAAAGGGGTGGATCTGAAAATTTGTAATACCGGCCCTGGCACGTATTTTAGCGGCTAGGCCAGTGAAATACCAGGCGGCAACTCTATCTCTTTAGGTTTTTCCACATTTTGTTGTTAAACAACCTGGAATTAAAATGGATGTAACTGGGATTTGATGTCATTGATCAACACAGAAGTCCATAAAAGGAGAAGGAAAAAAATCTACATAAGTTTAAATAAAGTACAGAAAAGTGTTGATTGCAAAGTAATTGCTATGAAGCTCATAAGCGCTGGAGCAACCAACTGCTTCTAAAATTCAAATAATTTGCTAAATAATAAGCCTGTGTGGAGTTAAAATGTCATGTCATCTCAAAATATATTCTTTGCGCCTGTTTCTTGATTTAAACAAACATCATAAAGACCAATTCGTTCCAGGAATCTATTTTGGGCTTCGTTTGGGGTAACTTGTCCTCCATTTCTGGAATGGCCCCTGGCCAGATTTCTGGCTTGATGATAAAGTTATATAAAAAAAAAATTCCAGAACCTTCAAACATCCCCTAGAGCAGCGTTTTTCAACCGCTGTTCCGCGGCACACTAGTGTGCCGCAAGATGTTGCCTGGTGTGCCGTAGGTGCGGTCCCCTCTGGGACACCTTCCACTTCCTGGCTCCCTGATGCCCGGAAATCGTCACTGCCTGTGACGTCATCCGGCATCGGATCCAGGAGGGCGGAGCAACCAGAGAGGAGAGGCAGCACTATCCTGCCCTGGCACAACCCGACCGGGGGGAGCAACTGCCCAGGCCCTGCCCCGACAGACCAGATCCACCAGGGGCCAGGCCCATGCACAGGGCCGGATTTCTATCCGGTGCGCCCCGAGGCCGCCCCTGTGGGAGTCCCCCGTGCGCATGCGCGAACGCTCCCCCCAGTGCGCATGCGCAAACGCGGCCCTCCCAGTGCGCATGCGCTACGTGCCAGCTCCCCATTGCGCATGCGCGAACGCTCCTTTTAACTCCCATACGGAGCAGTGGGGAGAGGTCCCGACTGCTCCGTATGGGAGCAAAATGTAAAAATGTTCTTGCGGCGGGGTGGCATGCCGCCCCTAAACTTCAGCCGCCCTAGGCCCGGGCCTTTGTGGCCTCTCCACAAATCCGGGCCTGCCCGTGCACAGCCGCCCTACTCCCCACCGGAGGACAATCCCGGGACACCCCTGGATGCCGCACCCCAAGACAGCCTGACATGTAAGAAAACAATTAATAATAATATATATATAATATAAAATTTTTGTGTGTATAAAAAAAAAAAAAAAAAATCAGTGGGGGGGTGGGTTTGTGGAGAAAATTTTTCACTATTTTGTTTACTTAATATTTTATAATAAAGTAATTATAAAATACTTTCTTTGTGTTTATTTGATTCCTATTCCAGAGAATTACTTTATATATAGTCAATATAGGCACAGAGTTAAATTTTTTAACATTTTCTAATGGTGGTGTGCCTCGTGATTTTTTTCATGAAACAAGTGTGCCTTTGCCCAAAAAAGGTTGAAAAACACTGCCCTAGAGCAAAAATATATATATATTATTTATTTAATAAAAATATTGTACCAAATATGTCCACCGATATAAATGGCTTTAAAACCAAATGGTAACTCTGAAGGAGCTGAAGACATTCACAGCTGAGATGAGAGCGACTGTCCAGGATACAACTATAATCTTGGTCCTCCACATGGAATGGTGGTGAAAAGAAAGTAATTGCTGCTAAAATCATATCAAAGCCCAACTGGAATGCATAAAGGAGACCCAGCAAAAATGTGGGAGATACAGTACATGTGAAAAAAATGATGTTTTGGTTCATTGAGACCAAAACCAAAACCTTTTAGCCTCAGCACAAAATGCTTTGCATGGCAGCCAGCCATCCCTGCTCATCACCCCGAGAAACATCTCAACAGTGAAACATTGTGGCGGTATCATCATATTGTGGGAATGCTTTTCTTGGGCAGGGATTCTGTTGGTCAGGACTAAAAGCAAGAAGCCAAGAGTAAACTTTAGTCTGTTCTCCCTCCATCAGGACAATGACACAGCCAAAACTGCACTGAAGTTGTTTAGAAACAAGAGCCTGAATGTAGAATGTCTAATTCAAAACCTAGACCTCAATCGAGTTAAGAATCTGTGGCAAAACTTCAAACCTGCTGATCCCCAATAGTCCCCATTAAACCTGAAAGAGTTTGAGCAATTGTGCCAAGAATTAACCAAAAGATACACGGCTGTAATTGGAGGTTGTCATGGTAATTTTGGTTTAGCCCCTTTTGAAAAAAAAAACACTTTTGTGTAAAACACCAAACATCCTTAACATTGTCACACAGTCAATTATGTCTTTGCCAAATGTTGCCAATAGTTGTACTTACAAAGACGGACATCAACTCATTGCCTACAGCTAATTCCAGTGAGGGCACACATAATCTTATTTTCAAGACATTTAAATACAGGTATAGGACCTGTTATTCAGAATGCTCGGGACCAAGGGTATTCCGGATAAGGGATCTTTCCGTAATTTGGATCTCCATAATATAAGTCTACTAAAAAAAATCAATAAAACATTAATTAAACCCAATAAGATTGTTTTCTATCCAATAAGGATTATTTACAGTATATCTTAGTTGGGATCAAGTACAGGTACTGTTTTATTATTACAGAGAAAAGGGAATCATTTAACCATTAAATAAACCCAATAGGGCTGTTCTGCCCCCAATAAGGGGTAATTATATCTTAGTTGGGATCAAGTACAGGTACTGTTTTATTATTACAGAGAAAAGGGAATCATTTAACCATTAAATAAACCCAATAGGGCTGTTCTGCCCCAATAAGGGGTAATTATATCTTAGTTGGGATCAAGTACAGGTACTGTTTTATTATTACAGAGAAAAGGGAATCATTTAACCATGAAATAAACCCAATAGGGCTGTTCTGCCCCAATAAGGGGTAATTATATCTTAGTTGGGATCAAGTACAGGTACTGTTTTATTATTACAGAGAAAAGGGAATCATTTAACCATTAAATAAACCCAATAGGGCTGTTCTGCCCCAATAAGGGGTAATTATATCTTAGTTGGGATCAAGTACAGGTACTGTTTTATAATTACAGAGAAAAGGGAATCATTTAACCATTAAATAAACCCAATAGGGCTGTTTTGCCCAATAAGGGGTAATTATATCTTAGTTGGGATCAAGTACAGGTACTGTTTTATTATTACAGAGAAAAGGGAATCATTTAACCATTAAATAAACCCAATAGGGCTGTTCTGCCCCAATAAGGGGTAATTATATCTTAGTTGGGATCAAGTACAGGTACTGTTTTATTATTACAGAGAAAAGGGAATCATTTAACCATTAAATAAACCCAATAGGGCTGTTCTGCCCCAATAAGGGGTAATTATATCTTAGTTGGGATCAAGTACAAGGTACTGTTTTATTATTACAGAGAAAAAGGAAATCAGTTTTAAAATTCTGAATTATTTGATTAAAATGGAGTCTATGGGAGACGGGCTTTCTGTAATTCAGAGCTTTCTGGATAACGGGTATCCGGCTAAGGGATCCCATACCTGTAGTTCTAATGTAACTTACATATTATAATCCAGTCCACTAATATTTCAAGGTTGCTGCCTTGAGAAAACAACAGAATGATCCAGACCTTAGAAGTTCAATGACTACAAGATGTTATGTAGCACGAGTCTGTAACAGAAACAATAATCCGCAAGACACAAAAGGAGGAGAATTGGTCATGGCTTGAGTCATAACAACTGACTTGCATATATGACATATCTATGGAAAACAGAATATTATTATTATTATTATTATTAACATTTATTTATAAAGTGCCAACATATTCCGCAGCGCTGTACAATAAGTAGGTTTCATACATTGGACATACAGAGTAACATATAAAGCAACCAATAACCGTGTAAGATTTGAACTATATATAATAATAATATAATATTAATAATAATATTAATCACCCCTCTTACTAGGGTTCCGGTTCTTTTGAGAAGCAGACAAATAACCCACACCAATAAGTGTATATTAAAATGAATAAATTGAGTAGCAAATCAATGGATTGTTACAATGAAAGATTAATTAACCAAACAATATTTATACATTATTTACATTTAAAGATTAATGACAAAATCTACATTATAGCTACCGATGAACAAAGAACATGGTGGTCTGATTCCTTGCCATGGCCTTCTCTCTCCGGTCTGTCTCACATCCTGCCCAGTCACTCCTGATGCAGTTCCCAGGTGCTCCTTCCACCCAGGTTCCTTTTTCCCAGGTTGCTACCCCCAGGTTGCTCTCTTGACCACTGTCCAGCCCACATTTATGCACCTTTCAGCCACTGCCCCCCACATACCAACTGATCAGATGGGGGTTGATACAAACCACACCTTGCCCATTGTTCAGTAACTGTTGAGTTTTATGGCTTCTCGGGGACGTACTGTCCCACCATCCACAGAAAAATCCTTAGATATGGAGATTTGGCTTCGGGTGCAACTTGAAAAACTGGTTTATAGTAATCAGTTTAGTAATCAGTAGAGCTCCCCCCATACTCAGTGTATAACACAATAGAGCCACAAACACACATATATATATATTTATATATATCACAAATAATGGCACCCAAATACACGATTTCTTACAAATCCCCACCTAGAGGGCGAAGGACTTCACAAGGAAAGAGCCCTCTAAATACAAAAAGGTATAACATTCAGGGATACCAATTAATGAATAATATGTATTTGTGCTGAAAGTGAAAGGATTACTGAGACCCAAATTATATAACACTCACACAGGCTTAAGTTTTAGGGTACTGTGAGGTAATATTTAACCTAACTATAAAAACACTCACAGTTTATACTCATAATTTGAACCCTTCTGCCAGTTAGAAAATCTCACACACTTTTAGAGGCTTTGTTTCCAGCTTACTTTGCTGTATTGTCTGTGCGCTGTACACACCACTTACCCACGTGACACTGCTCCACCCATGTCTGGGCTGGATCCCATTTTAGGCCTCTGCAGTAACCCATGGCCATTAAACTTTGGTGTTTGCAACACCCAACACATTTTGCTTACCACGGTTACCATATGAATGAGACCACACAGGGAAAATCCTTTATTATTGTGGGGTAGGGTGAGAAACTCTGTGGCACATTTATTAATCAGCATAGCTGGATTAGCACCTCAATTCATGGATAGGTGTGAACATAACCAATACTGACTTCAGGAAATTAAAAAGATACACTACACTAAAGTGTGCAGCACTATCTTAGCCAAATCACTAGTGAGTTGTTTGTCATCTTTGTCTCAGTATTTTCCCTCAGTTTCATGCCTGATCATCTAAATAGAGTAAGACAATTGTATTGTTTTAGCTGTTTTGGACAGGTACAGACCATAAACATCATTTGCTGTAACTAGAGATGCATAGAACAGACTGGACTGGTAACTCTAATGCAGACTTGTAGAGTGAATTGATTTTAAAAACACCCCACCTTGAAGACTTTACACACACATCAAACTTACAATACAAACAACAAAAGACAAACTTTGGAGAGAAAAAAAAACTATAGACTGAATACTGCTTTGATACAGAAACACATAACATATATTGAGGTTATCAAGCAGCATGCAGTCTATGTAAAAATGTCACAAACATGTTGCTGCTAATACAAAGAGTAAAAAAAAAACAATCTGACTCAGGCAAATCATATCAAAAATAAAATTCAAATTGTGCCTCAGTGCTTTTTACTCTCTTACTAAACTAAAGCAGCAACCATTTTACTCCCTCACAGTGCAGGTCATTCTAACTATTAAAAACCAAAAAATGTTTTTGAATTTGTATAACCTGACTGTACCAAACCAATTTAGAGGCTTCTCCTTCTGTGTAAAAAGGAAAAAAAAAACAAATACATAAGGTCCTCTATAATTTTTTTTTTTTCCACAGGACAAGGTAAGGCACCGAATTCTCCTTTACATAATCTTGAATCCTTGTTTATCCTGTAAAATATAAACTTGGTGAAGGGAAAACGTTAGGGCATATTCACATTGTGTTTCCCTCTATTCTCATTAGCCCTTCTTCCTTTAATTTGAGAAAGTTCTAATTTGATACTTTCCAACTCTTTTTTAAATGCTCCCCATGCATTTTGGAGATAGGAGTTCTCTGCACTGAGCCTTTCTCTCTGAGTTTTAAGAACCTGATATGGGACCCATGTATTCCCATACCTACTTTTCTTTTGAAATCCCCACCTAGAGGAATTCCAATTCCTGGACTGTTGTCTTTCAGTTTATCAGTCCTGTACTCGGCACAATTAGAAATCAATTTAGAAGGCCTGGCATGACTAGTACATTCTAAACTAGTCACATTACCTTCACTTGCAGTTTCCCATTTCCTATTGCTTTCTTTTAAACCATTAGCAGACAGATCTCTATCCTTAGTATTACTCTGCCCGGTAACAGCTAATACAACAGGACTTCTTAACTGAGCTTTTAACCCTTTAATCTCTGATGAATGATCAGCTCCTACATTGCTGGTTGAGGTTGCAACCAAACTTTTAATGGTGCCCTCTGCATCTCTCAGCCTCTGTTTGAGCTGCGCAATCTCCTTCTTGTTTTCTGCCATTGTTTGCTGGTTGCTAATGGAAATAGCAGCAGCATTTTCAACAGAAAATTTTAGAGAATCAATTGTATCATTTAAATAAAGAATCTTTTCCTCCAGATTCTCTTTCTGCACCGCTAGAGTTTTATACTGTTCTGCTATCCAACAGGCAGCAAAAACCAGTGCACTTTTCCCTTTTGACTTCGACATACATTTTTCCTGGATTGCCCTGGTCACATAAACCTGAGCCTTAGCCCATGGATCTGGAGATCCCTTCATACACTTAACAATCTCCCCTGAGCACGTGACCTTGGCAATCTTTTTAGCTAAGACATCCATTTTTGTTTTTAAACTTAAAACAAAGACTAAAACAACACAAAACAAAACAATCGATTGGTTGCTACACAATAATATACACTTATAAATATGAATTAAATGCCATGCATTGCTCTCCTGCCTGCATTCGCCATCTGTAAGATTTGAACTATATATAATAATAATATAATATTAATAATAATATTAATCACCCCTCTTACTAGGGTTCCGGTTCTTTTGAGAAGCAGACAAATAACCCACACCAATAAGTGTATATTACAATGAATATATTGAGTAGCAAATCAATGGATTGTTACAATGAAAGATTAATTAACCAAACAATATTTATACATTATTTACATTTAAAGATTAATGACAAAATCTACATTATAGCTACCGATGAACAAAGAACATGGTGGTCTGATTCCTTGCCATGGCCTTCTCTCTCCGGTCTGTCTCACATCCTGCCCAGTCACTCCTGATGCAGTTCCCAGGTGCTCCTTCCACCCAGGTTCCTTTTTCCCAGGTTGCTACCCCCAGGTTGCTCTCTTGACCACTGTCCAGCCCACATTTATGCACCTTTCAGCCACTGCCCCCCCACATACCAACTGATCAGATGGGGGTTGATACAAACCACACCTTGCCCATTGTTCAGTAACTGTTGAGTTTTATGGCTTCTCGGGGACGTACTGTCCCACCATCCACAGAAAAATCCTTAGATATGGAGATTTGGCTTCGGGTGCAACTTGAAAAACTGGTTTATAGTAATCAGTTTAGTAATCAGTAGAGCTCCCCCCATACTCAGTGTATAACACAATAGAGCCACAAACACACATATATATATATTTATATATATCACAAATAATGGCACCCAAATACACGATTTCTTACAACCGATACAAGAGGTGAAGAGAGCCCTGCCCAAAAGAGCTTACAATCTACAAGGTTACTTCTTGCAGCTTCTAGGAAATAGACGTGTTCTACCAGCAACCAATTCAACAGCCCCTGATAATATTCCAAGGAAAATAAAGGCCATGTTATTTTACTTATATGTTTTGGAGAAGGCTGTAAAGCAGAGCAGGATAGAAAAGCCTGGAATTATTACACAGGTATCAGGAAGATGGGAACGAGTTTAGTTTCTGAGCTGTTTCATAACTGGCGATCAGATGATTAGTAGGAACCTGCATGAACCTGATAACGCAATTTGAACGCATTACAATTCTGCCCGTGCCCTGGTACCTTTCCAGAAAAAGCTTTGCAGTTCCAAGAAACTGAAATTGTATTCTGACAGATAAATCAAAAGATTTAAGGCTGGTCAGTTTCTTGAATTTGGATTTGGATTTAAACAAGACCAGCTGAGGCGCTGGTTATGCAAGATATTGCTGTAAAGAACATGCAGCACCAACTACTTGTTTCTGCATGCGTAGTGATTCATAGAAAAGGAAAATAATGCCAAATTTAAATTCTCGGTTGTTTTTCAGAAAAAGGAACAATCTGTATGCGCATTTATGTAACTGACAGCAAAGACCTCAACATAACCGTCCTTTCCTGAATCTGAAGGAACATACTAATTAAGTGTTTTTTTTGCCCTTTTTGGGTTCAAGGACCCCTCTTCAATGTGCTATTTGGTCAGTATTTTCCCATATAAATCAGAACTGTGCCATAATCTGCGTAAAAGGCATATAAAAGTCTAAAAAGTCTCAACCCAACTGGCCTACTGGTCAGACTCACAATATTCACACCATATATCGTCATAGCTCATCTTCTGGCTTCCCCCATCCTCTGCATTTTATAAGTCACACCCTAACTGGTCTCCTGGTCCAGCTTACAACATTCCAAATTACAGAAAGGCCATCTCCCATAGACTCCATTATAAGCAAATAAATTCTAATTTTTAACAATGATTTCCTTTTTCTCTGTAATAATAAAACAGTACCTTGTACTTGATCCCAACTAAGATATAATTACCCCTTATTGGGGGCAGAACAGCCCTATTGGGTTTATTTAATGGTTAAATGATTCCCTTTTCTCTGTAATAATAAAACAGTACCTGTACTTGATCCCAACTAAGATATAATTACTCCTTATTGGGGGCAGAACAGCCCTATTGGGTTTATTTAATGGTTAAATGATTCCCTTTTCTCTGTAATAATAAAACAGTACCTGTACTTGATCCCAACTAAGATATAATTACCCCTTATTGGGGGCAGAACAGCCCTATTGGGTTTATTTCATGGTTAAATGATTCCCTTTTCTCTGTAATAATAAAACAGTACCTGTACTTGATCCCAACTAAGATATAATTACTCCTTATTGGGGGCAGAACAGCCCTATTGGGTTTATTTAATGGTTAAATGATTCCCTTTTCTCTGTAATAATAAAACAGTACCTTGTACTTGATCCCAACTAAGATATAATTACCCCTTATTGGGGGCAGAACAGCCCTATTGGGTTTATTTAATGGTTAAATGATTCCCTTTTCTCTGTAATAATAAAACAGTACCTGTACTTGATCCCAACTAAAATATAATTACCCCTTATTGGGGGCAGAACAGCCCTATTGGGTTTATTTAATGGTTAAATGATTCCCTTTTCTCTGTAATAATAAAACAGTACCTGTACTTGATCCCAACTAAGATATAATTACCCCTTATTGGGGGCAGAACAGCCCTATTGGGTTTATTTCATGTTTAATGATTTCTTTTAGTAAACTTAAAGCATGGACATCCAAACTACGGAAAGATCCCTTATCTGGAAGACCCCAGGTTCCGAGCATTCTGGATAACAGATCCCATACCTGTATTATGGGAACCACACTGATATTCATATGGGAACCACACTGATATTCATTAAATGAGACCTCTCTGCAAAAAAATACATTTTGAAAAAAAAAATGGCACATTTTTTGGATGTCCAAGGATGTACAGACTAAGATTTAGTTGTTATCCTAAATTGAACATAGACAGAACATTCTAATGTTTTACCACAAACATCTGTGCCAGTCCTACGTGGGGGAAACCCAATAAACTCAACAATACGAACCTGAAATTAACAGAAGTGTTTCCATTAGTGTGTGTCTGCTTACTATGGAATGTAGACTAAAATATAGAATTTCTTTAAATTAATATGTGACCAATAAGCTGAAGCGGATGCTGAACGTGGGCCCACGTTTTGTTCTAAAGACGGACTTTTCTTAAATTTCCAATCGCAACATAAACATAGCAATATTAATTACAATGTTTATTTTTTCCACTAATATTTTTGGATGCACCGTGGCATTTTTTTCACAGACTGTAAAGTAAGTCTCTTGCTTTTCCGTAAAAGTACATTGAGTTTGTTTATTTGAATTGTGTAATCACGTCACATGCAATTTGGAATTATTTTGGGATGTGTTGAGTCCTAGATCGTGCACTAGCCCTAGCAGGGAAACCGGTTTGGATTTCAGGTTGCAGGAAAGCAGAAAGGACAAGGCAAAACATTACAGAATGATAACAAACATGAAGACCAGCTGCAAACTGCCTCCGAACCCTCACATTAAATTAATAATAGGGAATTCCTCTTGCTATGTTTATACATAAATAGATAGTTTATTTACTTGACACTTTACATCCTTTACACCTGTCCCACAGGTGTATGTGCTCCTAAATGCAGGTTGGGTTAAGGCAGGGGTCCCCAACCTTTCTTACTCGTGAGCCACAGTCAAATGTAAAAAGACTTGGAGAGCAACACAAGCACCATAAAAGTTCATGGAGGTGCCAAATAAGGCCTATGATTGGCTATTAGGGGCCTCTATGCACCCTATCAGCTTACAGGGGCTTTATTTGGTAGGAAATCTTGTTTTTATTCAACAAAAACTTGCCCCCAAGTCAGGAATTCAAAAATAACTCCCTGGTTTGGGGGCACTGAGAGCAACATCCATGGGGTTGGGGAGCAACGTGTTGCCCCTGAGCCACTGGCTGGGGATCACTGATTTAAGGGTTGTATCTGGGCTTCCCCCTGGTGCCACCTAGTTTGTTGTGCAACATTGAGACCAGCAGGAACAATATTCAGGAAAGCCCTGTATTTACCACCTGTCATAGACAGGCATAGGTACAGGGCATGCATAGCAATGTGCTCCAAACCTTGCACAGGGTTCAACACAAATTCCAAAGCACAGGCTGCAACTAAATCTATGGGCACAATTGCTCTTTGGATGTGCCCTTAGACAAAGTAGACAACCCTGATGTAATGTAAAGCTGTAGCTCAATTGTTGTTACACTTTTTCAATTCCAGTCCATTTAAATGTTCCACCTTTGGCTAGGGTCTCTTGAAGGTCCAACTTTTGGTCAAGGCCTCCTTTAGCTCCTCTGAAAATATCAGTCATTCAGTCATACTAATATCTGGGACAGCAAATACATAGTTGCCCTTAACCACCCTCAAGGCCGTTGTTTCGGTGTATTAATGAGAGCAAAGTCTTCCCAATGTTCACCCTAACTGGACTTTAGGCTGAGCCCCTCTGCACTTGCTCCAAGTCACACCAAGAGGGCCAGCCCCATAGTATGGGAACCACTGCACTATATGTTTCTGACCTCTGAGTACCCGTTAACAACTGAAGGATCTAAGCTACAGATACAAATATGTGTGTGGAGCCCATGATTGGCCATCCTGGATATATAGTTGATATATTTTCTGTTATAAAGTCCCTATTAGCCCTAGAGGGAAGATTCTCCATTAAAAGTAGACTCATCATTACAGACTAACAAGCTCTTTCATGCTGAATTATGGGCATAACATTACAATCGTGTCTATTTTAATGCGCATTCCTGCATCTGTAATCACCACTTAAGCATGTACTTGGCATGTCATACACAAAATATATAATCAATTTCTCCGCAAACAGAAAACAGAGGATGTTTGGCATTTCCTCGTTACACATTATGTCACGTTTTGTAGACATAAAAACTCCCCACCCAGAACGCTGCCAATATTTGTAATTGAATTAGTTCAAAATCCGATGTACTGACATTACTGAGTACATTACAGCATTAGGATTAATTAAGGGAAGGGACTGCCAGCCTATAGCCCTGCGGATCATTTTGAACCAACTTTCCCAACATTCTTAGCAAGGTGATGCTTGAAAGTTGTAGCAGAGATACACACTGACTTGGTTTCTATGGAATTAAATAAATGTATATGTCCCAATCCAACATTTAGCTGGAGTGACTTTATTATATAGCCTCAGTAAGGTCGGTAATGGTAATAATAGAGGGGACATATAGCAACAATAGCCCCCCCCCCAATCTTGTAGGCAATTAGGCAATAATGCATAATAAATGGTGCTGGTTTCACCCCAACTTTAAAAATGGAACTTTATTGGAGATCCTCATAGATCTGCTACAGTCCCTGTCTGTGTTTTAAATGAGGGGTGGGCGTGTCCTAATGTCCCTGCCAGAATCACAGTAGGAGGGGCATAGTTACAGCCCTGCAGTCACACAAGCAAAGAGAGTGTTCAGTATCCTGTCAGGTCAGCCTAGCTGCTGATTGGTTCCTATCCTACAGCGCAGTGTACTGGGTGCCGCCGGCCCCCCTGCACAGCCTGGGTAAGGAGGCAGCAGGAAGTGCAACAGATGGGCGGGACTAAAGGGTTTTTGCAGAAATTTATAATAAATTAACCAGAAACACTACTTTTTAAAGCACATTCCATCTATATTTAAGAGAGTATAATGTGTTTGTTCTTAACTAAATATGTCTCCTTAAAAGAGGTCCAATTCAAATTATCCAGTTCTGATTTTATTAATATTTTTGAGCATTGCACTCAATAGCAACACAAATTTTGTACAATATGGCTACTTTTAACTGATGCTGCGGGTCCCACCAAACCAAAAGGGCAGCTAAAGGCACCTTGGTAGGCGGAGATTATATTCTGTTCGGTAGAAATCATTCACGAGACTCGTATAACCAGGGCTTGTATATAAGGGCAGCATGCTGGCCATTGGTTATCAGTGGAATCCTATGGTCCATTACAACCTAAGTACCACTTCCAATGAGTTTTGGGTATCAGAGGGGGTTTCCTCCTGGTACTGAACAGTGCAGCCTGGGGAGCTTCTCCGGCATTTTTTTATATAATTGCACTGCCAGTGATGGGTATAAACTAAGTGGCTACTGGATAAGTGCAATACTCTTTTCAACATCCCACCATCTATGTAATGACCAATGTCAATATAAAAGCAGAGAAGAGCTCCAAAATCAGATTAAACTGCAAAATTAGTGATGCCTGAAGAAGGGCACTTTTGGGCCAAAACATGTTGCATGTAGAGGATTCATTTTTCTGTTTCTCTGCTTTTGGGGAACAGTTTTTATATCTATATAGGCAAGGGGAAAAGGCAGAATTTAAGGTAATCATGATTTCTTTATATCATATAAACCATATATGGTAGGATCTACTGAATAGAAGAAATTCAACAAATGGTCCTGAAGTGCGTGAATGGCTTTATAAATACATATCATTCTTCTCCATAGTCCACTGCGCAGTTAATTGGCCCAATATAAACAAAGGATTATAAAATAATTTGGTCTCTAAATGCGGTTTAGTTCTTGGCCAGACTTATAAAGTGTGTTGTCTGCGTACGCTTCCGAGAGAAGATGATTCTATATACTTTTTGCCAAAACAGATTTGTCTGAGATACGATAAAATAATTAAGGGGCAAATCAAAAATAAACAATGGTAAGATGATTGCAAAGAAACATAGAAAGGCCCCCATTGCAAGAAACAATGTAAAACCTACCATGTCGGCGATGAATGTTAGAAGAAGGCATGCTACTACCAGTCAATGGGGATTGGGGGGGATTAGAATTGTTTGGTGGTTACAAAGGAGATGGTGGGGGGTAAGGAAACAGGGGTACATAAAAAGAAGGGATGACAAAAAACTGGTTACCCCTATGTTCTTATGGTTTGGTGGTGGCTACGGTCATATTTGGGCAAGATAGGCATTAATTGCTGGGTCATAGGTACAATCTGTTTTAGGGGGAAGACACACCGAGCTACTAGTAGCAGCTACTTGTCGCGGCAACTAAAATAGACAATACTCATATTTTACTGATAATTGTCTCTACGTGTGTTTTAGCAGAGGCAATTCTCAGTATTCTCTATGGCAGGGTTATTTTTGGAGCTTAGTAGCTGTGAAAAAGTAGCTGCTACTAGTAGCTCAGTGTGTCTTCACTCTAAGGAGACTTGTGCCTATTATATGTTATCTCTAAATGTATATATGTTCTGTTCTTTGTTTCAGCATTCCCTTTCTTTCATTTCCTTTTCTTTCCCCTTTGCTCTTTTTTTTTGCTCTCCCTTTTTGACTCAATTCCATTTGTCCATTTTGTTTAAACACATTGATTTTGGCTATGCTCTTCTCCTGACCCCACTTACCCTTCTGTCCTTGTTGTCCTCCCCTTCTTCTGCCCCTTTGTCCTCCCTCTATTTCTCCCCTCTTTTATCTATCTGAACCCTCTTATTTAATGTCCCCCTTTTTTTAACTCTTCCATTATCTTTTCTTTTCCCTTTTCTGGATATTTACTCCCACCATGACCCTTACTGTGCCTTTTGCCCCAAGTCTTTTTTTTATCTGCCAGTGTATGGAGGGATATGCTATTCTGTTACTGCTTTAATGCAGAGACCTGAATGTAAGGATCCAAAATATGACAAAATAGCAAACACGCTGCAATAAAAAAACAAGGCTTTTAATTAAAAAAATAAATAATATACATGTAATAAATTATATATATATACAGGAAAAATAAATACTTTGTCAAGTCAAAAGCATAATTAGAAACCATATCTCCAAAGAGTGAAAATGATACCTTGTTAGAAGCAGCAAAGCAGCAAATTCTCGAGAATTGTTGGCACAAATTAATCAGTTCCCCACCCGAAAGATTTATATGTATATATTTTTCAGAAATGTTATTTTGGAGGACAGACAATGAGCCCTGGCACAGTGCTAGTTCTGTTTCCTATTAGAACTAATCCAATACTGGGGTGAAGAGATCCTCGCTCTACACTCTGTTTATAAACCCGAAGGAGTTGAACAATTGCAAGTCCTGCTAACACATTAGCCCATCCAATTAACATACTTTCCATTATTCCGCGATGGCGTGATCTGGAAGTTATCTTTGCAGATGCTCAAGAAATGTTCTCAGACAGTCTGATTGTGAAATGCGTAGTTTCAAGAAACAACCAGCACAATAAAATGTGTCCCGTGAATAATTGGTCTTTTAACTCCCTATAAAACAAAAAAGGCTTCTCTATCTGCCCTCTTTATTCTCTTTCCATGTTTACTTACACCATGAGATTAATGACATGAAAACAGGGGTTAGTAATACTGGGAAGGTGCGAGGGAATTATTTGTGTGTGTGTGTGTGTGTGTATGGTAGTGTTGGTTTATCCAAGGAACCAACAGAAATGGGATACCAGCCGACACATAATGCAGCGAGTCAACAGATCGTGTTTTGACAGATGATTTCAATGTCTGCTCATGTGAACGAGAGGACAAATAGGCAATATGATATTTTTCCTATGCACTTTGGCTTCGGGCTTAACGCAAACTGTGCAAGAATTCATATTAAGAAAATATGAAGGAAACACAATTCCATTAATGTGATACCTGATGTTTATTTGTAGTACATCTTCTACTGTATTATAGGGGGCAATCCATGTCACCTCACTGATAGGAGGTCAGAGAGGCCTTTATTTGCTACAATATGATAGTAGAACCTCTTGCAGCAGAAATGGAGTCTCTGCTCAAAATAGGGGTTGAAAATGGTGCAAGTAGAGTTCCCAAACTGAGTGGCTACTCACAAACTAACTCTTTTTTTCAGGGATTAATTACATAGATAATTAATTACCTACAGCACTTATATTGTAGCAGGGCCGGAACTAGGGATAGGCAGAAGTGGCAGCTGCCTAGGGCACAACGATTGGGGGGCGCCATGCAGCCTCTCCTGCCTACCCCTAGTCCGCTCTCTTTAGACATTGCCCCCACTGCTTGTCCTTAAGCGGTGGGGGCAATGATCCATAGAATCACAACGCGAACCCCCGACCCCCCGCGTGTTCAACTGCGCATGCGCACCAAAGGGGGGGGGGCGAATGAGGAAGGTGCAGGGGCGAGGTGACTGACTGGGTTGCCTAGGGCGCCCGGTCGGCTTGGCTCGCCCCTGTATTGTAGTGCCACCCACTGTGACCTACAGCACTTATATTTGCCTACTTGTGCCTGTAAGTTACCCTCCCATATAGATTGTAAGCTCTACGGGGCAGGGACCTCCATCCTCTTGTGTCTTTGACTCTTAACTTATTGCAACTATATCTTTTATTTATTTGTATTTATTGTTATACTCTGTATTTATCTATTATTATCTTAATAACCCCCTGTTTGTATTAATGTATCCTACTGTACAGCGCTGCGTATATAAGTAGCGCTTTATAAATAAAGATATACATACATACATACATAAGCCAACAACTCTTGAGCTTCATGGGCCAAGGTTCTCACAATAGTTCCTCTGCTCCCTGCAGTTTTTATTGAACCAAACCATTGAAGTACAGTCAGGTTTAAAATTCCTATGTAAACTTTAGGAGTGCGGTCCATTTCCTATGTAACCCTTGCAACATCTGGTGAGCCCCAATGCGCCCCCTCTGGCAGCTCCAATGAACTACATGCTTGCACACAAGGGAACCCTGCAGTTACCAGCAACTTGGCCCTAGTGGGAAATCTGTGTGGCACCCAGTGAATCAGATGCCGTTATTAATGCCATGCACTGGAAATGATGTTGTTTGAACATAAATGCAGGAGTAAAATCACATGCATGCAATTTACCAATGCAAATGCCAATAAGTGCCATATTGGTATATAAAGTACAAGTAGTGGTGGAGGGAACGTGGCAATGAAGCCAGGATTCTGGGGAAAAGCATAGCATTGTAGGTAAAATAAATTGTAATTTGCACCCTAATTTTGCATTTTGCACAATGTTGTTAAAGGGGAACTCACAACAAAAAAAAACCACATAAATAAATACCAGTTTTATATGCTGAAATCCAGCTGGAAAACTGCTCTTCACTTTCTGCATCATTTGAAATCCTGGCAGGGGAGGAGGGACTAAAACATTCATGTTACAAATTGTAACAACTTCTCCACAGCTTACAGACAGCATGCAGGAACTACATAACCCACAATGCATTGCACTGGGATGTTCCTTTCCCTACTGACATCACGTGTGCAGTGAATTGTGGGATTGGGAAGATGCAGGCTGAAGGCAGGCTGAGGGCAGGCGACTACTGTTAGACTTTATTTGAGTCAGCCAGATCAGCAGGGGAACAGGGGGCGGGGCTTAGGGAACTGATCCAAACCATATTATTTATTATTACATTAACAATCATGAAAAGTCTGCATATTTTTAATTGAAGTATATTGCAAAGTTACTGTGTGTGTGGGTGGAGTTCCCCTTTAAATGAACCCTGTTTCCTGCTAAAACCACAATTGCCCCAGGCAGCAGCACCTTTCCTTATCACTAACAGCAAATGGAAAAAGCACCTACCGAATTCTGTTCACATTCTGCATCAAGGCTACGTATCTGGAAGCAAATTCCCGCATATCCCATCTGACACGCCAATCTAATACCTGTAAAAGCAACACACTCATTGGTTTAAAAATGAAAACAAGACCGTATCCTTCGTAATTTACTGTAAAAAATGTCAAAATTGCTAAATATTGCTGTAAAGACCTATCTGTGGCTGACGTAGGCAGCGTGAGCAATGGGGGTGTCTCGGGGCTGTGCAACTGATTGTACGAAAGGAACAGACTAATCGTACAGTGGGAGTGTGGGAAACTGTCAGGTAGGAGAGGCGGAATACCAAGGTCTGGCCGGCTGACAGTTTCCATATTCCCACAGCATTATACTAAGTTGCACATGTATATACAAAGTTGTGTTCTCAAAGCCTTATTTGAATTGGTTAAACTGGTTTTACAGGACCAGATGGTTTATGGCTCACCAATTGCTGTTTTGGGCTAGTTTGGGTTAAACGGCTAATAAGGCCATAAATGCCCTAAAAAATATGAACATATTCAGGCTGATATATAAAGAACTGGGCACAAAGGCAGGAGCACTATGACAATGCATGTCGCTTTCTGGCACAGTTATTGGGGCACAG
Source organism: Xenopus tropicalis (assembly GCF_000004195.4). Classification (NCBI taxonomy): domain Eukaryota; kingdom Metazoa; phylum Chordata; class Amphibia; order Anura; family Pipidae; genus Xenopus; species Xenopus tropicalis. Next base: position 16,803,139 of record NC_030678.2, read on the forward strand.
TGTCGGACTGGCCCCCCAGGATACCAGGGAAACTCCCGGTGGGCCCAGGTGTCAGTGGGCCCTCCTGCTCCTGCCCATTTGGCCTGTTTCATGGCCATTCCCTATTTCTGAATGGGAAGAAATAGATGGAAGAATAGATGCTAGCATGGAAATAAAAGAGACTAGGAGAATAAAGAGGTTGGGTGAGGAAAGGAGGAAATATAGTTTGGAGAATGAGCCTATGGTCTAAGGCTTTCTGGTGGGCCCCTGGGGTCCAAGTCCGACACTGATTGGGGCAACTCATGACTCCACAGAATACAATAGACAGGTGGCTCTTTGTTTAATCAAAAGCAACTTCACAGCAACAGATCCAGAATATATTATTTTTGTGGACTTTACACAAAAATGCCTCTTCCAGGTCCACATGGATATAACCTTTCTGGAATTCTTCCAAGTCAAACCTTCAGCTAATTGCGTTTTTTAACTTGCCCTTTCATTTCATTCCAAAACTTTATATGAACAGGGGCAGCAGAAGATGGTTTTTGGACACATTTTGTGGCCAAATTGAGCCCCTCCTGAAGCAGCAGTTTAGCCGTAACTTCCAAAACTGAAGAGTCAACAAATCACGTTCATGGACTGAACAGATATATGATTAGTTGATTTGCCCAACTATTTCCAGTTTTCTCACTGGTAGATAACGCTAGATAATATATGTGCAACATAAGGCCGAATGTAATGATTTTGCTATGAATGCGTTCATACTCATATTGTTGTGATAGCCGTGAAACAGACACCACGGATTCACCTGATACTGCGCTTACTGAAACTAATTCATTATCAGCAAGGAATATACTCAGTGCCAAGCATGTGGAATTGAACACTGCCAAGGGATGTGGTATTTGTGCCATACTCTAGACATCTCACAGATAGACTTGGAACAGAAGTACTCGCTGAATTATGGTTTCGCTGATGATATAGAGGAGGATTTTGATCCAGGCACAATAATTTAATAGAGATTTTTGGAGTTAGATAAGGTTTCATTAAGGCAGACAGAGAAGCTCGGTGAGATTAATGAGGCTTTGAAGTTTTTTCAATATGGAAGTTCTACACTGGAAGGAATCGGTATCCTTCCTCTGTAGTAACTATTAGTCCCAACGGTCTCCATTTCCTCACAATTCTAACTCCTCAGATGTGTCTGGGTAACGATAATGAGCTCAAAGCAACGAAATAAACCCAATAGGACTGTTCTGCCCCAATAAGGGGTAATTATATCTTAGTTGGGATCAAGTACAGGTACTGTTTTATTATTACAGAGAAAAGGGGATCATTTAACCATTAAATAAACCCAATAGGGCTGTTCTGCCCCCAATAAGGGGTAATTATATCTTAGTTGGGATCAAGTACAGCTACTGTTTTATTATTACAGAGAAAAGGGGATCATTTAACCATTAAATAAACCCAATAGGGCTGTTCTGCCCCCAATAAGGGGTAATTATATCTTAGTTGGGATCAAGTACAGCTACTGTTTTATTATTACAGAGAAAAGGGGATCATTTAACCATTAAATAAACCCAATAGGGCTGTTCTGCCCCCAATAAGGGGTAATTATATCTTAGTTGGGATCAAGTACAGGTACTGTTTTATTATTACAGAGAAAAGGGAATCATTTAACCATTAAATAAACCCAATAGGGCTGTTCTGCCCCCAATAAGGGGTAATTATATCTTAGTTGGGATCAAGTACAGGTACTGTTTTATTATTACAGAGAAAAGGGAATCATTTAACCATTAAATAAACCCAATAGGGCTGTTCTGCCCCCAATAAGGGGTAATTATATCTTAGTTGGGATCAAGTACAGCTACTGTTTTATTATTACAGAGAAAAGGGAATCATTTAACCATTAAATAAACCCAATAGGGCTGTTCTGCCCCCAATAAGGGGTAATTATATCTTAGTTGGGATCAAGTACAGGTACTGTTTTATTATTACAGAGAAAAAAATCAGTTTTAACATTTTTAATTTTTTTATTAAAATGGAGTCTATGGGGGATGGTGTTCCCATAATTTGGAGCATTCTGGATAATGAGTTCCAGATAATGGATCCCATACCTGTACTATCATCAAACCATTATAGTATTTTGAACTTGAAGGATATTAATAGTATAGGTGCAGACAACTCTTGTCATTTTGATGGGGACATTTGGGAGACTTGGGTGTTGACTGTGATTATCATTTGAACTCAAATAATTAAAGGAAAATTAAGTTAGTGAGCAAAGAAGAGTCATCTGATTTCTCTGGTCAGTTCTAAGCAGAGCAACTTTACAAGACACATTCCTTTTCTGTCATAACATATTGCTAGTTTCCTAGGGTCCCTCAGCCATGTGACTTTAGCTCTGATAAACTTCAGTCACACTTTACTGCTGCGCTCTAAGTTGGAGTGATATCCCCCCCCCCCCCCAGCAGCCGATCAGCAGAACAATGGGAAGGGAGCAAGATAGCAGCTCCCAGTAGGTATCAGAATAGCACTCAATAGTAAGAAATCCAAGTCCGGCTTGGGACTCCTCCAGTTACATGGGAGTAGGAGAAACAATAGGTTAGCTGAAAGCAGTTCTAATGTAATTAATTTAAAACATTTTCAAATGCATGCAAAGGAAAACACGGAGCAATAAACCCACAAAAGATTCTAGAGTATTTAATGTGCAACAAAATGACTACGAAACCCAGTATAACCTGTATGAAATGCATTGTGCTCTGTAGTAACGCTAGCGTGTTGGAATTACTACTCCAGTGAGGACAGTACATATAACACCTTAGATCACAGTAAAAGCATTAGTCAATAAACGAGTTTAATTATTGTTTTAATATTTATTATCATACCAATATATTAGAAATATTACTGCTAATCTGACTTTATCTCATATGATTGACTATTTTCCTTTGCTGTCCCAATTGACGCCTACTCATAGACTGGCTTTTACTGGATTGAGTCCCAAAAGGCTTCTACATTCCTTCTTGGCAACAGGTACTGCAATATCCTCAGTATTTAATTGTAGGCAGCCGATTATTTTCTAGTATTATTTATGAATTTTTGTCCTTGCAGTTATAGCTCCGGGTCACAAACATAGGAATAAAAGAAAGTCTGTTATTGTTTTAACCCAGTACTCTTAGGTGAATCTATCATATATTATTATGATACCTCCCCTCATTTTGTTATATAGCAATAATGAAAAAAAAAAATTATATATATATATACAGAAAAGAACAGAGCACACCCTAATGATAATCAAATGCCCCGGGTGCTTGCACAAAACATGTATACAGCAAGACAATGAGCCGCACACACAGGGACTTACAGGGCCGGATTTCACTTGGTGGCGCCCCGAGGCCTTCCCCACCCCTGCCCCCGCGAGTGCGCATGCGCAATCGCGCGGCGCCCTCTCCCCCTGAGTGCGCATGCGCGATCAATGCGCATGTGCATTCGCGCATTTAAACTCCCATACGGAGCAGTGGGGAGAGGTCCCGACTGCTCCGTATGGGAGCCAAATTTAAAAAATTCTGTTGCGGCGGGGCGGCATGCCGCCCCTAAACTTGTGCCGCCCTAGGCCCGGGCCTTTGTGGCCTTTCCACAAATCCGGGCCTGGGGACTTAGTTAGAAAGCAAAAAATTTATTAACAAAAAAAATCCAACGTTTCGAGCACCAACTGTGCTCTTCCTCAGGGACAAACCTGAGGAAGAGCACAGTTGGTGCTCGAAACGTTGGATTTTTTTTATTAATACATTTTTTGCTTTCTAACTAAGTCCCTGTGTGTGCGGCTCACTGTCTTGCTATATATATATATATATACAGAAAAAAAATATATATATATACAGTATATTATATGCTGTGATCACTGCACCCCGTTTCTTATGATTGAATGGAATTAAAAAAGCACATCTTTGCTACCCTAAACGATCCCTACAAAAAGAGCATAGGCGCCTGAGAGTCATGAAGCTGCCATGTTTCTATATAATGATATACAGGTATGGGATCCATTATCCAGAAACCCGCTATCCAGAAAGCTCTGAATAATGGGAAGGCCATCTCCCATAGACTCCATTTTAATCAAATAATGTGCTTAGACACTGGCATATGAGAAACAATGGCACATTCGGTACAGCTGAAACTGCAAGCTAAGCCAATAACAATATTAAGAAAACAAAAAAAAATCAAGTAAAAAAAAAAATCAAATTATTATCGACGCTGGATTTGCATTGGCCTGCCCTTTGTTCTAGTAGTCAACATGAGTAATACCAGGTTTTTTCCACCTACACATGAGGCCAAACTGTACTGATATGCAGTGGATTAACCAGATATTTTGGCAGTTAGTCAGTGTGTATGTGGTCACATTTAGGATCAATGATCCTGTCCAGAGATACTGGCCTCACAGAGGTGAATTCCAGGAGGTTTCTCGCCATAACCAAAAACACCAGGACATGCCCTATTAAGCCCTGACACACCTATTTATGCCCCAGTCATGCCCCAGCCTTGCATATAAACACGGATAACCCCCTGAGGACCTAGGAGGGGTGACATCTCTATAATACAACCACAGGGTCCATTTGAAGTGTTGTTCCCCAACAATATGAACCACTCATTCAAACTTTTCCTAAACTGCTATTGAACTAGGTTACCTCCAAAGTATTCTTTGTGCACACAATTGGTGGGTTGGGCCAAATAACTGGTCAAACTTGGCCTAAAGGGAACATTAAGCAGAAATCTAAGGAACCGTATTCATAATGGCATCAACCAAACCTTAAAGAAGAAGGAAAGTCATTTTGGCGGGTTTACTGCCAATAGATTCGCCACATTAGTGCCACCTAGAACGCTATGTTTATTCTGCAGAAAGCTTTACCATACCTGAGTAAAGAGCCCTAGAAGCTCCCTGCGTTTATTTAAGATAGTAGCTGCCATTTTACCTTGGTCTTCATAGCTTCCTGCTGCAGCTCTAGCCGTTATAGCTCAGATTACACATTCCTATGGGAGGGGGAGTAAGTTTTATGAACTCTTATGGGAGGGGGGAGCAGGAGAGGGGAGAGAACTGCATAGACTCTGGCTCTGGGAATGAAGGATTTTTCTGAGAGAGGAAGTAGGCCCCAGTAGTGCAGAGCTGTTTGGCTACCATCAGCAAGGAGCCGAGTAACAGGTATATTGGGTAAATTTCAGATAAGACTAAGGAAAAATTGTTAACTTTGGTGCAGGAATGAAGGGTTTGGGATCTAAGAAAATCTGGTCAAGCTGCGTTGGTCACATTTTTTTTAATGGCCTGCACCTTAACAATAGGCAGCACTTGTGGGAGACAACGCTCAAAATGTGTCATGGTCTGTTTAATGTGTCCAGGCCGGACTGGCAATCAGTGGATTCTGGCAAATGCCAGAGGGGCTGCTGTAAGGTGCCATAGACATCACTATTTAGTGGGCTTGTAAGGGGTTCTTTTGGGTCTCTGTGTACTTATGCCAAGGTCCGTTTTGAATCCCAATCCAGGCCTGAATGTGTCATTGTGTTTTTTTTGAGGGAACCATTCCAATTTTATCATTCTATACAGGTAAAGTAATCATTTGGGGCCAAAATGGGAAGGATGAGAAGAGATTTCATAAACGTGCCCAGCCTTTACCAGGATGTATTACTGAGTTGGAAACGGAATGAGAAAGTTTTATATTCAGACAAAGAGAAATGACAAAACAAGGAACGTTACAGAAGGAACAGCAAACACAGAACTATTTCACTGTCCCTATATAAATACAGGTGGGTGATGGGACAGTAATAATAGAAATATTGTGGGATGACTTCACTGGGAGAATCAGAGACGGCTAAATGCAGTTTCGTGGGAATAGGGTAAATAAAAAAGATTAATGGTATTAGTTTAGATAAAACACAATTTGTAGCCTTAAATTGAGGAGAACATCCGATTGTACAGGTATGGGACCTCTTATCCAGAATGCTCGGGACCTGGGGCCTGGGGTTTTCCAGATAAGGGATCTTTCTGTAATTTGGATCTTCTAAAAATCATTTAAATATTAAATAAACCCAATAGGGCTGTTCTGCCCCCAATAAGGGGTAATTATATCTTAGTTGGGATCAAGTACAGGTACTGTTTTATTATTACAGAGAAAAGGGAATCATTTAACCATTAAATAAACCCAATAGGGCTGTTCTGCCCCCAATAAGGGGTAATTATATCTTAGTTGGGATCAAGTACAGGTACTGTTTTATTATTACAGAGAAAAGGGAATCATTTAACCATTAAATAAACCCAATAGGGCTGTTCTGCCCCCAATAAGGGGTAATTATATCTTAGTTGGGATCAAGTACAGGTACTGTTTTATTATTACAGAGAAAAGGGAATCATTTAACCATTAAATAAACCCAATAGGGCTGTTCTGCCCCCAATAAGGGGTAATTATATCTTAGTTGGGATCAAGTACAGGTATTGTTTTATTATTACAGAGAAAAGGGAATCATTTAACCATTAAATAAACCCAATAGGGCTGTTCTGCCCCCAATAAGGGGTAATTATATCTTAGTTGGGATCAAGTACAGGTACTGTTTTATTATTACAGAGAAAAGGGAATAATTTAACCATTAAATAAACCCAATAGGGCTGTTCTGCCCCCAATAAGGGGTAATTATATCTTAGTTGGGATCAAGTACAAGGTACTGTTTTATTATTACAGAGAAAAGGGAATCATTTAACCATTAAATAAACCCAATAGGGCTGTTCTGCCCCAATAAGGGGTAATTATATCTTAGTTGGGATCAAGTACAGGTACTGCTTTATTATTACAGAGAAAAGGGAATCATTTAACCATTAAATAAACCCAATAGGGCTGTTCTGCCCCCAATAAGGGGTAATTATATCTTAGTTGGGATCAAGTACAGGTACTGTTTTATTATTACAGAGAAAAGGGAATCATTTAACCATTAAATAAACCCAATAGGGCTGTTCTGCCCCCAATAAGGGGTAATTATATCTTAGTTGGGATCAAGTACAGGTACTGTTTTATTATTACAGAGAAAAGGGAATCATTTAACCATTAAATAAACCCAATAGGGCTGTTCTGCCCCCAATAAGGGGTAATTATATCTTAGTTGGGATCAAGTACAAGGTACTGTTTTATTATTACAGAGAAAAGGGAATCATTTAACCATTAAATAAACCCAATAGGACTGTTCTGCCCCCAAAAAGGGGTAATTATATCTTAGTTGGGATCAAGTACAGGTACTGCTTTATTATTACAGAGAAAAGGGAATCATTTAACCATTAAATAAACCCAATAGGGCTGTTCTGCCCCCAATAAGGGGTAATTATATCTTAGTTGGGATCAAGTACAGGTACTGTTTTATTATTACAGAGAAAAGGGAATCATTTAACCATTAAATAAACCCAATAGGGCTGTTCTACCCCAATAAGGGGTAATTATATCTTAGTTGGGATCAAGTACAGGTACTGTTTTATTATTACAGAGAAAAGGGAATCATTTAACCATTAAATAAACCCAATAGGGCTGTTCTGCCCCAATAAGGGGTAATTATATCTTAGTTGGGATCAAGTACAGGTACTGTTTTATTATTACAGAGAAAAGGGAATCATTTAACCATTAAATAAACCCAATAGGGCTGTTCTGCCCCCAATAAGGGGTAATTATATCTTAGTTGGGATCAAGTACAGGTACTGTTTTATTATTACAGAGAAAAGGGAATCATTTAACCATTAAATAAACCCAATAGGGCTGTTCTGCCCCAATAAGGGGTAATTATATCTTAGTTGGGATCAAGTACAGGTACTGTTTTATTATTACAGTGAAAAGGGAATCATTTAACCATTAAATAAACCCAATAGGATTGTTCTGCCCCCAATAAGGGGTAATTATATCTCAGTTGGGATTAAATACAAGGTACAGAAAAAAAGGAAATAATTTTTAAAAATTAGAATTATTTGCTTATAATGGAGTCTATGGGAGATGGCCTTTCCGTAATTTGGAACTTTTTGGATAACGGGTTTCCAGATAAGGGATCCCATACCTGTAATAATAATAAGTCAAAAGCCCAATAGATAAATTAATATAAAAGATGGGGAGCTACTGGGGGCATCTTCAGAGGCACAGATCTTTCCTTCCAGCGTCAGACTGGAATGCCACCGGGGCTGCCACCTCAGGACCCCCTAGGGGCCCCACTGTCAACCGACCATACCCTTTACTTAACTATGCCACGATTGGGGGAGGAAGGTCAGCGGGTGAATGCCAATGCTTCGGATTGGGTCTGGGTCGGCAGGCTGGTGTCCCACAAGCTGTGGTGACCTTGGACTGGTACAGAAGCCCAAAACTTAAGGTGCAGACTTTGCTTGCCTAATTATATGCTGAACCTTAGTTCTTCTTTAAAGGGGACCTGTCACCCTAAGGAATAACTCCAAATTCTTTTCTATCATGTTAGTTGAGCACAATAGACTTCATTTACACTATATAGATAGTATTCAATCACAGCAAGCAGGCAGACGCCATTTTGTGGACACAATTTTTAGGGTAAGCTTTGCATCATCCCAAAATCTTGTTGGAGGACCAGATGCCCATGCACTGGCTACATAATTAGGTGATGGGGAGGGAGGGGAAAAGTGAGTAGTGCAGTGATATCTAGGAAGTAGTGATGGGTGAAATGTTTGCCAGGCATGGATTTGCGGCAAATTTCCGCGTTTCGCCTTTGGCGGATTGTTTCGCGAAACGGATGAAAAAATTTGCCGCAGAAAAATTCGCCACACGTCCAAAAATTGTTGCCGGCGTCAAAAAAGAATAGTCGCGGGCGTCAAACGAATAGTCGCGCGACAAAATAATAGCTGCGGGCAACGAAACAATAGCCGCGTGACAAAATATTAGCCGCGGGAGATGAAACAATAGCCGCGTGACAAAATAATAGCCGCGGGCGATGAAACAATAGCTACATGACAAAATATTAGCCGCGGGAGACGAAACAATAGCCGCGCGACAAAATAATAGCCGCGGGCGACGAAACAATAGCCGCGCGACAAAATAATAGCCGCGGGCGACAATTGTTTTTGTTGCACGACATTTACCGTTTCGCGAATTTTTAACCGTTTCGTGGATCTTTTGAAAGATTCGCGAATTTTTCGACAAAGCGAAACGGAACAGATTCGCTCATCACTACTTGGAAGTGCTGAATGGAAAGCTAAAGGTATTGTCTGCCCCGCCTCTAGAGGTGGGGCAAGCAATATATGATTGACAGCTGGGATTTTGAAATGTCTTTATAATGGGTATGGATGTGTATTTTAATATAAAAAAGAATTTGGGTTTCATGTTTAACTTGAAAAGGACTTTTATTATTCAGCTTTTTATGTCTGGGTGACAGGTCCTCTTTAAGCTTCCTTATATAACAGTCTATGATATTTATGTTCACTGGTGCCTGCCACTCCTGCCGTAGAAGATGGGCTGCACCAGAGGAACCTGAAAGATAAATGGGGTGGGAGTGTTAGGGGGGGACGCTATTGTACGAGTGCATAAAACTCTATATGGAATCAAAGCTTTTACCCTTTTACCTGAGCTCAGCACTTGGCTGTGGAATGAGCTTCTCCGCCAGTGGTTTTATGGCACAGGGTCCTTTTTATTAGCATGGGTACATTTTTTTCACACCCATTAGAACAAAGACAGCGTTCAATTAATTGCCATTCCTCGCTCCAATGGAGAAAGGCATGTGAGACATTTAAGCACTAAACCAGAACCGAAGAATAACTGCCCCGGCCAGGCTGAAGCCAACGCTCATAGCTCCGTTATCAAGAGGATCCAGCTCTTCAGTAGGAGTTGTATATAAAAACCTGCAGCTACCTCCTCTTGTCAACTGCACAGCATCTGGAATCCCAACTATGCTCAGGGGGTTTAGCTACGTAAGAAGCGCATGTTCCTTGACTTATTAGAAATTGCTTACATTGGCATTCTGCGCATTGCTGGAATATCTGCTGCCAAGCTTGATTGCGGGCACACACTCACTCACACACACAGCAATAAATGGAAAACCTCAGGCTACCATCCATTCTTTTGTTGACAGCGAGCAGAATATTAAAAAAGAACATTTAGAGAGAGGAGAATTTGCCAGGGATATTTTTTTTTTTGGATTTACTCAATATAATAAATATCTCTAACTCGCCATTTTCACGGCTATGAAAAACGAGCCCATAAAACGGAGGTTGTGTACCGGCTGGTGTTGCTGTTATACAAATGATTTAATGGCATTTCCACAAGTGTGAAAGTTTAATTGCCCAACGAGATTTTTTTTTTTTTTTTTATAAGAAAAAGCTGGCGTTGGAGATTTTGCTGCGTAGTCAGTATTTTTATAGGAAAATCCCAAATATGTGATGGGGGTGTTTAATGGCTCCTGTGTGATTGCTGAGACAGGGGGCAGTGGCACAGTAGGATTGTCTTTAAAGGGAACTGTACCCTAGATTTCTAAAAATAAATTCTAATTAAGTTGGTTTCATTGATAATGTCATTTGATAAAAAATTCCAAGGATGCTTCCCCCCCCCCCCAGACCTTTGTGTTATATGAGAATTGGGCTAAAAGAGGGAACATGCTTAATTGTCTTAAAGGAGAAGGAAAGGTTAAATCTAATTAAGCTTTATCAGAAAGGTCTATATAAATACAGCCATAAGCACTCACAGTAATGCTGCCTTGAGTCCTCTGTCAAAAGAAATACTGCATTTCTTTCCTTCTATTCTGTACACATGTTCTTTGGTATCTTCTTTTGGAAAAGGTTAAACCTAAGTAAGCTTTATCAGAAAGGTCTATATAAATACAGCCATAAGCACTCACAGTAATGCTGCCTTGAGTCCTCTGTCAAAAGAAATACTGCATTTCTTTCCTTCTATTCTGTACACATGTTCTTTGGTATCTTCTTTTATGTTCTTTTGGAAAAGGTTAAAACTAAGTAAGCTTTATCAGAAAGGTCTATATAAATACAGCCATAAGCACTCACAGTAATGCTGCCTTGAGTCCTCTGTCAAAAGAAATACTGCATTTCTTTCCTTCTATTCTGTACACATGTTCTTTGGTATCTTCTTTTATGTTCTTTTGGAAAAGGTTAAACCTAAGTAAGCTTTATCAGAAAGGTCTATATAAATACAGCCATAAGCACTCATAGTAATGCTGCCTTGAGTCCTCTGTCAAAAGAAATACTGCATTTCTTACCTTCTATTCTGTACACATGTTCTTTGGTATCTTCTTTTGGAAAAGGTTAAACCTAAGTAAGCTTTATCAGAAAGGTCTATATAAATACAGCCATAAGCACTCACAGTAATGCTGCCTTGAGTCCTCTGTCAAAAGAAATACTGCATTTCTTTCCTTCTATTCTGTACACATGTTCTTTGGTATCTTCTTTTATGTTCTTTTGGAAAAGGTTAAACCTAAGTAAGCTTTATCAGAAAGGTCTATATAAATACAGCCATAAGCACTCATAGTAATGCTGCCTTGAGTCCTCTGTCAAAAGAAATACTGCATTTCTTTCCTTCTATTCTGTACACATGTTCTTTGGTATCTTCTTTTATGTTCTTTTGGAAAAGGTTAAACCTAAGTAAGCTTTATCAGAAAGGTCTATATAAATACAGCCATAAGCACTCACAGTAATGCTGCCTTGAGTCCTCTGTCAAAAGAAATACTGCATTTCTTTCCTTCTATTCTGTACACATGTTCTTTGGTATCTTCTTTTATGTTCTTTTGGAAAAGGTTAAACCTAAATAAGCTTTATCAGAAAGGTCTATATAAATACAGTCATAATCACTCACAGTAATGCTGCCTTGTGCCCTCTGTCAAAAGAAATACTGCATTTCTTTCCTTCTATTCTGTACACATGTTCTTTGGTATCTTCTTTTATGTTCTTTTGGAAAAGGTTAAACCTAAATAAGCTTTATCAGAAAGGTCTATATAAATATAGCCATAAGCACTCACAGTAATGCTACCTTGAGTCCTCTGTCAAAAGAAATACTGCATTTCTTTCCTCCTATTCTGTAGACATGTTCTTTGGTATCAGACTTCCTCCTCTCAGGCCAAACCTCGAGGGCTCAGGCTTTAGCATGCTCAACTTGCTCCTCTCTCCCACTCCCCTTCTCTTCTCCAACCTCCCCCTCTGAGTGCTATTCTGATACCTACTGGGAGCTGCTATCTTGCTCCCCTCCCATTGTTCTGCTGATCGGTTGCTGGGAGGAGGGGGGGATATCACTCCAACTTACTCAGCAGTAAAGTGAGACTGAAGTTTATCAGAGCACAGGTCACATGGCTGTGGCACCCTGAGAGAATACAGCTAGCCCCATGTGAAATTTCAAAATAAAATATAAAAAAAATCTGTTTGTGTTTTTGAGAAACGGATTACAATGCAGGATTCTGCTGGAGAAGCTCTATTAACTGATGGATTTTGAAAAAAACATGTTTTCCCATGACAGTATTCCTTTAAGTCTTCACCTGTGTTGCTGCACTGCAACTCCCTGCATCCTTCAACACATAATGCAGGGATGAGGCATGTTCTGATGGGCACTAGGTACTGGAAAAGTCCAACCCTGCTTGATCTGACATGCTGAAGAGTGGAGAGGAGAGAGAATGTGCCAAGGTACATTAGCAACACAGACCAGGATTCCTTCTCTGCAAACTATTCAGTGCTGGCTGTCACTTTAAATTTAATAAGGCTCTCCCAGCTGGTGTTGTAAAGAGGTATTAAAGAATCATCACTTCTGCAGGAAATATCTGTGTGTCGCTCAGTGCCAGTAGATGGCAGTCTTGCACCGTGAATCAAACACTCGCTAAAAAAACAAAGCAAAAAAATCATGAACTTATGAACATCTCCCAAAATAAGTTACATTTTCCTTATATGTACTGTTTGCATTAAATATATATATATATATATTGGTAGCTGATAAGAGCATGATTTCACCGTCTGCCTATTGTACAGACTGTACCACATGTTGTTATTGGAATGAGTCTTTGTTGTTGTGATGCCCTTATATCATTCCATGTGGCATAAGAAACATACAGTTTGACCTTATCTAGGTATCTGGCCCAGGCGCTTTCTTATGTCCCCCCCATAGATTAGATCTTTATCACACCGTTGCCATATAATTATCTGCTGCCACCTATTGTACCACCATGGTCATCTCCATCTGTATACAATCTATCTTAATCTGGGAGAATTCCAAAATGCTACCACCTATTGTACCACCACGGTCATCTCCATCTGTATACAATCTATCTTAATCTGGGAGAATTCCAAAATGCTACCACCTATTGTACCACCACGGTCATCTCCATCTGTATACAATCTATCTTAACCTTGGAGAAGTCCAAAAGCCTACAGGGACAGAAAGGGATAGAGCTACAGGCAAACTGCTTGGATGGAGAGGTATGCTTAATGATGAATAAGTTGGGAGTTTGTGAGTTTGTGTCTTTATATACTTACACCCAGATGGTCCATTCACCCCTGGACCTCTTCTTTCCTTGCTTGGGCTCTTAGTACAGTACAGCCCCTAGAGCAGGGATCCCCAACCTTTTTGACTTATGAGCCACACTCAGATGTAAAAAATGTTGGTGAGCCACACAAGCATGAATAAAGTTCTTTGGGGATGCTGAATAAAGGCTGTGATTGGCTATTTGGTAGCCCCATGTGACTGCTGGCCTGCAGGAGGCTCTGCTTGGAGTAAAACTGTGCCTCTGGGCTTAATAAACTTGTCTCCAAGCCAGAAATGTAAAAATGGCACCTACTTTGAGGTCACTGGGAGCAACTTCCAAGGTGGAGTGCAACATTTTGCTCAAGAGCCACTGGTTGGAGATCACTGCCCTAGAGCTAATAACTACTTAAAGCTACTATCTGATTGGCTGCTATGGCTTGCTGCATTCAGACTCTTATACTGTATATGTTAGTAAATAAAAAAGCACTTGTTGCGGAGAAACAGAAACCACCAGGTGTCAGCAAAGCACCACAAGAGCGTCCGACACAAACTCCCAATTCTTCTGTGCCATTCCGAATTCTTTTTTTTTTTTTTTTTATTATTTTTAACCAGAGTGGCTTACTGGAATTAAGTTTCTCCGCTTTTGACAGAGCGAGATTTTGGAAACACTCAACTTTTGTTCCTTGTACTTTATAAGTCTCTGCATGCTTCAGTTGCCGTGCGTTGGCACTGGCGGTTACGGCTTTCAAAGAAGCGCAGTGGTAGGGGAGGGAAAAAAGACACAAGGCAAGGGGAGAAGTGGGAGTTTTATAAGCAGGCTTGGAATAATACAGCCCTTCATATAATATATACGTGCATCCAGGAGCACTATTTTATACATTAAAGAAGAAGAAAAAAGATATTATCGAAAGCGATGATTTTTACAGAAGAAAATCAGTTCTGATTTGTTAGTAACAAAGCGATTTTTCTTTGGGATTATTCCTGGCGCTGAAAGCATCATCGTTTAATTGCATTTGTTGGCTTCTGCTATGCAAAAGGAGGGAGTATGTTTATCTTCTTCTGGTGTCCAGGTCTATAGAGTCAGCAGGGCTTATTTACAATGAAACATAAATCTCTATATGGTGCAGTCGGATACTTTACCATTATCCGTAAGGATAGTCACATCCTGAGCCTCACTAGGAGCAGAACTAAGTATTAGGCACGGCCATGGGAGCCTGTGTTTGACCTGTGGATCAGACTTTGTGCTACTGCCAATGGCACAGGGCAAATGTAAACATGGGCAACAACCCATATAAACCAATCACTGATCAGCTTGCTGCAGCCATCTGCAAGTAAAACCATGAAATAATAAAACTTAATTGGTTGCTATGGTTCCTGCTCAGGTGCAAATGTGCCTAATGCAGGGATGCCAACCTACATCCAAAGGGTTTCAGGTGCATCTCACCCACACTTGCCCTGTCCTCACCCTTGTTCTGCCCTGGTTCCGTTCTGCTTTGGATGTATATTGGATGACTTTAATAAAGAGAGTAAGCCAGGGGTGGCCAGACATTTTCCATAGGCAATCGACCGATGACTCCTCCCCCAAGATGCGGTCCACCAGAAATCCACGGGGGATCGACTGGTGGACCGCAATCGACGTCTTGGTCACCCCTGGAGTAAGCTTTTATGTGCAAATAAATGATGTCAGTTGAGGGACCTATTACTGCGGGTGGCTGGGTGAGGGGGGCTTAAATTGGGGTGACTCACATCATGTTTGCCTAATGTCATTAAATATGCTTAACCATAACTTATTCATTAGTTAGCACTACTAATATAATCCATTTTAAACAACATCACCATCTGCTGGTCATTTTGTCAGACTGGTAATAAGTTGGCAGAAAATGAATTTCATTAGAAGAAGAGAGTTGTGTAACTGCTTTGCTTAGAAAATGAAACTAGCAAGCAGAAAAGAGTAATCTGACATATCTTTGGTCAGTTCTAAGCAGATCAATATCACAACATTTTCTTTTTCCCACAAAATTCATTTTCTGTTGACTGTGTGCTGTTGGCTGAAATGAACAGCAAGTTTAGGCTGATGCCACACGAGGCGTAGGGCTGAAATTTCCGCTTGCCGAAAATTCAGCCCTACGCCTGCTACTTGTGCCTGCACCCGAATGAATGGGATACGCTCGGGTAGAGGCACATGTAGCCGATATACGCATGAAAACGCGTGAGAATGCAAAGTCTCGCGTTTTCATGCGTATATCGGCTACATGTGCCTGCACCTGAGTGTATCCCATTCATTCGGGTGCAGGCACAAGTAGCAGGCATAGGGCTGAATTTTCGGCAAGCGTTTTCCCGCTTGCCGTAAATTTCAGCCTTACGCCTCGTGTGGCATTAGCCTAAGAAACTGCTAATATATTGGAAAAAAAACCCTGTTATCCAAAATCAGGATCTGGGGCATTCTAGGCATCTTTCTGTAAGTCTACTTAAAAATAATATAAACATTAAAAAAACCCAATAGAATTGTTTTGCCTCCAATGAGGATTAATTATATCTTAGTTGGGATCAAGTACAGGTACTGTTTTATTATTACAGAGAAAAGGGAATCATTTAACCATTATATAAACCCAATAGGGCTGTTCTGCCCCAATAAGGGGTAATTATATCTTAGTTGGGATCAAGTACAGGTACTGTTTTATTATTACAGAGAAAAGGGAATCATTTTTAAAAAATTTAATTATTTGCTTATAATGAAGTCTATGGTAGATGACCTTCCTGTAATTCTGAGCTTTCTTGATAATGGGTTTCCAGATAATGGATCCAATACCTGTTGTATTTTGTCTGACCACTAGCTACTTCTAGGACTTGGGTTCCTCAAAAAATATCTGTGTGAGCTTCAGTAGTAGAAGTCTGTTGGGCAGTGGGGCCTATTCCTGCCTAGCAGTAGCTGTGTAGCTGAAGGTCAGTAGACCACAAGAGCAGAGGGTTGCCTACAGGCAGCTTTAGTGAATCCACCTATGGACAATTAAATAAAACTCTTTCTGGTGAAAGCTTCAGTGGAACTGTAAAGTCTGTAGGGCACTGATGCCTGATGGGTTTATTAGGACCTATCTGTAGATCTTGAGCTAGTGGGCAGTAGACCTTTGGGCTATACACATTATCTTTATCCTAAGAAACACACCTTCAAGGCAAATCAGGAAGACAAATGATGAGAAGCAGTGCAGATATTTAGTGTTCCCATAGGGTGTCTGTCCCAACCATGGCAGTCATTGGCTAATCATTACTCAGTCCATGGCCATCATTTCTTCTCTGGGGATACATGGAACTTAGATGTGTCCTTCCAGTCAGCGGCAGATTTCTCATGTGACTGTTTGAATGTAGTTCTTGCAGAAAAGAAACAAAATACATTGTACAGCTCTGTGCAATAGTGTATAGACCTTCCCAATCCCTGTACAAGCTGATCCAGAGAACTATTACTGCCGTTCACAAGGGAAAATCCATTTCATGCTGACAGTAAAATATTATATTTTGGACCTGGACCAAGCTATAAAAATATTTTGAAGTCCGAAGAGAATTTTCCAGTAGTCATGTGACTGGCCATGCTTGTTTAGTGCTTGTTTAGTTTAATACAAACTATGCACCTTATTTGCTAATGGAAGAGAGAACTTCCACCCATTTTTAATAATGCACACATTGCAACAATAAGGGCATCACAAAAGCAATAAGTGGGTGTTGTCTAACATGACCTTCAATTGCATGTGATATAACAAGCGCAGTATCCAAAGGTCCATCATGTCTGGTAATGGAAGCAATGTTAGACTGGGGGCTGCATGGAGGACTCTGACACTGTTGTAAACCCCCCTGCTGCTTTCTCCTGCTGCTTACGCAACGAGTACCTCCGAGCGGAGTCTACAGGGTTTGGAACCCACTGGGTTTTCCCCCAGTGCCATGCCAGTCCAGTCTGATGATAAATGGCAGGTGTAAAGTAAAGGGCTCCTTAGTGCATTGAACCTCACACCTAGCGGGCTCAAGAAAACATAGGTGCATGTGCTTTATATATGCAAATATATCATCTCCTCTTGTAGTATCTACTTATATAGTATCTGCTCACCTAGTATCTACTCATCTAGTATCTACTTATCTTGTATTTACTCATCTAGTATCTAATTATCTAGTATCTTCTCTTCTAGCATCTGCTCAGCTAGTATCTACTTATCTAGTATCTGCTCTTCTAGTATCTGCTCACCTATTATCTACTCATCTAGTATCTACTTATCTTGTATTTACTCATCTAGTATCTAATTATCTAGTATCTTCTCTTCTAGCATCTGCTCAGCTAGTATCTACTTATCTTGTATTTACTCATCTAGTATCTTATTATCTAGTATCTTCTCTTCTAGCATCTACTCATCTAGTATATACTTATCTAGTATCTACTCATCTAGTATCTACTTATCTTGTATTTACTCATCTAGTATCTTATTATCTAGTATCTTCTCTTCTAGCATTTACTCATCTAGTATATACTTACCTAGTATCTACTCATCTAATATATACATATCTAACACAGAAAAAGAGGAGAGCACCTTCACTCAGATGAACTGCTTCAGCCTTTATTCAAACCACAGCACACAACATGTTTTGGGCTGTATCACACCCTTTCTCAAGTATCTAATATCTGCTCATCTAATATCTACTCATCTAGTATCTACTTATCTAGTATCTAATTGTCTAGTATCTACTTAACTACAAAAATCCAAAAATAGGAAAAAAAGCTCCAGCAGATTAACTGCAAAACATTTATTATGGGTAGTGGTAACACGACATGTTTCGGGTTAATACCCTTTATCAAGTGTACAAAGACCATAACCATGTGATCTCATTTAAAGCCAAATTGACCTATGACCCACCAAGCACACAGCATTTCAGGAAACTTTCTTAAAGTGATAGTATAATAAGTTAACAAGTTAAACATAAGTGAAGGGTCATTATATAATATACCTTGTGTAAAAAATGCTATAGTTAAATATGGTAATGTTTCATTATACATTAACATTAAAGTGATAGTGCTGCAATTAGCATAAATAATGCCACAATGTGCATAGATTTGTTTAGGTTTGTTAAAATAGCATAAAAGGTAATAATTTATAAGATAATCAAAAACAAGTGCAAAGTGAATAAAGCATACAGTCCAAATACTAAGTCCGTAAGTGTTGATCCAATGTCCTTGGAAATCCATTAAAAACAGTTCCATAAAAGAGGAAGGGAGGTCCAGTTGAACCGAATCCACAAGAAACACTCCTGGGGGCCACTGCACGTTTACACGTGTCTAACCACACCAATGATAGGAAACTGCCCATACAGGGCCTATCCAGGGTAATGTAATCCTTTATATATTGAAATTGCCTATACATGTTTAAATGCAACATTTTCAAATCATTTACGTATAAATTATTGTTACGAAATGGATACAATAAGCTGCAAAATATGCAAAAAGTTACTAATGAAGTATTACTTTTAACAGGCCAGCCTTATTATATATCTCTATCTCCTGTAATAGGTGACTCACCCATACCAATTTTTTTATTTTTATACAGCAGGAAATCCGTGTTTCGCAACGACTAGCAGGCTAACTTTATTCACCTGAAAAGTAGAGTGGACAATACATAATTGAACCTACAGGAAACAGAGTAAACTATATTGTTCATTCATACCTCTGGGCATGACACAGTCTAGGCGCCTTATCCACCTAGCCTCTCTTTGTAATAGCAGCTTCTTCCAATCCCCACCTCTTACAGGTTTTTGTACCACCTCCAACACTTTCCATTTTAACTGACAGGCACTGTGCTTATTATCAATAAAGTGCCGTGACACAGATGTATCCGTGTAAGAATCCTTCTTAAAATTCCGAATATAGTTCTTATGCTCTTTTATACGTGTATTAACCGGACGGAAGGTTTTTCCCACGTATAGCATTCCGCACGGGCACTTTAATACATATATCACAAACTTGCTCTTACAAGTGGCATATGCTTTTAAAGGGATTTCCACTCCACTTAGTGGATGGTGTATGTTAGACCCCTTAATAATGGAACTGCAGCAATTGCATTCCATACATGGAAAAGTGCCTATCTTAGGTTTGCCTTCAAACAATGTCTTTGTACTAAAAGATTGTGTTGGACATAAGATGTCCTTAAGAGACGAACCTCTTTTATACGCAAACCTAGGAAGCTTGCTGAATAAACTGCCATGTTTTGTATCTGATTGTAATATGGGCCAGTACTTTCTAATCACATTTTCTATTTTCCGGCTTTTCTTATCAAATTTCCCCACAAAAGTCATTCTATTGTCATTACAAATATGAGATTTAGGCTTTAATAATTGCTCACCGAGGCAACTTACCAACCTCATTAGCGACATGTTCTAATTTTTGTTTGGGGTAACCCCTATCCATAAAACGCTTTGTCAAATCATTAGCAGCATCTCTATACAAAGAGTCATTAGAAGCGATTTTCCTTGCCCGAATATACTGACCCTTAGGTATTGCTTTCAATGTAAGGGGGTGGTGGCAGCTCCTGATATGCAAAAGGTTATTCCTATCCATTTTTTTGCGATATAGCCCTGTGACTAGTTTATTACCATCCAATTTAATGTTGACGTCAAGAAAATTAATCTCAGTAGTAGAGGTCTCAAAAGTGAATTTAACCGTTGGGTGTGATTTATTTGCTTCAGATACCATTTGCTCAAATTTACCAATCGGACCAACCCATAAAATTAAGGTATCATCCACATACCTGAAATACTGTTTAATATATGGTAAATAGGTCTTGTTAAGAAACAATTTTTTCTCCAACTCATAAACAAAAAGGTTGGCAAGGGATGGCGCGACCGCTGACCCCATTGACGTGCCTTGTTGCTGCCAGAAAAATTGCCCATCGTACATGAAATAGTTTTTCTTTAACACTATTTCAAGGCAGTCCAGAATAAAGTAAATCAGGGCATTAGATAAATTTGTATCCAATAGTGCGTTTTCCACACAACTTAGAGCCTCCTCCTGTGGTATTGATGTAAAAAGGCTTTCAATATCAATACTACAGAGGATAATGTCACCTTCCAATGGACCCAAAGCATTCAATTTATTTAATAAATCGGTAGTATCTTTAAGGCAGGTGGGTAAATTGCTGACCAATTTTTGCAAGTGAAAATCAACAAATTTAGAAAGTGGTTCAAGGACTGAACCCACACCTGACACAATTGGTCTACCTGGAGGATTAATTAAAGTTTTATGAATCTTGGGCAGTATATATAATAATGGAATTTTAGGAAATTCTGTAGTAAGAAAATCCCTGGTACTCTTATCAATAGTGCCCATAAGGAATGCATCATAAACCATTGTATCTATAGTATTTTTAATCTTACCCGTGGGATCTGAGTCTATAGTACAATAGTGCCCCTGGATATTCAATAACCGCATTACTTCTTCATTATATTTGTCTCTATCTAGGACCACCACCGCTCCCCCCTTATCTGCCTTTTTAATTATAATGTTGTGGTTATTTTTGAGAGTAATCAGTGCATGTCGTTCCCTTTTAGTGAGATTGGGGTGATATTTGGTTCCTATATCATTATCCCAAATATCTTTAACTTCATTAGTTACCACTTTGACAAAAGTATCCAAAGACACACTTGTAACATCAGGTAAATAATTACTTTTCTTTTTAAGACCCGGATATTGGACCTGGGTCCCTGTTTGGGTCTCAGTAAAACACATTTTTATCTTAAGGGATCTAATAAACCTAAAAAAGTCTACTTCCCAATCAAAAAATTCAGTGAAATAATCAGGTACAAAACCCAGTCCCTTATTAATAACTGACAGTTCAAACTCAGTTAAAGTGCTGGAGGATAAGTTAACAACCAGGCTATTTACCTCCTGCTGCTGGTGCTGCGTTCCCTCTGAGGATAAGCTTCTCTGGGAATGGGGTGCCGTGGATTTCTCCTTCTCGTAATAGCCATACTTCTGTTGGGTGGTTCCCCTAAAAAATGTGCAGAACTTTTTCCTGATAGATACTCCTCCTCTTCAGTACTGGTGTATGCTGAGGAATTGGTATTGCTTATGCTGTAGTGAGGTTTCCTTGCGGTACGCTGGGGTCTGCGTTGATTATAATCACGAGATCCTGCAGCTTGTTCCCTCATTACCGGGTACTTTCCGACATCCCTGCGCCTCTCACTCACCAGGGCTGGCGACCCATCTGCTGCCCTCTTCCGACGCTGCCAAACGCGCTCCTCTCTCCAATTATAGACACGACCCATCTCGTAGTCCCTGCAATCGCGCTGGTACTTGCGCCGTTTCCTCTCCGTGACCTCCTCCTGTAGTCGTGCAAGCGTTCCAGCGTGGTCTGCAAACGTCACTTCTGCCCTGGCATTACCAACAGCACATATCACTCCTGTTTTGGCAGTGGCAATATCAAGTTTCAAGTCATTTATCTCAGTATCTAGGCATTCAATAGTGAGTAACATAAAGTCTATTGAGCATTTATTACAAATTTCTTGCCACCTTGTGGCCATTAAAGGGTTATTAATGCATAAGTTTGGTTTGTTACTCACTCTTAAGCCTCTAGGAATTTTGCCATTGCGAACATACTCCGTCAATGTTGAACGATGTAATCTTAAGTGTAACAGTCTTTTCTCAAGCTGCAAAAGTGCAAATGCGGATTCCTCTGTATCGCCAACTGCAAAATTTAATTTCAATTGGTCATCTTGACACAATATACGCTCCAAATCCATTTCACTATAGGCAAATGTCGAACTGGTCTTTGCATCCACTGACCCAAGCATTTTAACAGCCCTTAAGCTGATAATACAAGTTCACCCAAGCACAGAACATACGTTCAAAAATGAAAAATTATTGGTGAACTTTGTATAAAGTACTTACGAAAAATGCTTTAGCTCCTAGTTGTTGCTCTGTGCTGCAACCAAATACAACTGCAAAAATCCAAAAATAGGAAAAAAAGCTCCAGCAGATTAACTGCAAAACATTTATTATGGGTAGTGGTAACACGACATGTTTCGGGTTAATACCCTTTATCAAGTGTACAAAGACCATAACCATGTGATCTCATTTAAAGCCAAATTGACCTATGACCCACCAAGCACACAGCATTTCAGGAAACTTTCTTAAAGTGATAGTATAATAAGTTAACAAGTTAAACATAAGTGAAGGGTCATTATATAATATACCTTGTGTAAAAAATGCTATAGTTAAATATGGTAATGTTTCATTATACATTAACATTAAAGTGATAGTGCTGCAATTAGCATAAATAATGCCACAATGTGCATAGATTTGTTTAGGTTTGTTAAAATAGCATAAAAGGTAATAATTTATAAGATAATCAAAAACAAGTGCAAAGTGAATAAAGCATACAGTCCAAATACTAAGTCCGTAAGTGTTGATCCAATGTCCTTGGAAATCCATTAAAAACAGTTCCATAAAAGAGGAAGGGAGGTCCAGTTGAACCGAATCCACAAGAAACACTCCTGGGGGCCACTGCACGTTTACACGTGTCTAACCACACCAATGATAGGAAACTGCCCATACAGGGCCTATCCAGGGTAATGAGGGAACAAGCTGCAGGATCTCGTGATTATAATCAACGCAGACCCCAGCGTACCGCAAGGAAACCTCACTACAGCATAAGCAATACCAATTCCTCAGCATACACCAGTACTGAAGAGGAGGAGTATCTATCAGGAAAAAGTTCTGCACATTTTTTAGGGGAACCACCCAACAGAAGTATGGCTATTACGAGAAGGAGAAATCCACGGCACCCCATTCCCAGAGAAGCTTATCCTCAGAGGGAACGCAGCACCAGCAGCAGGAGGTAAATAGCCTGGTTGTTAACTTATCCTCCAGCACTTTAACTGAGTTTGAACTGTCAGTTATTAATAAGGGACTGGGTTTTGTACCTGATTATTTCACTGAATTTTTTGATTGGGAAGTAGACTTTTTTAGGTTTATTAGATCCCTTAAGATAAAAATGTGTTTTACTGAGACCCAAACAGGGACCCAGGTCCAATATCCGGGTCTTAAAAAGAAAAGTAATTATTTACCTGATGTTACAAGTGTGTCTTTGGATACTTTTGTCAAAGTGGTAACTAATGAAGTTAAAGATATTTGGGATAATGATATAGGAACCAAATATCACCCCAATCTCACTAAAAGGGAACGACATGCACTGATTACTCTCAAAAATAACCACAACATTATAATTAAAAAGGCAGATAAGGGGGGAGCGGTGGTGGTCCTAGATAGAGACAAATATAATGAAGAAGTAATGCGGTTATTGAATATCCAGGGGCACTATTGTACTATAGACTCAGATCCCACGGGTAAGATTAAAAATACTATAGATACAATGGTTTATGATGCATTCCTTATGGGCACTATTGATAAGAGTACCAGGGATTTTCTTACTACAGAATTTCCTAAAATTCCATTATTATATATACTGCCCAAGATTCATAAAACTTTAATTAATCCTCCAGGTAGACCAATTGTGTCAGGTGTGGGTTCAGTCCTTGAACCACTTTCTAAATTTGTTGATTTTCACTTGCAAAAATTGGTCAGCAATTTACCCACCTGCCTTAAAGATACTACCGATTTATTAAATAAATTGAATGCTTTGGGTCCATTGGAAGGTGACATTATCCTCTGTAGTATTGATATTGAAAGCCTTTTTACATCAATACCACAGGAGGAGGCTCTAAGTTGTGTGGAAAACGCACTATTGGATACAAATTTATCTAATGCCCTGATTTACTTTATTCTGGACTGCCTTGAAATAGTGTTAAAGAAAAACTATTTCATGTACGATGGGCAATTTTTCTGGCAGCAACAAGGCACGTCAATGGGGTCAGCGGTCGCGCCATCCCTTGCCAACCTTTTTGTTTATGAGTTGGAGAAAAAATTGTTTCTTAACAAGACCTATTTACCATATATTAAACAGTATTTCAGGTATGTGGATGATACCTTAATTTTATGGGTTGGTCCGATTGGTAAATTTGAGCAAATGGTATCTGAAGCAAATAAATCACACCCAACGGTTAAATTCACTTTTGAGACCTCTACTACTGAGATTAATTTTCTTGACGTCAACATTAAATTGGATGGTAATAAACTAGTCACAGGGCTATATCGCAAAAAAATGGATAGGAATAACCTTTTGCATATCAGGAGCTGCCACCACCCCCTTACATTGAAAGCAATACCTAAGGGTCAGTATATTCGGGCAAGGAAAATCGCTTCTAATGACTCTTTGTATAGAGATGCTGCTAATGATTTGACAAAGCGTTTTATGGATAGGGGTTACCCCAAACAAAAATTAGAACATGTCGCTAATGAGGTTGGTAAGTTGCCTCGTGAGCAATTATTAAAGCCTAAATCTCATATTTGTAATGACAATAGAATGACTTTTGTGGGGAAATTTGATAAGAAAAGCCGGAAAATAGAAAATGTGATTAGAAAGTACTGGCCCATATTACAATCAGATACAAAACATGGCAGTTTATTCAGCAAGCTTCCTAGGTTTGCGTATAAAAGAGGTTCGTCTCTTAAGGACATCTTATGTCCAACACAATCTTTTAGTACAAAGACATTGTTTGAAGGCAAACCTAAGATAGGCACTTTTCCATGTATGGAATGCAATTGCTGCAGTTCCATTATTAAGGGGTCTAACATACACCATCCACTAAGTGGAGTGGAAATCCCTTTAAAAGCATATGCCACTTGTAAGAGCAAGTTTGTGATATATGTATTAAAGTGCCCGTGCGGAATGCTATACGTGGGAAAAACCTTCCGTCCGGTTAATACACGTATAAAAGAGCATAAGAACTATATTCGGAATTTTAAGAAGGATTCTTACACGGATACATCTGTGTCACGGCACTTTATTGATAATAAGCACAGTGCCTGTCAGTTAAAATGGAAAGTGTTGGAGGTGGTACAAAAACCTGTAAGAGGTGGGGATTGGAAGAAGCTGCTATTACAAAGAGAGGCTAGGTGGATAAGGCGCCTAGACTGTGTCATGCCCAGAGGTATGAATGAACAATATAGTTTACTCTGTTTCCTGTAGGTTCAATTATGTATTGTCCACTCTACTTTTCAGGTGAATAAAGTTAGCCTGCTAGTCGTTGCGAAACACGGATTTCCTGCTGTATAAAAATAAAAAAATTGGTATGGGTGAGTCACCTATTACAGGAGATAGAGATATATAATAAGGCTGGCCTGTTAAAAGTAATACTTCATTAGTAACTTTTTGCATATTTTGCAGCTTATTGTATCCATTTCGTAACAATAATTTATACGTAAATGATTTGAAAATGTTGCATTTAAACATGTATAGGCAATTTCAATATATAAAGGATTACATTACCCTGGATAGGCCCTGTATGGGCAGTTTCCTATCATTGGTGTGGTTAGACACGTGTAAACGTGCAGTGGCCCCCAGGAGTGTTTCTTGTGGATTCGGTTCAACTGGACCTCCCTTCCTCTTTTATGGAACTGTTTTTAATGGATTTCCAAGGACATTGGATCAACACTTACGGACTTAGTATTTGGACTGTATGCTTTATTCACTTTGCACTTGTTTTTGATTATCTTATAAATTATTACCTTTTATGCTATTTTAACAAACCTAAACAAATCTATGCACATTGTGGCATTATTTATGCTAATTGCAGCACTATCACTTTAATGTTAATGTATAATGAAACATTACCATATTTAACTATAGCATTTTTTACACAAGGTATATTATATAATGACCCTTCACTTATGTTTAACTTGTTAACTTATTATACTATCACTTTAAGAAAGTTTCCTGAAATGCTGTGTGCTTGGTGGGTCATAGGTCAATTTGGCTTTAAATGAGATCACATGGTTATGGTCTTTGTACACTTGATAAAGGGTATTAACCCGAAACATGTCGTGTTACCACTACCCATAATAAATGTTTTGCAGTTAATCTGCTGGAGCTTTTTTTCCTATTTTTGGAATTTTGCAGTTGTATTTGGTTGCAGCACAGAGCAACAACTAGGAGCTAAAGCATTTTTCGTAAGTACTTTATACAAAGTTCACCAATAATTTTTCATTTTTGAATGTATCTACTTAACTAGTATCTACTCATCTAGTATATACGTATCTAGTATCTGCTCGTCTAGTATCTACTTATCTAGTATCTGCTCATCTAATATCTTCTCATCTATTATCTACTCATCTAGTATATACTTATCTACTACCTACTCATCTAATATATACCTGTCTAGTATCTGCTCATCTAATACCTACTCATCTAGTATCTATTCATCTAGTATCTATTCATCTAGTATCTACTCATCTAGAATCTACTTATCTAATATCTACTCTAGCATGTGCTCATCTAATCATCTAGTATCTACTTATCTAGTATCTGCTCATCTAATACCTACTCATCTAGTATCTATTCATCTAGTATCTATTCATCTAGTATCTACTCATCTAGAATCTACTTATCTAATATCTACTCTAGCATGTGCTCATCTAATCATCTAGTATCTACTTATCTAGTATCTGCTCATCTAGTATCTACTTGTCTAGTATCTGCTCATCTAGTATATACTTATCTAGTATCTACTCATACCAAAGTACATAGTACCTCACCTAAGCTATAATGGATACTAGCTTGGGCTGGACCATGGGAAGGTGACACAGGCAAAACACTGGACGTTCAGTTTGAATGAATACATCTGTATTCTGTATTTAAGTTATTTGTATGTTACATAACCAGCGTGGTTTTCCAGGGAATGACAAGGCCTTTGTCACTGTATACTTCTTCAAGAAAGATCGAAGTAAGAAAAAAAAAGCTCAGCTAGAGTTTGTTTTGCATCTTAAAGAAACTTCTTAAGTATATTTATCATGAGTGAATAAGACGCTATATCGAGACAGCGAGCTACTACAAAGACAAAGGCTCTCCGACAACAACAGCTTTTATCCGTGAGATGCCAGGAACATATGCTAGCCAGGCCTTCAGATTCCACACAATCCGCTCCACTGTCTATGCATGGGGTTACCTTGAAATTAAGGCCTTAAGGAAAACTAACTTCTTTTTAATTTTCTTTTTATAGGCCTTATTACTGGTGATAAATGGTGGATGATTCCCTACTGCTATTTTCCAAATGGTCTGCCTTTTGCAGCAGTTAAAGGATTAGTGAACTAGACACGGACATTTTTCGTCCAGCAAATGCTGAGGAAAAAAAACAGACTTTGAGTTGAGTTGGTAGTTTTACCTACCGGGACCTTATTTTATATAACAAGACTCATTAATAAGGTTTTTCATTAGAAGCTAATTCACCCAAAATATTCTGTGTAGTCAGTGTTTGCGTCATTGGATGATAACTGCTAAACTGCTGGGAAGAGATAAGGATGATTAAGCTTAGTAATCTCTTTGCTCTGTGACAGTTCTGTATTATATCAAATCTACCTTCTCACCTTCCTATAGGTGCCCCTACACGCACTGATATTCTCATACCAAGCAAGGTCTCATACAATGGGCCTGATTCACTAAAGGGCGATAAAACGTGCGCTATTTTTATTGTGCGCTAAAATTTTTACCGCAGCTTAATTTTGGCGATTTTTCGCACGATTCACTATAAGCATACTCGCGCTTTTTTACGCGCGATATTGCATGCGTTATTTAACTCGCGAAAGGCTATTTCAATGCGGTATTTGCCGGTACATGCGCTAATACGCGAATAATCGCCGCATATGAATGGTAGCATATAAATGGTAGCATATAAATGGTAGCATATAAATGGTAGATGTATATAAATAGTAGCCACTAGTGATGAGCAAATGTGTTCTGGTTTCTTTAGTGAAAAATTATTTCGAAAAAAATTTCGAAAGATCCACGAAACGGCAAAAATGTTGTGCGGACGCTTGTATCAATTTTTGTATGTGCGTTGAATTTTTGCGTGGCAAATTTTTTCATGCGTTTTGCCATTGGCAGATTGTTTTGAGAAACGAATAAAAAAATCCGCCGCGAAAAAATTTCAACGCACGTCCAAAAATTCGCTGCGAATCCATGCCTGGCGAAACATTTCATCACTTGTAACCAAATATAAATACTCGCGCAAATGAACGCACGCCATGTTAGCCATACACGCCAATACTTGCAGAAAATTACTGTATTAAAAATGACCATTTCCCTGCAAACTGGCGGCTGCGTCACTCTAGGGGAAACACATACTTGAATAAATAACACTGTAAGTCCATATTTTATTGCAAAAAATCATTTACTGTACTTTTGTATAATTTTTCGCCTGCCTGTAGTAGGTGTTAATTTTCGCATAGCCGAATGCGATATTTAGCGCGCAAAAGTTATAGTGAATCATGCGATCATATTCTTTTCAGCGCGGAAATTAACGCAAAACGGTAAAACTAGTGCGAGAAATACCGCATGCGAAAATGGCGATTTTTCGCAAGCGATAATACTATGGTGAATCGCGCGCAAATTATTTTGCGTTTTTTAACGCGAAAAAGTGTGCGATAATTTTTATCGCCCTTTAGTGAATCAGGGCCAATATGCGGTGCGTGTATGGTGGGTTGAAGAGGCGACTGAGACACAAGATGCTGCCAGCTGGCACAGGGTTCCAGGGTTGGGTGGGTTAATAGTCCCCGCCTCTCGCTCTCTCCATGTGACTGATGATGTAACCCTGCCATATCACCTCTCTTTCTCTTGTTCCATTGTCCTCCAACATTTCATGACACAATAGGGCTGATTCACTAAAGTGCGTTAAAACGTGCGCTATTTATAGCATGTGTTAAAATTTTTATAGCGTCTAATTTTTCACGATTCACTAAAAGCATACTTGCGTTAATTTACGCGTGATGCTGCTTGCGTTATTTTATTCGCGAAGACTATTTTCGTGCGGTATTTCAAGTGCTAATCAACGCACAGCGTACAAATATTTGTACGTGCGAAAAAACGCACGCCAAGTTAGCCATACACGCCATTACTGTCGGAAAATTACTGTACTGAAAATGCCCATTTCCCTGCAAACTGGCGGCTGCATCACTCTGGGTCCAACACAGACTTGAATAAATCCCACTGCAAAGTCCATATGGTGTTGCCAAAAGCTCATGAACTGTACTTTTCTATAATTACCGCCTGCCCCAAGTAGGGGTTAATTTTCGCACAGACTAATGCGATATTTAGCGCATCTAAGTGTTTGTGAATCATGCGTTAGTGTTATTTCGGCGCGCAAATTAACGCATGTGTTAAAATCAACACATGCTGTAGTGCAAAATTTAACGCATGCGATGTGCAACTTAATACATGCGATAATACTGCAGCGAATCGCACATTAATTTTAGCGTCAATTTTAACGCAAAAAAGTGTGCAATAAAAATTAACGCACTTTAGTGAATCAGCCCTAATGTGGCCCACAAGCACTGGGCACTGACACACCTGCATACTATATACAGTGTTTGTGATTATTGGCCCCTCAGGCACACTATACACAGTGACAGACAGTGGGTACCCTGGGGTGGCAGTATGAATGCAGGGCCCACTTTATGTTTAATGTCCCAGAACACATAGCAGCATCATCAGGCAATTATTGTTGGGGGTGGGGTGGACAGCTTTAAAGCTTATGTGCAGCTTTATGTGCACCCCATGGGTGCGGGGCCCTATTGGGCCCAATAAGTCCAGTTGGACTAAGACGGGCCCTGAATGTGAATTAGATGATGCAGTAACAAAAGACTATTGCAACAATGTGTGATCATTGCTAAATCCACAGATGGAAATCCCCCCCCCCCAAAAAAAAATTACCATGTTTGCTAGGGGCATCTTTTGGGTTTTGGTGACCACAAAAATGTACAGGTATCAGACCCCTTATCCGGAAACCCATTTTCCAGAAAGCTCCAAATTTTGGAAAGCCCGTGTCCCATAGCCTCCATTTTAATCAAACAATTCAGAATTTTAAAACTGATTTCCTTTTTCCCTGTAGTAATAAAACAGTACCTGTACTTGATCCCAACTAAGATATAATTACCCCTTATTGGGGGCAGAACAGCCCTATTGGGTTTATTTCATGGTTAAATGATTCCCTTTTCTCTGTAGTAATAAAACAGTACCTGTATTTGATCCCAACTAAGATATAATTACCCCTTATTGGGGGCAGAACAGCCCTATTGAGTTTATTTAATGGTTAAATGATTCCCTTTTCTCTGTAATAATAAAACAGAACCTTGTAATTGATCCCAACTAAGATATAAATAATCCTTATTGGATGCAAAACAATCCTATTGGGGTTAATTAATGTTTTATTGATTTTTTAGCAGACTTAAGGTATGGAGATCCAAATTACGGAAAGACCCCTTATCCGGAATACCCTTGGTCCTAAGCATTCTGGATAACGGATCCTATACCTGTATAAAAAATAGGCTTTGGAGAGACAAGCAGTTATCTGTTTAACCCCAAGACACGTTCACTAACAAAGCTTTATTACTTTATTAAAATGTTCTTTCTGAACCTAATGCAATTTTCTTCCTGGCGCAACCAAGTGGGACATGTTGTAAACTTCCAATAGGCAGCATACGTCAGTGTCGGGAACCAGGGAAAATTGATGAGGAGCATGAGTAAAGCTGGTCATACACAGATAGAGCCGCCCATTTGGCAATGTTGGCTAACAAGAATATTCTTACTAATGTTGCTATGTGTGTAGTTAAACTGGGCTGATCCCAGGGGCCGATGATAACGGCCTAAAGTGGGTCTATGCAGACCCATTGGGACATAACTGTGTCATTGCACTATACCAGTCCTGACCAATGGGATTTTCAAACCCACCCACCTGTCAACTATGTTAATGTGCTGCTGTCAAAAAAACATGAATCACTTGGTTGCACCAGTAAGAAAAAAAAACAGGCTGAAATATAAAGACTGCTAGAGAAAAATTTAAATTATACAAAAGATAAAAATTTATTAAATTAAATATTCAATAAGCAGTAGCTGGGTGGATATTTTTTTTTTTTTTTTTTAGAAAATCAATATTCCTTTTTTTAAGGGAAACTATCAGGAATTTAATGAATTAACAGTATAGCATAACAGGAGTATGCTAGAAAAAATGCAGAGAAACAGTAATTAGTAAGACTATATCATGTAATGGAGTTGACTATTTTTGGAAGCCTAATTTCTCAAAGGAGTTCAGATCCCTAAAGTTTTGTAACAAACCTCAGCTGTGGGTAGGACCAAACAGAACCCCGACAAATAAAAGAATCACCAAAGATGAAGCACAGGGGTCCTTGTCTTTCCTTTTTATTGCTCTTTTAGTTGGCCCATATCCATGCATATCAGCAAGTTCCCATCATTTTCATGCATGAATGGCCAGGCTGGCAGAAGCCTCTGAGGGTAGCTCTCCATTATCTTAATAGAATATATCTTTATTGTCATTGTCACATAGTAAACAACGAGATTTAAAAGAAGCAAGCAACAACTCAAAGCAGTGGCATAGTAAAAGATAATATCAATTGCAGTATATATCATAATGCAGTCCCCAACCAGTGGCTTGTGAGCCAACATGTGAGCAACAAACTGCTCACCAACCCCTTGGATGCTCCCAGTGGCTTCAATGTCTCAAAGTAGGTGAAAAGTAGTAGGATAGAGACACAGCTTTACTCCAAGCAGAGCTTCCTGCAGGCCAGCAGTCACATGGGGCTACCAATAGCCAATCACAGCCCTTATTGGGCATCCCCAAAGAAATGTTTCATGCTTGTGTGGCTCACATCTGAGTGTGGCTCAGAAAAAGGTTGGGGATCCCTGTCTTAAAGCACCAGAGTTTCCTTACTGTTCCCCACAGATCCACCACACAGAGCACTTACCTCCCAAAGCCACCACACTATATTTTTCCATCGATGATGATGATGATTGCAAATACAAAATCATTTGTAAAATAATATCATATTAGTCATTTATATCCCCCATTAAGGAACAAAGAGAAAGTGACTCTCATTCTTGCACTAATTCAGAGCACCGGTCTATATCTTCTCCCACAAACGCCTCCTCATTGCTATGCATTTCCTTCTTTCATCTCTAAATCACCTGCACAGTGCAGAAGAATCTGAGCTATGAAGGCAGGGGATGAATGAGACATCTGTACGATATTGGCCACATAATAAAACAGTTGTCTGTTGTGCTTTTGACTTTAATTCAATTAGACATCGAACCAAAGTATTCCCCCAGCTCTTTGAGATTAAAATTAGAGTATTATTGCTTGAATATGTAGATAACTGAAGCACCATATGGGTTAGAGTTAGAATATGTGATTGAAACAGGATGCCCTCGTGTTTCTATCTCTTCTTTTATCTCGGGTCCGTAGAACAGGCCTCATTGACTCTGAAATATTGGTGAGAGCACTGCATGAAATGTTAACACATTACAATACGCCATGCCAACAGTCCACTCCGCTTCATTTTCCATCTGTTAAACATCCCCGCACAACTCGTTTCGGGATATTTTCAGTAAACGGCAGTTCTTAGAAAAACGTTAGCTGCCTTGAAGACTGCCCTAAGAGACATGGAGGCAAAGAGCTGGGGGGGATAGACAAGTACTTGCCAGATGGTATTCTGCTGGACTGGAAGTTAAATAAAGTTGGACCTTCAGTTACACAACTCCCAACTCGGTATCAGTGCTCAGTATCAGTATCAGTACTGCACTAACACTTCTCTAATGCCCTTTATGACTCAAGTTGTAACTTGTCCTCATTCTTCAATGGGGCTTTGATCATGGCTGCCCATACTACATTACACCCTATGAAACTCTAGTGGCCTACTCTCTATGAATGCAACTGGTAATGCCAACATTGAGGGGGTGATTTAGCAACTTTTGAATGCCATTTTTTTTCCATAATAATAATAAAAAAACACAAATACAAGAGTATTGTAGAAATGATACCTGTATTGGCTAACAATAAAAATACATTGCAAGCTTTCGGAGGTCTAAGGCCCCTTCCTCAGGCAAATATAAAACACAAATACAAGAGTATTGTAGAAATGATACCTATATTGGCTAACAATAAAAATACATTGCAAGCTTTCGGAGGTCTAAGGCCCCTTCCTCAGGCAAATATAAAACACAAATACAAGAGTATTGTAGAAATGATACCTATATTGGCTAACAATAAAAATACATTGCAAGCTTTCGGAGCTCTAAGGCACCTTCCTCAGGCAAATATTTTGCCTGACGAAGGGACCTTAGAGCCTTAGGGGCCAAAACAGCCTTAGAGCTGTTTTGCAATTTTTTTCCACAAATTGAAGGTTTTGCCCTAAAGCTGGTTATGGTTCAAAACTCAAATATGTTTATTAAGTATAAAAAAACAGAAAAAAATAGAAGTTGTCCTTGGCAAAATCAAGACATTTTTTGCAAGTTTGTAAACTTACAAATTCAAGGGATTCGAGTTTTTTTTCATTTGAACAAATATTTCGTTTTCAGATTTTTTTTTAACTAAGCAAACATTAGCTTTTTTTTTTAAATGCAAGTCTTTTTCAAAGTAGATAAAAACTCTCCAATTCACTAACACAAAAACTGATAAATAAGCCCATTAACCCACACTCATCCCATCACCAGGTGTGGCTCTTTGAAGTAGAACCTGGGAGTAATGCATTGGAGAGGCTACAGATATTTATATAGAACACAGGTCTATACAATGGATATTCGTGATATCTTCTGTTTTTGTATTGGTTTTACCAGGCCACCATCTTGTCACTGTAGGCAGCTGGAAATTAAAGTTGCCCAAAATCTCCTGCTTTTGTTTGTCGCTTGTGAAGATTTCTATCTAACCCAAAGCTTGACTTCATCCCCTTTATTTTCTAGTTCTGCTTCCCTTGGCAACTACCAGATCCTTAATTCCTCAGCCTCCCTTGTCTGAGAGCACATGCATTTCCTTTTATCTCATTGGATGATCTCATGTCATCTGTTCAGCCCTAGGGATAAAAGTTCCCCACAGAGTATTGAACTTAAATATTTTGCATATGGAATTGAAATCCTTGCCTAGGCATCTGTGTTGCAATGCTATTTGTTTGGCCTGGCTACCCACAAAGCGGAATATTTTTAGCTCATCTTCTTACTATTGTCATTAAGGGTACAAAGCCCAGGGGAATGGCACAAAGCAGCACCAAGAGTCAATTCCTTTCCCATGTGTTTGAGGGTGGGAACTGAGTATACTGGTGCCTTGGCATTTACTCTCTAAGCTGGCAAATCAGCACACAGCAAAAGAGGAGCAAACAAAATGCCCTATACTTTCTTCTCTGGCAATAACACTAGGTGGGATCCCTTCTTGACAAATTTGTGACAGTATTGCCCTAAGAGCAGTGGCGTAACTACCAGGGGTGCAGAGGATGCGATCACACCCAAGCCCACACCCCCTCGGGGCCTACTGGATGCTCGCACCAATGAGATTACACAAAAGTGTGATGGAGCAGGGGGGATGGGGGCCCTTCTTAAGGGTAATCACCATTCATAACCACTCATAAGATTATATTGGACTTTAGCATTATTTCTCTGGTTATAAAAAAAAATAAATACAAATAAAATAAAAATGATGGTTTACCCTTAACAACTCATCCCAAAAGGAAGGACCCAGACCTAGAGCACAAGGTAAAATAAATGGAATACTGTAGACACCACTCATTATTACATTACATTAACATTTATTTATAAAGCGCCAACATATCCCGCAGCGCTGTACAATAAGTGGGTTCCATACATTGGACATACAGAGTAACATATAAAGCAATCAATAACCGATACAGGAGGTGAAGAGAGCCCTGCCCAAAAGAGCTTACAATCTACAAGGAGAAAACTCAGAGAACAGTTTGCAAAGCCGATTGAACGCAATGGGTGTTTTTTCACAGCTACTTTTCTTGCAAAATACATTGGAGCCTATGGGAATTTATTGGGGGAGACTATTTTTCACAGCAACTTTTTCCCTCCCTTTTCTGTGCAGAATACAAAAACTCACTTATCACTATTAATAGATACAAAATCTTGATATCCTCTTGCCTACCTAGACTTCCAGGTTGCAATGTTATTATTATTGTTACTTTGGGGCTGAATCCCGAAATGGGTAAAATTCGGAAAAGATATGATCATTTCTGATGATTGGAAATGTCACGAAAATACTTACGAAAAAATTGTATTAAATGAGAATGCAAGTCAAAATTTAAAAAGCATTCTGCCCAATAGTCCTCCTATTGTTTAGTAAAAACCCCACACTTTTGGCTCACCTAATCAAATATTTACTCAGTCACACTTACTTCACATTTTCTAGAACAGGCAGCCATCTCTAAAAAGGTATTCTCCCTTCCTTTCCCTCCTTGCTTCATACTGCACATGTGTTTCATTCCCTCCCCCCCTCCCCTCTGCCAGATCCGCTTCTGATTGGCTGGTGGGCATGTGTAGCTCAGAACAGGAGACAGGATCAAGTTACACACATGCTCAGAGAATAGGCAGGCTGCCGCTGGCACCTACAGGAAGGGGAGAGAGATTTCAGTGATGTCACTGTAGGCTTCACACTGCTGTAGGCTGCCAGCACCATATCTCAGAGAAGCAAGCAGGGATCTGGGAATTTAGATATGCAGTAAGTACTTAAAAAGAATGCCTTTAGACTTACTTTTCATTTATATTAACCTTTCATTGTCCTTTAATCACGATAATATTGGCGATCCGAAAGTCATGAAATTTATATACTGTATATTATATCTCCTATGAATATATTATTCATACAAATAATAAAAAATTGGCACCCAATTGCAAATTGTCTTAGAATAGCACTTTGTACATAATACTAATAGGCTCATTTATCATTTTTTGAGTTAATACCTCCAATAGCTTGAATTAAAAATATAGCTTGACTTTGCCTGGCAAATCCCATTGACTTCTATAGAAAATATGCAAGTTTTTAGACAGTAAATGTTTACATTCAAGTTTTTGAACCGTAATTTGAATTCATGTTTTTATAGTGCACAAAAACTCAAATCGTAAAGAAAAAACACTGATAGACCTCCCCCTAACAGTTAACCCAAAGATAAACAACCCCTTTAACCTGTCCTCTCCATATCATTAATATTCTATCTCAGCCTTAGCGAGGATCCCTATTCCCTTAGTAAATGTTGATGTTGAATTGCTAACAGTACTGCTCTATGTTGCACTATAGCAGTGATCCCCAACCAGTGGTTAGTGAGTAACATGTTGCTCCCCAACCCGCTGGATATTGCTCTCAGTGGCCTCAAAGTTGGTGCTTATTTTTGAATTCCTGGCTTGGAGGCAAGTGTTGATTGCATAAAACCCAATGTAAAGTCAAACAGAGCCTTCTATAGGCTTCCAGTCCGCATAGAGCCTACCAAATATCCAATCATAGCTCTTACTGGCACCCCAAAGAACGTTGTCCATGCTTGTGTTGCTCCCCAACACTTTTTCCATTTGAATGTGGCTCACGTATATAAAAGGTTGGGGATCCCTGCACTATAGGCTCTTGACTCACCTAATTCCACTTTATCCAATGTAGCTAATAAGTCTGATTTCCTCTACCCATTAGGCACCACTCTCTTCCCCTATGTCAGGGGTGAGCAAACTACGGCCCGCGGGCCACGTCCGAGTCGTTGGTCTTTTTCATCTGGCCCGCCAACTCCGCAAGTCTCACCACGTGAGACTTGGCGTCCGGGGACTGACGAAAGGAAACGGCGTAATGCTGGGCTGGCCTGGCCCGTCTGTCAAATTTTCAAAGTCAATGTGGCCCCTGAGCCAAAAAGTTTGTCTACCCCTGCCCTATGTATTTATATGACACGTACAAAGCTCCATATATCCCAACAATACACCATCAAATGGTTTCATCTCCATTCTTCAATTTTTTGCATCATCCATAATCAGCTCCAGAATAGATGATTCCATGCTATTTTATTAATTCCTTGATTCACTTGCCAAGTTTTATTTAATCTCGCTGAGGTGTAACGAATGCCTGCCTCATGTTTCCCTGTATCGCATCAATACAATGCAGCGCCTCATGGGAACCCTTCGCTCCAACGGCTCCGGTCTCAGGATCCCCCCCCCCCTTACATACAAAAGACTGCTGAAGTGATCAAAGAAGTTGACAACCTTAATATTTTCCTGATCAGTGCATTAGGCTTCTAAGTAGGTAGACGCCTTCTATCTTTTCTCAGAAACATGAAGTCATCCATATGCCGGTGACAGCGATAAGTATTCTTTTCATAAGCTAGAGGTCACATAGCTTTTGGATGATACAATAGAAGTATTTAATAAAATGAGTGGAGAAGGTTTGGTGTATTTACTAGTACTACTGCTGGCTTATATAGTTTCTCACTATCATTTTTGTATTGGCTTTAAATTAATGAAAAAAAAGGGAAAAAACTAGAATAAGCAGAGCAGAAAATGCTAGCTTTTGATTGGCTGCTACAGGTTACTAGGACAGTCACAACCGTTGGCAAGCTGCAAGGCTCCCAGGAGGAATGCGGAGCTACCTGTGATCTCCAGTGACCCTATGGAAGCTATGGGGCCAGAATAAAAAAATTCTCATGAATTATGACTTTTAAACTCATAATTATGACTTTAAAAAGTCAAAATTGCGACTTTTAAACTTATAATTCTTTTAGGGGGCATTTGCTATGAAAGAAGATCTTTCTTTCCATGGTTTTCGAGGTTTTCGAGTATTTTTGACACCGGCATTTATGCAACAATATGAAAAAGTTTTCCCTGTCTTTTTTCGTTGGTGCTTTTTTTCAATTCAGATTTTTTGGCAGATGACAGACATTTGTGGAAATTGGTTTAGTTGTAGTTTCAAAAAAATGTTGATAAAAGCCCCCCTTGAACTCATAATTTTCACTTTGTATCTGATAATTATGACTTCAACTTAATTATGACTTTTCAAAGTCATAATTACAAGTTTAAAAGTCAGAATTGAAACTTTTTTAAAGCAGACATGAGTTTAAAAGTCAACATTTTGAGTTTTAAAAGTCATAATTCATCAGAATAGTTTGTTTTCCTGCCCCAGTGCCTCTTCCATATTACCCAGCACCTGATAGAACCTTTGGGCCCCATCTGTCCAGATATTGTTCTGCTGCAGTTATACAATATATAGTGTTACTGCTACTTTGTATGTAAGTATTTCTATTCCTTTTGGGACTCCCCAAGGTGTAGCCCGTGGTAATTTGTTGGAGACACTATTTTTTTCCCATTTCACCAACCAGTAGGATTCCCAGGTTTGCCTTATGACCAGCAGGTAGGCACCCCTTGTTTGCAGGAGATTAACACTTCCCTAGAAGACAAGGAAAGGTTACATACACAGTATATCATATCTCAGAAGTAGCTGAAGGCCATTTTTCCTTCAATCACTTGAGCTCCTGTATTTGTTTTTCATACCAGCACAGTCATTTTTTCTGTACACATTTTTACTTTTAAGCAGTGCAGATAACGATAATAGCATTAATGGTATTTTTCTGTACAGGCAACAAGGTTATTGCTTATGTGATGTTATGTTTATGATGGCTTTGCCCCTATATATATATATATATATATATATATATATATATATATATGATTGCACTACATTTTTAAACCAAGACAAGCCTTTTGCTGACTTTTTGTAATGTTATATAATGTTATATGAGCCCCAAAGGTAACAATACGCAACCTTGTGAAATCAGGAGTGGATCCCAATTTGGCCATTTATGTGCAGAGCTCAGGGGCCAATGATTGGATTCTAATGCAGATTCCTCAGGAGAAGACCACATCAATACACCAATGCAGTTCTTGCCAACAGGTTTTTTTTTTAATTGTGAGCTATAGATATCTAGCTCTTTTGCACCCAGATATTTGTAGGGTAGACTGTGGGGAGGGATCCATACACCAATAAGTTTCATTCTCACTCTATGGGGCAGGTTTTATTGACCTGATATGGTCTATAACAGGGATCCCCAAACTTTCTTACTTGTGAGCCACAGTCAAATGAAAAAAGACTGCAACACAAGCACCATAAAAGTTCATGGAGGAGCCAAATAAGGGCTGTGATTGGCTATTAGGGGCCTCTATGCACACTATCAGCTTACAGGGGCTTTATTTGGTAGGAAATCTTGTTTTTATTCAACCAAAACTTGCCCCCAAGTCAGGAATTCAAAAAAACTCCCTGGTTTGGGGGCACTGAGAGCAACATCCAAGGGGTTGGTGAGCAACATGTTGGCCCTGAGCCACTGGTTGGGGAATCATTGGTCTATAAAAATAATAGACTAATGTCACACAGGGGGTCACCAACTGGAAAACAGTATTTGGCAAACACCAAATTTGACATTAACATCAAACTAAAAGATGAGTCAGTAATAGTGAGTAGAAGCTGGGGGGGGGGGGGAGGTAAAACATTTATCTACATTTTTGTCCAGTCAAAGTTCATAGAACTTTGAGGTCTGAAAAACACCATACCGCTTCTCAGATTCAAAAATGAATAACTAGTTTGCATTGCGAGGAGGCACCAGTGCTCAGTGTGTGCTCCCAGATAGGTAGTTAGGGAATGAAAGATATTTAAAAAAAAAATTGGAGGAGACAAGTCGTACATTGAAAGTGATGATAAACATCTCTATCTCCTTGGGATTGATGTTCATTCCTCATTTTTTCTATTTACAACTGATTTCATTTGGATTTACATTTCATCTTCATTACTGCCATACTCATTTATATTGAGCTACAGATGTGAGTTTCATGAATCTTCATTTTATCAGTTTCGTTATGGTCTAGGTCGCCTATCTGACTTTCCGATCTGATTGACTTTATGTCATCGTTATCATTTTTATTAATATTTCAGTCATTCATATTCAAGGAATACTGCACTGCAATACCAGCTTACTAACTGTGAGGGATTACTCAAAACTGAAATAGGGGGAGATGAGTCCCTCGGGTAGGGAGCAGTTCAGGAACAAGTTAAAGAGAAGAGGCTGATGATCTAGAACAGGACAGGAGAGAGCAGGCCAAGAAGCAGAACAAACTCGAGTGAGATGGAGCTAGTGGAAAAGCAGGACAAGGGGGATGACGTAGGTGGAGAAGCAGGGCAGACTGGAGCAGGAAGAAGCAGGTGGAGAAGCAGGACAGACCGAAGTGTGATGAAGTAGGTGGAGAATTAGGGCAGACTGGAGCAGGAAGAAGCAGGTGGAGAAGCAGGACAGACCGAAGTGTGATGAAGTAGGTGGAGAATTAGGGCAGACTGGAGCAGGAAGAAGCAGGGGGAGAAGCAGGACAGACCGAAGTGTGATGAAGTAGGTGGAGAATTAGGGCAGACTGGAGCAGGAAGAAGCAGGCGGGGAATCAGGGCAGACTGGAGAATGGCAGAGATGGCAGGGCAGGAACAAGACCGAAACAGGACCAGGTAGTTGAAGAGCCAGAACTTCTCAGGCCAGGAAAATAGAGTTTAACCCTAATTTCCCCCAAATACCCAATACAGCTTCTGGAATGTTGTAAACACAATGGTGAAGGCAGGAGAAAAGACCAATTTCACCTACAACTTTCCAGCTGCCTTTCTAACCCATTAGTTAGCAGAGAGTAACCGGTAAGTGTGATGTTCCTGGTTCATATCCCAGCAGCTCATATTAACTAATGTGGAATTGCCGTCCCCAAAGCGCAATATTTTAAGGATGTTTTTTATGTATGTATGTATGTATGTATATCTGTATTTATAAAGTGCTACTTATGTACGCAGCGCTGTACAGTAGGATACATTAATACAAACAGGGGGTTATTAAGATAATAATAGGTAAATACAAAGTATAACAATAAATACAAATAAATAAAAGATACAGTTGCAATAAGTTAAGAGTCGAGGACACAAGAGGAAGGAGGTCCCTGCCCCGTAGAGCTTACAATCTATATGGGAGGGTAACTTACAGACACAAATAGGCAAATATAAGTGCTGTAGGTCACAGTGGGTGACATTACAATATAAGTGCCAGTTCCCAGATCAGGTGCTGGGCGAGTGCTCCAAAAGGGAGTCTTTAAGTTTAGTTTTAAAAAGACTGAGGGAGGATTCTCTATGTTCTTGAGAACCAGTTATGTTGCTGTTCATAATTCTGTTTATGAGCAACCCAATTCCCAGTGCTCTGTGTGCTCTCGTATTGTATTTTAGCGCTACTGTGGATCCAGAAATACAGAGTAAAATGCCATCTCCTGGCTATCAGGTCCCAGGGTTGGATTTAGCTACAGTTGATACTATGGAGATAGTGCTTTCCCTAACGTAATATTTTATGAAGGGTTAGATATTTCATTTTTACATGTATTTGTAAATGTTATTATAAACTTTTTCCTCTTTATTCCTCATCTTTTTTGCTAGTTGCCTATAAGGGGTTCCCTGG
The DNA here is from genome assembly GCF_000004195.4 of Xenopus tropicalis. Taxonomy (NCBI): domain Eukaryota; kingdom Metazoa; phylum Chordata; class Amphibia; order Anura; family Pipidae; genus Xenopus; species Xenopus tropicalis. The sequence goes on from NC_030678.2 coordinate 16,844,998, forward strand.
CACCTTCTTGTAATTCTTCAGTTTTGCCTGCATTATGTGGTCTCTCACTTTGATTATTTCATGGTTAAAATCCCATGTGACTAAACTCATTTGCAATAGATGGTCAAAATGTGTAAGTGTTTCCACCGAACATCTTTATTCATGATTTTCCCTGACCGTTGTTATAGTGTGATTCCATAGTAGCCAATTATTGTTTCGTTTTTGTTGGTTCTTTTGCACGGTCGACGTCAACATTTGATTGGCTGCACAGTCGCCACCTTTATGGCTGTTGACGAATATAGACGGCTGATTGGAGATGATGTAGTCTGTGCTATTACAATTCTCCATCTGTAAAAATCATATTCCAAGGCCATGTAAACCTGAGCTATTCCATGAAAGCTGAGTGCTACCAAACTCAAGGGGCCTGTTGGAATTCTACACTGGGTTCTCAGATCCATTTAGATAAAGGAAACAGACAAGGGGCTTTGCTGTGGGAGACAATTCTGTAATGATTAGATAGACTTCTCCAGGTTCCGAAGATTCTGTTCAGCACGGATATCTGTAATGTGGTTGGAAGTAATATGATTACTCCACCAGTTCTGCCTATCACACAGATGGAATGCATTTTTTTCCCCGAAAGCATTTGGGGTTGCATAATGAAATGGCTGCAGGCACGTGGCTGTGCACGCTGTCTGACTTACAGATTCCAGGGGAAATATTTAAGTGATCTGGATGAGGATTCTTAATTCCCCTTAAAGCTCTGCAGAAGTTTAGATTGTGCTAAACCTGAGAGCAGCAATAACAATGTATATTTGAGTTTGCGGTTTACCACTTGCTGTGTGCATATCTAAGGGAAAGAAAACAACACAAAAAGGTTTCCGGAATGCTTTACATGCACTTTATAAAACATATCACATAAGGTTCCTTAAGGGGCCCCAAGGTAAATAGAAGTGCACCTCCTGTTGTCTGTGGGAATTACTCTTGCAATTGCACCATGTGGCCAGGCCTGGATTTGTGAGAAGGCCGCAAAGGCCTGAGGCTAGGGTGGCAGGAATCTAGAGGCAGCATGGCTTCCGGGCCACATCGGCACTGGTTCAGCTGGTTGGGTTGCAAGTTGGGTGGGGGGAACAAATACAAGAGGGGTGGCTGATTTCAAATCGATTCTCATAGTAAAGGTATAGGACATATTATCCAGAATGGTCGGGACCAAGGGTATTCCGGATAAGGGGTCTTTCAGTCATTTGGATCTCCATACATTAGGTATACAGGTATGGGAACTGTTATCCAGAATGCTCGGGAACTGGGGTTTTCCAGATAAGGGCTGTTTCCGTAATTTGGATCTCCATGATTTAAGTTTGTTATAAATCATTTAAATATTTAATAAATCCAATAAGATTGTTTTGCCTCCAATAAGGATTAATTATATCTTAGTTGGGATCAAGTACAGGTACTGTTTTATTATTACAGAGAAAAGGGAATCATTTAACCATTAAATAAACCCAATAGGGCTGTTCTGCCCCCAATAAGGGGTAATTATATCTTAGTTGGGATCAAGTACAGGTACTGTTTTATTATTACAGAGAAAAGGGAATCATTTAACCATTAAATAAACCCAATAGGGCTGTTCTGCCCCCAATAAGGGGTAATTATATCTTAGTTGGGATCAAGTACAGGTACTGTTTTATTATTACAGAGAAAAGGGAATCATTTAACCATTAAATAAACCCAATAGGGCTGTTCTGCCCCCAATAAGGGGCAATTATATCTTAGTTGGGATCAAGTACAGGTACTGTTTTATTATTACAGAGAAAAGGGAATCATTTAACCATTAAATAAACCCAATAGGACTGTTCTGCCCCCAATAAGGGGTAATTATATCTTAGTTGGGATCAAGTACAGGTACTGTTTTATTATTACAGAGATAAAGGAAACCATTTTTAAAAATCTGAATTATTTCATTAAAATGGAGTCTATGGGAGACGGGCTTTCCATAATTCAGAGCTTTTTGGCTAATGGGTTTCTGGATAACGGATCCCATACCTGTAGCATAGTAAGTTATGTTGAAAAATGTTCAAAGTCCATCAAGTTCAACCTTTTATGTCTATATATAACCTGCCTTACTGCTAGTTGGTCCAGAGGAAGGCAAAAACTCCTTCTGAAGCCTCTGTAATTTGGGGGGGAAAAATTAGTCGGTGGAAAGGCCAACGCATCGTATCTGTTGATGTTTCCCCCTGCAGGCAACTTCAGCTGACTTTGTTAAACCAAAGAGATCCGTAGGCCTTTCCGTCACTGATTCCCTTTGTTTCTGGTGGAAGGCATTTTGGAAAGATTAGCTGCCTGCGGTAGCAGAGATCTATTGTGGGGCGACTAACCTCTGAGTGGGATATTACCCTAAGAAATAAACCCAGAATAACACCGATAAATATATCTTCAAACCCAGTTTACCTCCTGCCTGTATTTTATTGTGATATAATCCCAGCTGCCTCTTCCCATCTGTAAACGGGTCACTTCATTCTGTTTAATAGCCCTTCGTATCAGTACATAAATTTTCATTATACATCCTACATATGGCGGAAATAACGATTTGTAGATTTTGAGACCCCCCCCGGAAATTGATAGCATTTAGTTATTAGCTAGTAGAATCTTTTGGTTATAAATACGAATTACCATGCATGTAGTTTGATTTTTTTTTGTTGTGGGCATTTTATGGCTGGGGCTATGGCCTGGATCTTAATGGTTTTTATTGTGATTCATGAGGCTTACAGATTAGGAGACGGATAAGAGGTAACTTCTGAAGATGTTTTCATGGTTCCCATCTGGTATATTATGTAATGTTAAAACTATGCAAAATAAGCGATCCTCACTGCATTACAGATGGGCCGGTGGGTGCCGAGCGCACAGCAGATTTCCCTGCTCTGTTCTGCAGCTTTGCATACTTAAAGGTAAAAGTCTTCTCTGGCTGTGTCATAGCAGAAAGGATCGTAGACCTGTTGCACAAATGGCACAAATGGCACTGTCTAGAATACTGTGATTAACTGAAGGCAGTCAGGATCGGCTTGTTGTTAGCAGTGGACACCTACATGTTGGCACACAGACGGCCCTGATCTTAGCAACCAACCTGCTGCTGATGGTTCTGGTCCTGGGAACCCCACTTACTCCTGATGGTTCTGATACTGGTGACCCTCCCATCCTGGCTTCTGATCTTGGCAACCTACCTGTTCTGGGCATTAAAATGGGTTGAACATAAGCAGACTTTTCTCTCAAGTCAATCAAGATTTTTTAATGGTCTTTGTTACATTACTACAGGGATCCCCAGTGTCAGACTGGCCCCACCAGGATACCAGGAAAACTCCCGGTGGGCCCAGGGGTCAGTGGGCCCTCCTGCTCCTGACCATTTGGCCTGTTTCATGGTCATTCCCTATTTCTGAATAGGAAGAAAGAGGAGAACTAGATGCTAGCATGGAAATAAAAGAGACTAGGAGAATAAAGAGGTTGGGTGAGGAAAGGAGAAAAAATAGTTTGGAGAATGAGCCTATGGTCTAAGGTTTTCTGGTGGGCCCCGGGTTCTCAGTCCGACACTCCGAATTCCTGGCTCAAATGCAATCTTTATTTGCATCAAAACTATAAATAGTACCAAACAAAGCATTCTGTATGGTATTAGTTCACATAGGGGGTATTAAGTAGCCAATCACAGCTCATATTTTGCACCCCCCAGTAACCTTTTTCATTCCTGTGTTGCTCCCCAACACTTTTTCCATTTAAATGTGGCTCACATGTATAAATGGTTGGGGACCCCTGCATTACAACAATATGTTTATTAGCCTGACATTTGAAGGTGGTTCTAGCTGCTATGGACCTGGAACATTGTTTTTTAATTTTTTTACTTTTGGATGCTTCTAAAATAAACTAATTTTTTCAAGCTATTTACTCACCTGATCCTAGGTATGCCCATTGGTTAATCCTTAAAAGACGGATAATATCAGGACTTATCAAGATTCAAACTCTGGTCTGTGTAGAAATCTGCCAGCACATTTCCTTTTTAAGCCACTAAAGACTCAAGAAGAAGAATGAAGGCTGGACAGGAGCCAGCAATTCCGATATCAGGGCATCAACCTCCTCCATCTGCTTATAGCTGGATCATTGACCATCCCTGATCTCTTGACTTTGAAGTCCATACCTGAGTAACCCTTGTTCTTCATTCTTGATCTACTGGTTTTGACCCCTGTCCTGATTACATGGACTTGTAATGCCTGCCCTCTATCTAGATCTCCTGTCAGCTTTACTTGTTTCTTTCTGCTGTCTGCCTTAACCACTGGCCATGGACTTGTCTCTCAGAACCTCTGCCAGTAATTTGCCCACACCATTTAAAAGTAGATAGAACTGTCACCTGAAATCCTCAGGGAAATTGGAGCAGAAGAGTCACCTGACATTACTCTGCTCAGTTCTAAGCATCCCAAGACATTTCCTTTCTCACAAAGTTATATTTCAGCCAACTGTAAACAGTGGGTGGTGCCGCGGATTAAATGCATTATATAAACGGTGTAAAAACTGTTCATATGAGAGAAAAAAGTAAATTTCAAAAGCGCTTAGAGAAACATTCTGAGCAGTTTCACATTATTGAAGTATCTCCTTAAGGCTGAGTAATAACTGGCTGAGCTCATGGTGTTTGTTTTTATAGATGCAAATACTGGGGCTCATGTATAAACATTTTGCACCAACAAACCATATCTACAAATAAGTAATTAGCTATTGTATCTAGGGGTGCACTGAACCTAGTTTTATGGGTTTGGCCGAACCCCCGAATCCATTCTGATGGATTCGGCCGAATACTGAACCTAATGCTAATTTATGCTAATAAGGTTTCAGATTCGGTTCGCTCAGGACCGTGAAATCCAAACCCTACCGAAAAAGGCCGAATCCTGGCCGGATACTAAACCAAATCTTGGATTGCATTCCTAATTTTAGCCAACTGCTAAAAAACATCTGATTGGTTACCATGGGTTACTGCCCAAGTGCAAATTTTACACTGTGTTCCTCTTGCATCTGAACTCATTTTAACCCACCATGCAGGGTACATAGTTTGTAGGCTTTTATATGAAAAAGAGTGATATTATAGGGTCACCAGTGGCTGAATAGACGTCCCTTATTAAAGATAGGTGTTGGTAGCCTTTTAGTTTGCCATTCTGCTATGGCTACTTTTGGGGATAATAGTTGCTGATTGGATAAAAACAAATTTCATTATTACTTGAACCATTTATATTGTTGATCTGGGGGACCAATGGGCAAGCGGACCTTGAGGGCCCACCACAGCCAACGCCTGCTAGCCCATTTCTGCTTGCTGCCAGACTGGTGGCATGTAGTGGGCAGTTAGTGGGACAAGCCCAATGGGGCTGGGGCTCAGCACAACCAGGAGCCCACCAGGAAATTGTCTGGGTCCAACCCAGACCATTTCCAGTGAATATGGCCGCCTATGGGGCAGCACAATCTACTGAACTAGAACCTCTAGCTCCTTACCTCTAGAGGAACTTGTAGCCTGTGTGCCAATAGCTGCCTGTGACTTTAAATGATCACAAATAAAGGGAATTCGGGCAGGCAGAAATATTTTCCTGTCTTTGTCTGTCTGTGCCTGTTTTCCCATTGCTGATATTAAGCCTAATGCATTATATGAGCTCTCGCTGACCTTTCAATAAGCACACGCTTTTGCCTTATTTAGTAAAATAAGCTTTTAAACTGCAGCTTAGCCAGCCCAATAGAATTTTATAGGATGCAGCTTTCATGTTGATTAGATTTTGGCTCGTCCAGAAACATTTTTTTTTGCTTAGTGCACAAATCTCCGAACAAGTCTCTGATTTCTTACATAATTACGTACTGGCTGCATATACATGCCTGGGCTTCAGTCAGTGCTTTAGGGCAGGGAAAAGGGGACAGATATGTAGAAACAGACACAGATAAACAAGGCGGATTATTGTCTATTAGTTTTTTTTTATTCAAGGCTTTATTTAGGTAATATCATCATAAAAAGATACATTTTACACAATAATTTTTCATCCTACATATACTCTCTATTAATACCTGTAGATCTTATATTCTTATATTATTGTCTATTATTTATTACATATTACCATCTATATATCTGCCATATTTAGTGTTGTGTGGGCGTTTAGCTCTTGGCTCTTATCTTTAACACCTTAGATGCCAAGGGGGTAATATAAGAAACAGTCTTAAAGTGATATTGTCATGATTTTTATGGTGCACTTTTTATTTCTAAATTACATTGTTACATAGGAAATAATTCACTCTACTATATAAAATGTTATTCTTGAACCAACAATTGTATTTGTAGCTGTAATATTGGTGTGTAGGCGCCATCTCAGTGCATTGTGCCTGAGTCTGAGCTTTCAGCCAGCGCTACACATTAGAACTGCTTTCAGCTAACCTATTGTTTCTCCTACTCCCATGTAACTGGAGGAGTCCCAAGCCAGACTTGGATTTCTTACTATTGAGTGCTATTCTGATACCTACTGGGAGCTGCTATCTTGCTCCCTTCCCATTGTTCTGCTTATTGGCTGCTGGGGGGGAGGGGGGGATATCACTCCAACTTGCAGCGCAGCAGTAAAGTGTTACTGAAGTTTATCAGAGCACAGGTCACATGGCTGTGGCACCCTGAGGAATGAAGAATATGGCTAGCCCCATGGGAAATTTAATAATTAAATATAAAAAAAATCTGTATGTGTTTGTGAAACACAGATTACAATGCAGGATTCTGCTGGAGAAACTCTATTAACTGATGGGTTTTGAAAAAAAAACATGTTTTCCCATGACAGTATTGCTTTAAGGTTGTTTTACTTGCTAGTAACCCATAGCATTCAATCAGCAGGCCGTGTTTACTGGTCAGCTGCTTAACAACACACATCTGATTGGTTGCTGTGAGTGACTTTGCATTACTTTACCCCTTTTGTTCCAAGGCATTTATTGAATTTAATTTATCACAACCAATAAAAAGAAAGCAAGTTTGCTTACTCGCTAGTCAGAAAGAGTCCATAGTAGCTCAGACTCCCTTTGTCATCATGATAATGGATGAATAACACCCTCAAACATTGTATTTGCCTAACCCTCTGCCACCCTAAAAGCTTCCCTTCTTCTCCCCTCTCTCTGCTGCCCGGTGAGCAAACTTTCTTTATTATTTAGTCTTGGGGCCTTTTCGGTTGGCCGGCTTGCTCTGCTCCTATTGACTTCCCTGGAGTAGCTGGGTATGTCTTGTATGTGTAATTCATAAACACTTTCAAACATCTTTGGGGGAATTTAGTATAAGTCAGAATTGAATAAAATTGGCCTCGGCTTGGAAACATTTCAGCTCCTGTCAGCAATAGGTCTTGTGTGTAGTCATATACTGTGCTCCCAGTCAGTGCCGAGGGATTCCATATCTTACTCTTGCACAGATCCTGGAATGTGTCCGTATCCTCAGCATAAACCTTGGATTTTGTGCATTCCTACATTTGTATTACATAATTACTCATAAACCATGTCTGTGTAACCCTCTGAGGCAGCTCTGGCCCAATGAGCAGCTGTACCTTGTAGATTGTAAGCTCTTTTGGGCAGGGCTCTCTTCACCTCTTGTATCGGTTATTGGTTGCTTTATATGTTACTCTGTATGTCCAATGTATGAAAACCCACTTATTGTACAGCGCTGCGGGATATGTTGGTGCTTTATAAATAATTGTTAATAATAATAATAATAATAATACAAGGGGCTATTTGGAGCAAAGCTTTGATACATGCCATGTCTGCAATCCAACCTCCCATGCAACAGAAATAGTAAAATACAAGACATAAAGGGTCACACAAAGCCCACCCCATTATGGCCACATTCAGGGTGGTCACCCAGCTATGATTTATAAGGATATCACACAGGTACTTCCGGCATGAATTGTTCTACAATAAAACTCCCAGCATCCTCTAAAGCAGGGATCCCCAACCTTTTTTACCCATGAGCCACATTCAAATGGAAAAAGTGTTGGGGAGCAACACAAGCATGGAAAATGTTCCTGGGGGTGCCAATAACTGGCTATTTGGTAGCCCCTATGTGGACTGGCAGCCTATAGAAGGCTCTGTTTGGCTTTACACTGGGTTTTATGCATACTTTTCTAAGGAACAGATTACAATGTTAGGTATATTAAGGGTTTCTGGGTTGTGCAGGGCTCAAATTTTGGTTCGTAAGCTGGAGTTCTCCTTCAATTACTGTTCAGATCATGGGAGAATGAGTGAAATGTGGGAAAATATGAATATTTGGGCAGTTATATATTTACACATTTTACCTGGGAGTTTTTAACCTTAGTGACGTAATGCCATATTGCTGAGCGCTGAGCATCCATTGTTTTTATGAATTCCCTCGCGCCAAGTATAATTTCATCTATATTTATTTCACTTTCACTAAAGTATTTTTGATCATTATTTTTGTATTCAGACCTCGGTTTCAGGCCAATATATATAAACGTGAATCTTTTTTTTCTTTACTTCTCTCATTAAATAGTGGTTACATTCCAGAGTTGAAGCTCAATTTAATTGGCTAATCTAAAAAGAGACTATATGGAAACAAAGCAGTTAAAACGGGATTAACATGCATTTTACTATTTAAATTAACACCATCATTTTCAAATATATACAGGTATGGGATCTCTTATCCGGAAACCCATTATCCAGAAAGCTCCGAATTATGGAATACCCGTCTCCCATAGACTCAATTTAATATATAGTATAGTAGTATATATACAGGTATGGGACCTATTATCCAGAATGCTCGGGACCTGGGGTTTTCCGGATAAGGGATCTTTCTGTAATTTGGATCTCCATACCTTAAGTCTGCTAAAAAATCATTTAAATATTAAATAAACCCAATAGGCTTGTTTTGCCTCCAATAAGGATTAATTATATCTTAGTTGGGATCAAGTACAGGTACTGTTTTATTATTACAGAGAAAAGGGAATCATTTAACCATGAAATAAACCCAATAGGGCTGTTCTGCCCCCAATAAGGGGTAATTATATCTTAGTTGGGATCAAGTACAGGTACTGTTTTATTATTACAGAGAAAAGGGAATCATTTAACCATTAAATAAACCCAATAGGGCTGTTCTGCCCCCAATAAGGGGTAATTATATCTTAGTTGGGATCAAGTACAGGTACTGTTTTATTATTACAGAGAAAAGGGAATCATTTAACCATTAAATAAACCCAATAGGGCTGTTCTGCCCCCAATAAGGGGTAATTATATCTTAGTTGGGATCAAGTACAGGTACTGTTTTATTATTACAGAGAAAAGGGAATCATTTAACCATTAAATAAACCCAATAGGGCTGTTCTGCCCCAATAAGGGGTAATTATATCTTAGTTGGGATCAAGTACAGGTACTGTTTTATTATTACAGAGAAAAGGGAATCATTTAACCATTAAATAAACCCAATAGGGCTGTTCTGCCCCCAATAAGGGGTAATTATATCTTAGTTGGGATCAAGTACAGGTACTGTTTTATTATTACAGAGAAAAGGGAATCATTTAACCATTAAATAAACCCAATAGGGCTGTTCTGCCCCCAATAAGGGGTAATTATACCTTAGTTGGGATCAAGTACAGGTACTGTTTTATTATTACAGAGAAAAGGGAATCATTTAACCATTAAATAAACCCAATAGGGCTGTTCTGCCCCCAATAAGGGGTAATTATATCTTAGTTGGGATCAAGTACAGGTACTGTTTTATTATTACAGGGAAAAAGGAAATCATTTTTTAAAATTAGAATTATTTGCTTATAATGGAGTCTATGGGAGATGGCCTTTCCGTAATTCGGAACTTTCTGGATAATGGGTTTCTAGATAAAGGATCCCATACCTGTATATATATTTATTATATATATATACTTGTAGAGCTTTTGAGGAGTCTGTCAAAAATAAAGTAACATCTGTATAAGCCGTACTGCCCACTCATCCCCCCAAGGCCTTTATCTGTAGAGCTGGGGGGAGAGACAGGGATGGGGAAACTGTGAGACTTGCAGTCTAGCTCCCTGGTAGAGCAATTAGGCTGCTGTCTAGCAGGAAATGGAAACAGTGTGAGAGCAGGAGGGCAGAATACATGATATGCTATGGGTATGAGAGGACGGCACTCCAGCAACTGCTTTCTTTCCATATGTTGGGAGGTGTAGCTCAGCCATAGCTGAATACTGCGAGATTGAGCTCTCTTTAGTGTTTATTATTATATACTTGTCAGGTCTAAAGCCCTGTGGAACCTCAACTTCAAGCTTCCCTCAACAGCTTTATTTGCTGTACTAAGACCCTAGTGTTCTAGAGTTAGAGCTTAAAAAGGCTTCAGGCTGCTCAATGTCTTCACCCACAAGCAGAAGTTTAAGATCGACCCTCAATATCCAGGCTGTCAAGGGACGCTGGAAGTTGGAGAGGAGCCAGAAGGTCAGATTATCATGTGCCGCCAATGATTTAGCCAGGATATTGGGCACAGTGTCGGCCTGGGGTGCCAAGGGCCCACCACAAAACCTTAGGCCCACTCTCCCCTTCTCTGTTCACTCACTTTCTTTAATATCTTAATTACTTATTTTTACATACTATTATCTATCCTTTCCCCCATTTCTTCTGTTTCTTCTCATATAGAATTGAGTAATGGCCATGGTATAGGCATACAGGGAAAATGGTAGGGTGAGCAGGAGGGCCCACTGACACCTGGGCCCACCGGGAGTTTTCCTGGTATCCTGGGGGGCCAGTCCCACACTGATTGGGTGGCTATTTTTGAACTATACCTGACTGCCTTGAATTTTTGACAGGATGAGCTCAGGAGTAATGTTGGCGTCTATACAAATGTACAGCATAAACAACTTATACGTAAACACTTGTTTCATATAAATAAACAATTTGTCACATAAGTATACTTTTTTAGTAGTATGTGCCACTGGGTAATCCTAAATAGAAAAATGGAAATTTAAAAATGAAGACCCACCCCCTGGGATCATAGGATTCACAGTGCACACAAACAAGCCAAGGCACACATACATATTGGGTCATATCATCCAATGAATGATCAAAGTTCTGTTTTTAATTCCCACACTACTTCCTGTTACAGATATTATTTCCTGTCAGGTGATCTCTGAGGGAACACACAGACCATCATAAAATGGTGGCTCAAGGGAAAAGATGTAAAAGGGCAATATGATTGTGTCTCTTTGCAATATAATGCCAACGAGGCCAGTCCTTTCCAGTAAGAACAGCTATAGGATCCCTTATCTGGAAATCTGTTATCCAACTTAATTAGACGAAGGCCATCTCCCATAGACTCCATTGTAAACAAATAATTCTGATTTTTAAAAATGATTTACTTTTTCTCTGTAATAATAAAACAGTACCTGTACTTGATCCCAACTAAGATATAATTACCCCTTATTGGGGGCAGAACAGCCCTATTGGGTTTATTTAATGGTTAAATGATTCCCTTTTCTCTGTAATAATAAAACAGTACCTGTACTTGATCCCAACTAAGATATAATTACCCCTTATTGGGGCAGAACAGCCCTATTGGGTTTATTTCATGGTTAAATGATTCCCTTTTCTCTGTAATAATAAAACAGTACCTGTACTTGATCCCAACTAAGATATAATTACCCCTTATTGGGGGCAGAACAGCCCTACTGGGTTTATTTCATGGTTAAATGATTCCCTTTTCTCTGTAATAATAAAACAGTACCTGTACTTGATCCCAACTAAGATATAATTACCCCTTATTGGGGGCAGAACAGCCCTATTGGGTTTATTTCATGGTTAAATGATTCCCTTTTCTCTGTAATAATAAAACAGTACCTGTACTTGATCCCAACTAAGATATAATTACCCCTTATTGGGGGCAGAACAGCCCTATTGGGTTTATTTCATGGTTAAATGATTCCCTTTTCTCTGTAATAATAAAACAGTACCTGTACTTGATCCCAACTAAGATATTATTAATCCTTAGTGGAGGCAAAACAATCCTATTGGGTTATGGTATGGTGATCCAAAGATCCATTATCTGGAGAACCCCAGGTCCAAAGTATTCCAGATAACAGATCCTATACCTGTACAACAATAGATTTACCAGTTACGGTGTATGGCACCTACTGACACAAGTGACCCCCTTGGCACCAATTATAATGCCATTACTATGCTTCTTTATGAATCAATATTGTATAAGTTATACATAGCTTGTGTGTGTTATGAATCAATCCAGTATGTGCCAAAACAAAGCATTTTGTCTTTCAGCCACAAACAAAAAAGTGTTTTCTTTTTGCACGCGGCTGCTATTGACAGACATTTCCTACGGCCTGACGACTGTTCATTATGGACAGGATCCGAGCGCAATTCTCGGCAATTATCATCTATCAGACTGAAGATGATGTCATGGCCAAGCCATTAGACCAGTATTCCTTAATTCCCTCTTAATTCATCGCGCACTGTTGTTTATTACATTTCCGCCAGCTCCTTTTTTTTGTTTGTATTTTTTATTACAAGCGGAATTTGAATTAAGGGGCCAATTGTGAGCCCTGATGCAATTAATGTTTGAGACAACCACGACTGACAATAAATTTCAGCCTCCAGAAAGAAACAATAAAGACGCGAGTTTAACAATGTCAGATACTTCTGCCCTGATGTAATTGTCATGTTTAATAATAAACTGGAAAGTAACGCGATCTTAATCCTGATTGTAAAGGTACATGTGCCTATTTAATAAGGGATACACTCCGTTTCTTTCCTTTACTCTCTTTCCAAAGTGCTCCACTCTTCTAAAGCAAAAGCCCTCGTGTTTATTCAATAAACAGATTTATTAGGTTTGGTTTCTGACCCCCTGATTATAACCTATAATGGAATTCTCTTGAGTAGCCAGCAGGGTGGTGTTATGTGGGGGCAACAAAGTTTAGCAGGTGGCGGGACTTTGCCCATTGCCTTATCCCACCTGTGATATCAGTGCGCTCCAATTCTTCTACTTGCCCTACCCCAACGGGGACATTAGATAGGGGCCAGGGGCAGATATACTGTATATGTGCTGATGATGGGTCAGGTTGGGTTTAGAAATGACAGATTAGGGCCAGACTTCTTGTTGCCCTGTGCATAACTAATAAGGGGTCATATACCAAAAACTCATATGCAAGTACTAGAGCACTAAAGGGTGCAAAATGTGCCACTTAATGTTCATTTTGTTGCATCCAGGTCTTTAATGCACTCTGGTGAGAGGTAAAGGGTAATGGACAGAAGGCAACCCTGAGATTGCCACAGGGTCGGTGGTAAGTGTAGGCGTCCTTTCAAGCCTGGATCCTCTCCAATCAAGTTACAATGTCTGAGTGACACACACATTAGTGGCTGGGTAAGGGGCAGAAGAATGAATCTTCTACCCTAATAATCCCTAACCCAATACAAAAAATAATAGACTATAACTAGAGATGTAGCGAACTGTTCGCCGGAGAACTAATTCGCACGAAAATCGGGTGTTTGCAAGTTCGCAATTTTGGGTTCGCCTTAGCTGGAGCCAAATTTTGACCTCTCACCCCAGAGCCAGCAGATACATGGCAGCCAATCAGGCAGCTCTCCCTCCTGGACCACCCCCGGACCACTCCCTTCCATATATAAACCGAAGCCCAGCAGCCATTTTACATTCTGCCTGTGTGTGCTTGAAGAGTTAGCATAGGGAGAGAGCTGTGCAGGGGTTTGAGGGACAGTTTAGGTAGCTTTGCTGACTAGTAATCTACTTTCTACTGCTCTGTATGTAGCTGCTGTGGGCAGCTGTCCTGCTGATCTCATCTGCTGTAACCCAATAGTCCTTGTAAGGACTGCTTTTATTTTCTGATTACTGTTACTCTTCTTTTCATTGTGTATTGCAGCTCCGTCTGTGTGTGTTGGAGACAGCTGTGCTGCTCATAGTAGTGCACTAAGCACCAACCACACATTCACATCATTTTTTTTTATTTGTGTTGTTTTACTTTGCTACTGTAATTTATAGAGCCCAGTGCTATTAGTCTAGCTCTGGGGGACTGGTGTGCTGCTCCTAGTAGTTCACCCCCAGCACCAACCAGAGATCACTTTTTTTTTTATTATTAATTTTTTTTTTTTTTTTAAATTTAACTTACTGTTCTTTAATGTGTCCACTGTCCAGTGCTGTTTGCTGTTATTCATAGTAGTGCACCAAACACGTTACACATAGTAGTGCACCAAACACGTTACACATAGTAGTGACATTGCATTGCAATAAAATCACCTGAGCGATGTTTTTCCACCAGCAATAATATATTCCGTATCCACTACTGCGGCGTTTTGTCTTTGCGTGTGAACTGGCCGTAACCTTTACACGACTTGATTGGCATGTAGACGCCGGACGTTTTAAAGAAGTTTATTACACAAGTTTAGAAATGTAGTGTGATTTCTGCCCTTTACAGCACAAAACGCAACGCTGTGTCAACAAAGTATTTTTCAGAGACATTTTTGCCCTTGATCCCCCTCCTGCATGTCACTGTCCAGGTCGTGGCACCCTTTAAACAACTTTAAAATCAGTTTTCTGGCCAGAAATGGCTTTTCTAGGTTTTAAAGTTCGCCTTCTCATTGAAGTCTATGGGGTTCGCAAAGTTCGCAAAAGTTCGCACTTTTTTTACATCTCTAACTATAACTTCGTACAAGACAAAACTGTTTATTCAGCATTCAATGTGCTATTAACTATATATTACATAGTATGCTTTGAAGGCCAAAGTGCCCGGCATTTGTTTGTTCTGCCTAATAAATATGCAATATTTTTGCCTTTTTTGATCCTTATTGTATACCCAAGTTAATTTCTCTCTCTCTCCATATATATATATATAATTATAGAGAGAGAGAGAGAGAGAGAGAAGGAGATGAAAGGCTATGAACATGGCCTTTTGGGTTCAGAGGCATATTAGCTCTTTTATTAATCCCTATTCTAAACAATGGCAGAGGGAAAAGGCAAAAGTTTGATTATCCGCACAATTATATCCAAAACAACTGCAGTCAGCATGTGTATGATGGTCATTATAAAGGGAAAGACTATGTAATTGGGAACCACTGCCAAGTCTGGGAAGCTCAACATTAAACTGCTCACTTTGTAATCAACCTTTCTCTTTTTTTCAACGTAAGCGCTGATGAAGCTCATATTTATGGCAATCAGGGACATAACACAACCCTGGCAATGTATTGTTTTCCTTCCCTGAGTCTTGCACATTCACTTGTCTGTTCCACCAAGACACCATCTTGATACCCAGGATAATTTGCTCACAAACACGTCTTTATCCATCTAGCAGATGTGTGTTTATATACCCATGTGTGTGTTCATATGTGTATATTATATATATATCTAAAATGTATTTATTTATTTATTTTTTTTGCAAGATCTTGCCTAAATTTTTGTTTAATGAAAAACAGGCTTCGGTTGCAAAGTCTTTCCACAAAACACTGGAATAGGGACAAAAATCTGTTTCTGTTTTCACAATCACGTGCTTCTATTGTCTGGGCGAGGATTTATACCCCATTACTTCATGAAAAGATTTAAAGTCACAATGTATAATGCCTATTATTTTAGCTTATTAGTAGGAATAAAACTGGGAAGCAGCTTCGTCCAAAACTCCTGGTTTAATTTCAGGGCAGAGGGGAACTGTGAATAGGTTCATGGAGTAAATGCCACCTAAGGTAAATGCCTGCTGGAAATTTGTGAAATATGCTGTGGTCCTAAGCACTAGCTCTGAACCACCAGAGAACCTGATATCGAGGGCCCACTCTCACAACAACTGGATATAGACTGTGATAAATGTAATAGATGGCATGTAAGACTATGGCAGAAATAAGATAGGACTGATGGAAATTGGCCCTGGTTGAGGCCCACCAGGAGATCCTCTGGTCTTACCTGTACCAGCTTAGGAAGTTGACCCTTTTCTCTGTAATAATAAAACAGTACCTGTACTTGATCCCAACTAAGATATAATTACCCCTTATTGGGGGCAGAACAGCTCTATTGGGTTTATTTCATGGTTAAATGATTCCCTTTTCTCTGTAATAATAAAACAGTACCTGTACTTGATCCCAACTAAGATATAATTACCCCTTATTGGGGGCAGAACAGCTCTATTGGGTTTATTTCATGGTTAAATGATTCCCTTTTCTCTGTAATAATAAAACAGTACCTGTACTTGATCCCAACTAAGATATAATTACCCCTTATTGGGGGCAGAACAGTCCTATTGGGTTTATTTAATGGTTAAATGATTCCCTTTTCTCTGTAATAATAAAACAGTACCTGTACTTGATCCCAACTAAGATATAATTACCCCTTATTGGGGCAGAACAGCCTTATTGGGTTTATTTAATGGTTAAATGATTCCCTTTTCTCTGTAATAATAAAACAGTACCTGTACTTGATCCCAACTAAGATATAATTACCCCTTATTGGCGGCAGAACAGCTCTATTGGGTTTATTTAATGGTTAAATGATTCCCTTTTCTCTGTAATAATAAAACAGTACCTGTACTTGATCCCAACTAAGATATAATTACCCCTTATTGGGGCAGAACAGCCCTATTGGGTTTATTTAATGGTTAAATGATTCCCTTTTCTCTGTAATAATAAAACAGTACTTGTACTTGAACCCAACTAAGATATAATTAATCCTTTTTGGACACAAAACAATTACATTATTTTTTAGTAGCTTTAAAGTATGCTGATGCAAATTACGGAAAGATCCCTTATCCAGAAAACCCCAGGTCATGAGCATTCTGGATAATAGGTCCCATATCTGTGTAACAAACAGGGCTCCTATAGTGACTTATCAGACAAGGGTACATAGACTAACCATTTCAGTGGAAAAACAATGTTACTGTGCAGACCAACTGCTTCAGCCAAGTCTGATCCATCTCCACTCCTTGCAGGCATCTTGCCTATTATTCAAATAATGTTTTGTTTCTTGAATCAGAAGGGCACAATATGAGACAAATACAGGATGTAAATATTAATAACAGAAAGCGAATAAACAAAGCAGGTATTTGGTATCATTCAAGTATTCAGATAAACATACATCATCCAGATGGACACAAACCAAAAGAAACTGCAGTGAATGAATCCCCTACACTATAGTAAAGCAAATGGTCCTGCTCTCCATCTGAAGCAGCTGCCCTAGAGGACAAAGTGTGCTTGGCACTACCTTTATTTTAATAGGGTAAATAGGAATGATTCAGTTAAGTCTGATATATCTGTAAATAGGCACAAAATGTCACTTGCTTGCTTGAAAGTCTGCGTAATGGCAACGGCAGGTTGAAGAGCCAGAAAAGGCCAATGGCAATAGTTTCTTTACTGAAGCAGGATTTCACCGGTCTCCCCTGATGCCCTCCTGTGGCCCCCTAACATTCTGCCGCAGAACAGAACCCACCACAGCTCTGAGAAAAAACTAATAACATGGCAAACCCATAACCATGGGCAGGCTAATGGTCAATAAGGCAAGGGTCAAATACCATAAAGGCCAATAGTAAAGGTAGAAAGAGCTGGATCTGAGAGCTAGAAGCCAGCTTGGGCTTGGTAATAATGACAGGAAAGGATATTTAGAGGAGAACTAGGCTGCAGGGAAAAGGAAATGGCATTGAGGATAAAATCAGACCGGCATCATTACACATGCTCCTTGGTAGCACAACACACTTTTGTGGCATCTTTGCGTACATTGGATCTGTCTATTACAATATAATATATAAAGCAACTTATAATGGACCAGAAATAAAGCATTAGTAATTAAAAAGTGGGCAGTAAAATCATACAGTTGCTTATTTCCCATTCTGGTGTTCCTTGTATTTCATGCTTTGTTCTTACAGGAACCCTTTATTGACTTGTCAACCCTGGCAACGGTATCAGTGGTGGTGAGTTTGCCCCATGTGTATTCTCTATTGCTGAAAATGTATTTGGGGTCAAGGTATTCAGAAAATGTCTTTGTGACTGTTGTCAGTCTCAAGAACATTAAAGACGTCTTATGAAATTGGACTGCAAAACTATGTAACTGTCAAGGCCCAATGACCCTCACCGGGGTCAGGAACAAGGAGTTCAGAAAGTCTAATACGCAGTATCCAATGGATTAAGAAAGCTCAAAGTCATATCTGCCAAAAATCGGTATGTATATATGTATGTATGTATAACTTTATTTATAAAGCACCACAAGGGTACGCAGCGCTGTGTAAGAAATCGTGTATTTGGGTGCCATTATTTGTGATATATATAAATATATATATATGTGTGTTTGTGGCTCTATTGTGTTATACACTGAGTATGGGGGGAGCTCTACTGATTACTAAACTGATTACTATAAACCAGTTTTTCAAGTAAATCTCCATATCAAAGGGTTTTTCTGTGGATGGTGGGACAGTACGTCTGCGAGAAGCCATAAAAACTCAACAGTTACTGAACAATGGGCAAGGTGTGGTTTTTTATCAACCCCATCTGATCAGTTGGTATGTGGGGGGCAGTGGCTGAAAGGTGTATAAATGTGTGCTGGACAGAGAACTTGGGGGGAGCAACCTGGGGGAAGAACCTGGGAGGAGCACCTGGGGACTGGATCAGAAGTGACTGGGCAGGATGTGAGACAGACCGGAGAGAGAAGGCCATGGCAAGGAATCAGACCACCATGTTCTTTGTTCATAGGTAGCTATAATGTAGATTTTGTCATTAATCTGTAAATGTAAATTATGTATAAATATTGTTTTGTTAACTAATCATTTCATTGTAACCGTCCATTGATTTGCTACTCAATATATTCATTGTAATATACACTTATTGGTGTGGGTTATTTGTCTGCTTCTCAAAAGAACCGGAACCCTAGTAAGAGGGGTGATTAATATTATTATTAATATTATATTATTATTATATATAGTCAAAATCTTACAGCTGTACAATCTTACAGAATACAAAATTACACACAGGGAGGACAAGTGTTATAATAAATAAATACAATCAATACATATATGTATATATATATATATATCTATGTGCCATGTGGTATGAGACACAGTAGGAAAGAGGTCCCTGCCCCGTAGAGCTTACAATCTGAGTATAAGCAGCAATCAATCATAGTCAGAATCAAAGCAGGAAATCAGGAAACTGGAAGATTAATTTAGAACAGCCAATCAGGTGCAACCAGGAACTTCACAAAGAAAGATCTATATTCAAGCATTAAACCTGGGTCTTTAGCATCTTTTTAGTGCCACACTACTGCCATGGGTGCTGCCATCTTTAGAGCAAAGCAGAGTGCTCCTGACAGTCACTACAAACTGTTTTGTAAGGCATTCTAAAACCAACAGAGAGTCTCTGGATTTGGTTCTACATGTACACAGCTGCTTGTAACCATCTTGAGACTCATAGCTCCTTGGATTTCTCCAAACATAATCATCCAGGAGTTTCCACAGATGCGCAAAAGAGAGTCGAAAGTTGCAGGTTCAGACTAAAGGTGGCCATAGTGAGGTCATAAAGCAAGCGGATCTTCTCCTGATATCCCCACCTACGGGTGGGTGATATTGGGGGAATTTAGGCTTATTCGGGCATTTGGCCCTGGGGCCATCGATCAAATTATAACGAAGGTAATGGGCGCAGTTGGTTCATGGACCTCATCAACGAGTCGATGCGGTCCCTGATCTGACAGAATTTTTTAACCTGCCCGATCGTTATCTGGCCGATTTCAGGTTAGTTTTCGGTCTGACAGATTCGTCGTTGCTGCCCCTACATGGGCCAATAAGCTGCCGAATCGGTCTAAGGGACCGTTATTGGCAGCTACAATCAGCCCGTGGCCACCTTAAGAGATGTTGGGCGTTCAGTACCGTGAATAGTTCAGCAGTCAAGTTTGAACATTTGGGGCATAAAAATTCAGAAGACTGGAGGAAAAAATGAGAAAATTAGCAAGACCAAAAGCAGCAAACTGAACAGAAACCAAGCAAAAACCTACAGAGGGCAAGGCAGGAATCCTGGATTGGGATTTACATAGAAGTTCTACTTGGAGTTATTAGGCAATGAGCTGCACCGGGCCTAAACAGTTTAGCTATAATCGATAAGCAGAACCAATATACCTAAACTTGCTGATTATCCCCTTAGTGGCAATACATGACATAAGTTGTTAACCCTCTAAAGTTGGTGAAGATTCTGTACATCATATAAACAAAGCTCGTTGTTTCCTCCAATGTAGCTCCTGATTGGCAGCTCACTGATGGAGCCATCTGAGTCAAATTATCCATCCCAATAATGCCGAGCATTCTAAACACGCAGATTTTATTCCCAGTAAAGACAAGGAGTGTTGTGTTAATGTTTCCCTACAGGCATAACAAGTATGATTTGTTGGACAGTATTAGTTTATTTTGATTACATTTAACCATTATTACTTGAATGATGAGCCAATCCACATTAATGCAAGAGTATTGGTAAATCTAAAGTGATCTCATTTTCTCATCAATGTATTTACATGGGGGCTCATTTATTAAAAACATGTGCCTTGTAGGCAATGAGTTTTCTAACATTGCTATCATCTACTGTACCATCCAGAAAACACCCCAATGGGGGCCATTTACTTATAGTTGGATTTTTTACCGATTTTTCAGATTTTGTAGCACTAAAAGTTGCTGAAATAAAATGTCTGAGATTTGCTATGTGACAAAATCAAAATATACTCCATATAAAACTTTATATAGATTATGTAGAAGTCAATAGAAGATGCCCCCCCCCCCCTTCAACTGGAAGATCTTTCTTTGCTTCGAATCTGTAGAGGTTTTTGCATTTTTGACGCAGGCTTTTGTGCAACAAAAGTCTCCGTAATCGTGCAATAAGTCGAAAAGTTGCAGTTTTCGCAACTTTTCTGCAACTTTTTCCCACACGTGCTTTATCAGTTCAGATTTTTTGCTAAATGTCAGACATTTGTGGAAGTGAATTTATTCGAATTTAAAAAAAATTAGAAACATTAGAAACAAGGATCTACCCATCAAAATATCTGGAAAAGCCCAGCTTACCCCAACTTACTGGTGCCATCATACAGGAGGTAACTACAAACAGCAATTTGGAGGTGCATTTGTAGACTTTGCATTAGTGAACACCCCTAAAAATTGCTGACATTTTGCATGTGTAGAGTTCCTTAATAAGCACATTTACCTAGAAAACTTCAGTGGCCAAACAAGCACAGAGCGTGCCCCCAAGGGCACTGGAATGTTCATTAGGTAACAAGTCTACTGCAATAGAGTTACTAAGCTTGTAGTTTAGTCCAGAAACATTAAGTGCAAGATATAGATAACAGTTAAGCTGGCCATACACGCACCACAGACCGTGGGCCCCCAATAAGGGGTAATTATATCTTAGTTGGGATGAAGTACAGGTACTGTTTTATTATTACAGAGAAAAGGGAATCATTTAACCATTAAATAAACCCAATAGGGCTGTTCTGCCCCCAATAAGGGGTAATTATATCTTAGTTGGGATCAAGTACAGGTACTGTTTTATTATTACAGAGAAAAGGGAATCATTTAACCATTAAATAAACCCAATAGGGCTGTTCTGCCCCCAATAAGGGGTAATTATATCTTAGTTGGGATCAAGTACAGGTACTGTTTTATTATTACAGAGAAAAGGGAATCATTTAACCATTAAATAAACCCAATAGGGCTGTTCTGCCCCCAATAAGGGGTAATTATATCTTAGTTGGGATCAAGTACAAGTACTGTTTTATTATTACAGAGAAAAGGGAATCATTTAAATATGAAATAAACCATATACCCATATGTTTTATTTGAACTATATAAAAGCAAACTTAAGGAGATATTTAATCTAATTGAGATTGCAATTCAAGAAAATTGTGGTTAAAAAACTTGATGTCAAATTTCTTCAGATTTCCAAATTAGAATTTTTGAGATTTAGCATTCCAAAAACATTGACAATTTCAAAGAAAAAAAAACAAAAGTTAAAACCCGCTGAAATTTTGCATTTAAACATTCAACTCTTTTTTTTCATTCAAAACTTTTTTTAATTCGGAAATTCAAATTTGTCAAAAATGAAAGGAAAAACGTCATTTTCATTGGAATTTAATTTTTTCCAAGTCTTACTGCGATTGAGGTTTTCCTTCTCTCTCCTAAATACGCTAGCAGAACCCCAAAATGTAACGTGCAGCATTTCAATCCTATAAACCAGGGATCCCCAACCTTTCTTACTCGTGAGCCAAAGTCAAATGTAAAAAGGCTTGGGGAGCAACACAAGCACCATAAAAGTTCATGGAGGAGCCAAATAAGGGCTGTGATTGGCTATTAGGGGCCTCTATGCACCCTATCAGCTTACAGGGGCTTTATTTGCTAGGAAATCTGGTTTTTATTCAACCAAAACTTGCCCCCAAGTCAGGAATTCAAAAATAACTCCCTGGTTTGGGGCACTGAGAGCAACATCCAAGGGGTTGGGGAGCAACATGTTGCCCCTAAGCCACTGGTTGGGGATCACTGCTATAAACTTTAGTTCTCCCTAAAATACAGGTTTTCAGCCCATAAGGCTTTTCAGGGGCCCTATTCTAACATGAAAAATCTTCAAACGATCCAAATATTTAGCGATTTTTGCCTCTCTGCAGACAAACATTCCTTGGTAGATTTTTACAAGCCAAGGGGTTGCATTTTTGTTGCATTACTGTCGGCCATATGGCATTCGTCTATTTTAGTAAATGTAATTATTAATGGAACCATAGAGAATCCATGCTAGGAAGCGTGCTTTATCTAATGAGGATATTTCAGCAAACGTAGCCAAATGGCGCACAGGTATGTATGACTAATGCCTCCAGAAGTCGCGTGGAAAGTGTAAAATGACACTGAGGCTAAAAGGCAAGTTGCACATAAATGAGAAACAGAGCAGTTACCCATGAGCAGGCCTGTGCTCCGCGTCATTCAATTCCAAATCCAGTTACTAAAGTATTTCTTTCCATGTTCTGAATCAGTACCATATACATTGGAAACTTACTGAGCTTGTTCACTCACTGGCTTTGGCCCTTGGTCCAATGTTGATTGAGGGAACAAACACCAAGGGAATTTAAATAGCATATACCACATCATATAGCCCAGGGGACCCCAACCTTTCTTACTCATGAGCCACAGTCAAATGTAAAAAGACTTGGAGAGCAACACAAGCACCATAAAAGTTCATGGAGGAGCCAAATAAAGGCTGTGATTGGCTATTAGGCAGCCTCTATGCACACTATCAGCTTACAGGGGGCTTTATTTGGTAGGAAATCTTGTTTTTATTCAAACAAAACTTGCCCCCAAGTCAGGAATTCAAAAATAACTCCCTGGTTTGGGGGCACTGAGAGCAACATCCAAGGGGTTGGGGAGCAACATGCAAAAAGTAACTGCTCCACCTCCGACCATTCTGTAGAAATGCAGTACAGAAGTCAGCACTTCTCCAGCCATGTGCGTATCCCATGATGCCTTGCATGCTTCTTCACAGGTCTGTTAATTTAGTGTCTTTGGCTACATTGTTTTCAGTAGTCATACCCCAAAGGAGAGAGCAGCAAGGGACAGACAGACAGACAGATACTGTTTTCAGTAGCAGTGATATTTATAAATACAGGTATGGGATCTGTTATCCACTTGAATTATTTGATTCCAATGGAGTCCATGGGAGTCCACCATCCAGAAATATACAGACCCATGGAGTTCAACCTTAGGTGGAACTCTGTGGGGGTCTGTATGTTTTTAATATGGATATTTGAATAAAAACATCTTCTCAATGACCCTGAACAGGTATATAGTACAGGTATAGTATCTATTATTTGGAAACCCATTATCCATTATAAAATGTTTAAAAATGTTTCCTTTTTTCTCTGTAATAATAAAACAGTACCTGTACTTGATCCCAACTAAGATATAATTACCCCTTATTGGGGGCAGAACAGCCCTATTGGGTTTATTTAATGGTTAAATGATTCCCTTTTCTCTGTAATAATAAAACAGTACCTGTACTTGATCCCAACTAAGATATAATTACCCCTTATTGGGGGCAGAACAGCCCTATTGGGTTTATTTAAGGGTTAAATGATTTCCTTTTCTCTGTAATAATAAAACAGTACCTGTACTTGATCCCAACTAAGATATAATTACCCCTTATTGGGGGCAGAACAGCCCTATTGGGTTTATTTAATGGTTAAATGATTCCCTTTTCTCTGTAATAATAAAACAGTACCTGTACTTGATCCCAACTAAGATATAATTACCCCTTATTGGGGGCAGAACAGCCCTATTGGGTTTATTTAAGGGTTAAATGATTTCCTTTTCTCTGTAATAATAAAACAGTACCTGTACTTGATCCCAACTAAGATATAATTACCCCTTATTGGGGGCAGAACAGCCCTATTGGGTTTATTTAATGGTTAAATGATTCCCTTTTCTCTGTAATAATAAAACAGTACCTGTACTTGATCCCAACTAAGATATAATTACCCCTTATTGGGGGCAGAACAGCCCTATTGGGTTTATTTCATGGTTAAATGATTCCCTTTTCTCTGTAATAATAAAACAGTACCTGTACTTGATCCCAACTAAGATATAATTACCCCTTATTGGGGCAGAACAGTCCTATTGGGTTTAATTAATTGTTAAATGATTTTCTAGTAAACATAGGTTATAGAGTTTCAAATCATGAAAAGATCCCTTATCCGGAAACTCCCAGGTCCCGAGCATTATGGATAACAGGTCCCATACCTGTATCTACATGCATCTCATAAATATCTAAAAAATGTTCTTTTATTCTGTTTTTTTATTCTATATTTTGTTCCTAGCTAGAGGTTGTGAAAAAAGGGCAACATACATTAGGGTTGATTCACTAAAGTGTGATAACGCTTATCGTATGGTTTTTTGTGTTAAAATTGAAATTTTTGAACCAAAAGCAGTTTTACGAAAGTAGCGCGCTGCGTTAATTAGTGCACGTTGTGTCAAATATCGCACGAAAATAATCTTCGCGATTTAAATAACGCACACAACATCGCGTCTAAATTAACGCAAGTATCCTTTTAGTGAATCGTGTATTAAGATGCGAAAAATTAGACGCGATAAAATTTTTAACGCATGCTTTAAATAGCGCTCGTTTTGACGCATTTTAAGGTGCCATAAACTATAAGTGAAATATTTCTTTTATCTTTATTCCACTTGGTAGTGTACATATATTTTTAAAGTTGGAATGTTACATGGAGACCTTATTCCTCAATGTAGGATCTTTATGAACCCTTTTGGTATGTTTTTGGAACTAATGGGACTCCAGCTCTGCAAGGCAACAATACTAATGTTGGCCAGTATCAGACTGGGGTGCCAAGGGCCCACCAGAAAACCTTAGACCTTAGGCCCACTCTCCCCTTCTCTGTTCATTCACTTTCTTTAGTCTCTTAATTACTTATTTTTACATACTATTATCTATCCTTTCCCCCATTTCTTCTGTTTCTTCTCATATAGAATTGAGTAATGGCCATGGTATAGGCATACAGGGAAAATGGTAGGGTGAGCAGGAGGGCCCACTGACACCTGGTATCCTGGGGGGCCAGTCTGACACTGATGTTGGGTTTAGCACCCATACACTGTTGGGTTTAGCACCCATAGCAAAGACCAAGGCTGAACAATGGGAGGTGCAGTAAGGAATTAATGATGAGCGAATTTTTTCGGCAGGCATGGATTCTCAGGGAATTTCTGCATTTCGCCACTGGCGAATTGCTTTTCAAAGCTTTACCAAAAATTTGGCGTGCATCAGAAAAAGTTGCGTCAAAATAGGCACGGATACATCGAAATAGGCGCTGCCGTGTAAAAATGGGCGCCGGTGCGCTAAAATTGCCGAGCTCGACAAACTCGTTTCGTGGATTTTTCTGTCATTTGGCGAATTTTTCGGCACAGTGAAATGGGAAAGATTCTCTCATCACTATAAGGAATCAGTGGCTTGGGCCATTTTAGGGACCTATGAGAGGTGTAAGAGGCAGAATCAGTGCTATAGTTTTCCCCAATACCCTTCTGGAGCCTCATTCATAGAGCTACAGAACTGATGTATATTGAATAAATGCATTGAAAAATAACAAGGCACTCAGGAAACAGGCAGATGTCAAATCTGAGCAGAAGGAAAACATTATCCTGGCAGAAAACATGTAAAAGTCAACTTCCAGGCAGGGGTCAGGGAAGGCGGCAGACAAGGTGGCAGTCCTGGTCCAGGCAGTGTTTACTAACAGGAATAATAATAGGCCTTCCCAAGGGTCAGGGGCACCTTTCTCATGCAGCTAAGGGTGAAGACACACTGGGCTACTTAGTAGCAGCTTCTTTTTCATGGCTACTAGTAGCTCTGTGTGTCTTCACCCTTAAGGTAGTCCTCTAGCTGAACCTATTAATAGAAAAACCCACCTGAATAGGCATTGTGCCACCTCATGAAAAATCAGTGGCATTAAAGATGTAAAAATAGGCAGTTGGTTCCTTCTTGAAAAAGGAAATATGCCAAAATAGGCATGAACAGGGCGAGCTACAATGTATGTATGTATGTATAACTTTATTTATAAAGCGCCACAAGGGTACGCAGCGCTGTACAATCTTACAATATACACAATTACACACAGGGAGGACAAGTGTTATAATAAACACAATAAATAAGTATAAATACACAGGGAATAAGTGCCCTGCCCCGTAGAGCTTACAGACTAAGGGGTATATTTATGATGCTGTGTAAAAAGTGGAGTGAAACATTACTGGTGATGTTGCCCAGGGCAACCAATCAGGAGTGATGGGCGAAATGTTTCACCAGGCATGGATTCGCGGCAAATTTCCGCGTTCCGCCATTGGTGGATTGTTTCGCGAAACGGATGAAAAAATTCGCCACACGTCCAAAAATTGTCGGCGGCGTCAAAATAGAATAGTCGCAGGCGTCAAAAGAATAGCCGCGCGACAAAATAATAGCTGCAGGCGACAAAAGAATAGCCGTGCGACAAAATAATAGCCGCGGGCGACAAAATAATAACCGCACAACAAAATAATAGCCGCAGGCGACAAAATAATAACCGCACAACAAAATAATAGCCGCGGACAACAAAAGAATAGCCGCGGATTACAAAAGAATAGCCGCGGGCGACAAAAGAATAGTTGCGGGTGAAAATTTTTTTTGGCGCACGACATTTACGCCGTTTCGCGAATTTTGAAAGATTCGCAAATTTTTCGACAAAGCAAAACGGAACAGATTCGCTCATTACTACCAATCAGCAATTAGATTTTAACAGTTAGAAAATGAAAGCAAAGCATCTGATTGGCTGCTATGAGCAACATCATCGGTGATGTTTTACTCCACTTTTTACATAGCATGATAAATACTCCTAAGTGTCAGTTACATATCTTTCCCTCTACTTGGAATTCTTACTGGGCAGTGAATGGAGGTAAAATTTTTCTACTGGGGTTAGTGTACAGGGTGTGGAGTCATTCAGTACTCAAATATAGTTTTTGTGTTAAACAATCTATTACTATTACTAAGCTACCAGGAAAAAAGCTGTGATTTTTTTTCAGATATACTATTTTGTTGCGAAAAAAACGAACTCCTCGACAAATAAATGATGTGCACGTTATTTTTTTTTTACAAAAAAAATCTGCGTAGCGAAGCAAAACGGGACAGATTCGCTCATCACTAGTCAAAATGGCTAAAACTCAATAGGGTTGATTCACTAAAGGTCTATATTTTGAGCGCTATTTATAGCATGCGTTAAAAATGTTATCGCGTCTTCTTAACGCACGATTCACTAAAAGTATATTTGCGTTAATTTAGACGCAATGCTGTTTGCGTTATTTATGTCGCGAAGACTATTTTCGTGCGGTATTTGACGCAACGTGCGCTAATTAATGCAGCGCGCTACTTGTCATGCACGCTAATTAACGCACGTGCGCTACTTATCGCGCGCACACCATATTAGCCATACACGCCATTACTTGGAAAATTACTGTACTGAAAATGCCCATTTCCCTGCAAACTGGCGGCTGCATCACTCTGGGGCCAACACAGACTTGAATAAATCCCACTGCAAAGTCCATATTGTGTTGCCAAAAGCTCATGAACTGTACTTTTCTATAATTACCGCCTGCCCCAAGTAGGGGTTAATTTTCGCACAGACTAATGCGCTATTTAGAGAGTCTAAGGGGCACATTTACTAACCCACGAACGGGCCGAATGCGTCCGATTGCGTTTTTTTCGTAATGATCGGTAATTTTGCGATTTTTTCGGCGTCTTTACGATTTTTGCGTAAAAACGCGAGTTTTTCAGCGTCTTTACGATTTTTGCGTAAAAACGCGAGTTTTTCGTAGCCATTACGAAAGTTGCGCAAAGTCCCGAATTTTTCGTAGCGTTAAAACTTGCGCGAAACGTCGCGCCTTTTAAGTTTTAACGCTAAGAAAAAGGCGCGACTTTGCGCGCAAGTGTTAATGCTACGAAAAAATCGCGACTTTGCGCAACTTTCGTAATGGCTACGAAAAACTTGCGTTTTTACGCAAAAATCGTAAAGACGCCGAAAAACTCGCGTTTTTACGCAAAAATCGTAAAGACGCCGAAAAAATCGCAAAAAATACGAAAAAGTCGCAAAATGTTCGTTTTTTTCAATTCGGATTCGAAATCGTGTCTTAGCTGCCCTTAGTGTTTGTGAATCATGCGTTAGTGTTATTCCTGCGCACTAAGTAACGCACGCGATATGTGACTTAACACATGCGATAATACTTTAGCGAATCGCACGTTTTTTTCGCGTCAATTTTAACGCAAAAAAATCGTGTGATAAAACTTATCGATCTTTAGTGAATCAGCCCTAATGGCAGATATCCCTTCTCTGCCCTGGAGGATTGTTCTTTTGCTTCGAAACTTCAGAGATTACAGATCTTTGACACTGTTTGTTTCTGCAACAATTTGAAAAAGTAGAGGTTTCGGCGCGACAATTAGAAAAAGCCGCACTTTTGTGGCTATTTCTCATGACAAATAAGAGTTTCATTAAATCCGCCTCCACGTGTGGAGATTTCAATACACGGACCAGTGTTCCTGCTATTACAAATGGGTTTTCTAATGAAGAAAATTCATATTTAGAGAATTTGTTTTTAGTATTTGTAAGTGCAACTTTTTTGTTCTTATTTTACTAACGTATCTTTCAGTCTGTCTGCTACGGGAGGGAATAAACAATTGAATTGTTAATAACTTTCGTCATGGGATATTTGACTTAATTCTGGTGTAAAATGGGTTCTAAAAAATCCTGACATTTTTGCAGAATTTCATAATAGGCATCTGTTGAAAAGTCAGGTTCAAGTCTGACAGCAGTTTAATGAGCTTGCTAATTGCTTCTGTGTGTGAATACAAATGGGCAGAAAACACTTTTGTCTCTCTTTTTTTCTGTCTGGTGACATCACAGACAATACATTCGAACTCAAGAAAATGTGGAAAGTTAAAGGGAAAACATACCTCCCTCTTTGACATGAGCTTATTCAGTTGGGCTTATGTATAAAAGGCATAAACACTATCTGAAAATGTAAATATGTATTTATTTATACACAGACATACCTGAGAATATGATATATAACCGTTATGCAGAATAGGAACAGAATTCATTATTCTCCATTCACTGTTATAGACTAGTGATAAGGCAAAGTGCCGCTTGGGACAATTTTATTTTTAGCAGGAAACCAAGGAGAGTGAAGGAGATAGTAGGGCTCATTTAACAACATTGTGCAATATGTAAAGGGCAAAATTAAGATGCAAATTGCAATGCAACTTTTTGCCATGTAGTTGCTACTCTGCATCCTCCATTAACTTGGCTGTTGAAACCATTATGGTTTATCTGTGCTCAGGAAGACCAGCTCCCCACCCCACTTAGGCTCACAGTGTAATGCACAAACTTATCTTTTACTATTATACAGTGATGGACTCTGTAATGGAATTCTCTCTGCTTTCCACAGAATCCCTTCCCTCTCTAAAGGGTTTGGTAGGGAGTTAAAAATTAATAAAATATGAATATGAATCTCTACTAACTGGGGGAAGGAGGAGTCCTGACCATGTCTTCCCATCACACACTCCTCCTCTCGATACCATAAAAAAACAAGTCTGAGTAAGGGTCCTCTTGATGAAGACAAGTTAGGGTTGGATCATATGTGTAGATTCCCTAGAAGTTAAATATACAGGGAGCTTGGTTACTGAGCAGTCTGTAGAGGATTTATTCCACTGAGAAAGTAACCCAGCACCTTAGGGACCCAAGTGCATCAGGGTAGAATTGTACTAATCTTGCACTAGATAATATGTTGAAAGTTGGACATGGACCACCTGTTGACTTAGACCAAGGATCCCCAAACTTTTTTACCCGTGAGCCACACTCAGATGTAAAAAGTGTTGGTGAGCCACACAAGCATGAAAAATGGTTCATTGGGGATGCCAAATAAGGGCTGTGATTGGCTATTTGGTAGTCCTATGGGGACTGCTGGCCTGCAGGAGGCTCTGCTTGGAGTAAAACTGTGTCCTAGTGCTTCCAAAACTTGTCTCCACTGGGAGCAACATCAAAGGGGTTGGGGAGCAACTGACTTAGACAGTAGCTCGCTAGGTATGAGTTGCAGAAATTTGTCATTCGAATGAAACTTCAAGTAATAAGCCTTTTGTTTTAGATGACAATGCAGTCTAAAATAGAGCTGTATTTGAACATATATTGGCAAAATATAAAATAGCCTATGGGCAAGCTGATAAAGGATAATTTACAGTAGAATGTATCACTTGTGCAGAATGGGGGGATAATATACTGGTATCTCTACAGGTAAACTACATTGGGTAATTACAGTAGGTTCAATAGGACTGTGCTATATGATCCTCATGGGCTCAAGTAAATGTAGAACTTAATTAAATAAAAACAAAATGGCATCTCACGTGAATTATTTTTTACAGTATTTATAAAGTAGCTTTGGGACTAGCGAAGCATCAGCCTCGTTCACCTGTTTCTGGGAAACAATAAAAAAAAAACAGCTGTCGGAATGATTTTATTTTTCCCCTAAGCGACTGTAAAAGTGCACACAATGGCTGTTAAGTACAGTCCCTGCTAGAGCAATCATGTGCTATAGGTTCCCGGTAATATAAAAAGAGAAAAATGTATACATGTTGTTCTTACACTTGGTACAAAGTTAAACCGTGCGTCTCGTTGCTGCCGGTAATTGGTGGGCATATTGCCTTAATAACGGTAATAGGGAGAATGGCAGCCGCTTAATAGTTACCAGCACATAGGCACATCTGGAGGTACGGAGGGAACCGTGCTATTGCCAGTGACAGCGTAATACTGGGTCGGGCAGGCACTTTGTTCTGATCTCTTTCAGGATACCTCCCTATTTAGAAACTATTTCAGCTCCATCGCTGATTGTTCCAATGATAAAGAAATTATTATGATGAAAGCAGGGAAAGATTGTATCTGTCTTCACCAGGAACCATACAGGGACGTTGACTGGAAAGTCCTGACCTGTGTTCTATGTTAAATGTGTAGGACAGCTAATACCTCCATCAAAGCCCTTCCCCAGTTTTTATGAAACTAGAATGATATGATGACTATGGATAAATACATACAGGTTCTATTCCCTACTCCCTGGGGCCTTATTCACCAGCATATCTGTCTAGAGATTGTAAGGGCCTCCATTGAGATTGGAAGAAAGGAGCTTTCCTCCTAAGTTTTTCTTTACAGTGAGGATGGTGACGTAGAATTCAGAAATAGATTTACTGATACAAAAGGAAGAAAAAATATGAGTCTACTAAGATTAATAGTCATAGAACCAAGGGTGATCCAGGGAATAATTATTTCCATTTTGTATTTAGGATTTCTGAGGCAAACTAGAGACAATTCTGGAGGGTTTTTATCTTACATTCCTCTAGATCAAATACATGTTAGTTATGAATTCTTTGAGGATCCTTAATCATGGGAGGACTTTAATGAAGGCTTGAGGAGGCTAAACCTCCCAATGAATTTTGTACTACCAACAGGATAGAAGCATTATGAGTTGGCCCTGCATTATCTTTAAATGTCATCTTGAGTTATTTTCCATTAAATCGACAGGGTATTTATGCAACCACATCACATTCAGTACTAGATAGATAGATAGATAGATAGATGATAGATACATAGATAGATAAATAAATAATAGATAGATAGATAGGTAGATAGATGAATAAATAATAGATAGATAGATAGATAGATAGATAGATGAATAAATATGAATTATGAATAGATACATGAATAGATAGATTGATAGTTAGACAGACAGATAAACAGACAGATAGAAGATAGATAGATTATAGATAGATAGATAGATAGATTATAGATAGATAGATAAATAGATAGATAGATAGATAGATAGATGAATAAATAATAGATAGATAGATAGATAGATGCATAGATAGATAGATAGACGGATAGATAGATAGATAGATATATAGATAGATAGATGAATAAATAATAGATAGATAGATAGATAGATAGATGCATAGATAGATAGATAGATAGACGGATAGATAGATAGATAGATAGATAGATGAATAAATAGATAGATAGATAGATAGATAGATACATAGATAAATAGATAGATGCATAGATAGATAGATAGATAGATAGATAGATAGATAGATAGATAGACAGATAGATAGATGATAGATGAATAGATACATGAATAGATAGATTGATAGTTAGACAGACAGAGAGAAGATAGATAGATAGATAGATAGATAGATAGGAAGATGATAGATAGATAGATAGATAGATAGGAAGATGATAGATAGATAGATAGATAGATAGATAGATAGATAGATAGATAGATAGATGAGAGTGTATATATATGATATTGGCACTACATTTTTGCCACAAGGTGCCCTGGGAGGTATTTTTCATGAAATTGCCACTGAATTTATCCTGCCATGTTTTCTGGAGTATCATTCTTGAAATAAGGTTGACCATGAAAGACATGTCTTTTTTCATCCAAAACATATTACTACTTGAATTGTCCCTGGGATTCTATGAAGCAACCTGCCTAAACTCTATCTTTAATTAGTTTCCCCTAGGGATGCACAGAATCCAGTATTCAGTTCGGGATTTGACCAGGATCCGGCCTTTGTCAGCAGGATTCTGATTCAGCCGAATCCATGAACCTGGCCGAACCAAATTCTTAAAATCATGTGACTTTTTGTCACATAAGCACGGAAGTTGACATTTCTCAGCGTGCGGTTCATTTTAACCCTTCAGTTGCTTAATCTGCGTATGCAAATTAGGATTCGGTACGGCATTTGGCCGAATCGTTCACAATGGATTTGGGATTTGGGCCGAATCCGAAAATAGTGGCTTTGGTGCATCCCTTTGCCTGTCATTAATGTATTTATTTCTTTGTTTAACCTTAGCTATTATGGAAAGGAAATGAAGATGTTTACAGAAATAGTTTGGTGTAATTTGGATGAAATACGGCTATTGGCTAGAACTCTGACATGGTAATTGTTTGTTAATTTGTTAATCTATATATCTTGGACCCTAAACTAATGATAGCCTGGCCTAGCAAGAACTACTAAGTGGGGCATAAACCCAAGAAGCTTGAAGCCATCTCTTTTTGCTCTAATCTAGCGGTTCTCAACCTGTGGGTGGGGACCCCTTTGGGGGTCGAACAACCCTTTCACAGGGGGCGCCTAAGACCATAGGAAAACACACATTTCCGATGGTCTTAGGAATCATTTTATGGTTGGGGGTCACCACAACATGAGGAGCTGTATTAAAGGGTCGCGGCATTAGGAAGGTTGAGAACCACTGGTCTAATTAGTGATGAGCAAATCTGTCCCATTTCGCTTCGCCATAAACTGCAAGAAAATTCAGGAAAAATTTGCATTTGTCGCTCAATTTGCTTCTATTTTTTTTGTCGCCCGTGTCTATTTTTTGTTGCCCACACGCGACCGTGCCTTTTTTTTTACGTGACCGCGCCCTTTCTTGCTGCGATTGCGCCCAATTGGATGCGACCGCGGCCAATTTTACGCACAACAAAACAAATTTCCGCAGCGAACTTTCATGGAAGTTTCGCAAAACAATTTGCCAGTGGCGAAATTCAGAAATTACTTGCGAATCCATGCCGAAAAAAATCGCTTATCACTAGGTCTAATCCATCTGACCTTCTTTCTTCTGATTGCTATGGATCTATGTGGCCAGCACTATACTTTTTCCTTTTCTATCATGTTAGTTGAGCAAAATAAACTTTACCTACAATATATTAATTATTCAAACATTTTTAAACAATTAAATGATTGAAATTTTGTTTCCTTCAGTCTTTAAATTCAGAATGATAGTAGGCATTACTACTACATTGATATTAATGCAGGTTTTGTATCACCCCCAAATCTTGTGTATGTGTCCCAATGGGAGATTTAATACCTATCCAATAGGCAATATATGATTGACAGCTCAGAATGTTAAATACAGATATGGAGGTTTTCATAAAAAAAGAATTTGGGTTTCATGTATGCAAAGGACTTTCATTATACAGCTTTTTATATGTAGGTGACCGGTCCCCTTTAAACCACTTTACTTATAATAGTGAACTTCCCGCTCTGCCAGGGAACTGCTGGCTTTGACGTTACCCTTGCTGTAAGCTGTAAAACCCCATGCCAGTGTTTGGCTGCTGACCACTTATGAAATTCAAGCCAGCATATGTGCAAGCAACATTAAAACAAAACCACAGCAGCTAATACAACGAAAAACACTAATACAACTAATAAAACACTAAAATAAAACTAGTCCTGAACATTCTTCTTTTCAGACTTGCACTAACCAACGGGTATATACCAAAACATCTTCCACTGAGACCTGATTGGGTGTTTGAGATGAACTATACAAAAAAATCACTTTTGGCCAAGTCTAGATAATGTGGAATGAAAAGGAAAATAATATATTAACACCCTATATTAAGGGGTACGTTAGAATAGCAATACAAGTATGGGATCCCCTATCTGGAAACCCATTATCCAGAAAGTTCCAAATTACGGAAAGGCCATCTCCCATAGACTCCATTATAAGCAAATAATTCTAATTTTTAAAAATGATTTCCCTTTTCTCTGTAATAATAAAACAGTACCTGTACTTGATCCCAACTAAGATATAATTACCCCTTATTGGGGGCAGAACAGCCCTATTGGGTTTATTTAATGGTTAAATGATTCCCTTTACTCTGTAATAATAAAACAGTACCTGTACTTGATCCCAACTAAGATATAATTGCCCCTTATTGGGGGCAGAACAGCCCTATTGGGTTTATTTAATGGTTAAATGATTCCCTTTTCTCTGTAATAATAAAACAGTACCTGTACTTGATCCCAACTAAGATATAATTACCCCTTATTGGGGGCAGAACAGCCCTATTGGGTTTATTTAATGGTTAAATGATTCCCTTTTCTCTGTAATAATAAAACAGTACCTGTACTTGATCCCAACTAAGATATAATTACCCCTTATTGGGGGCAGAACAGTCCTATTGGGTTTATTTAATGGTTAAATGATTCCCTTTTTCTCTGTAATAATAAAACAGTACCTGTACTTGATCCCAACTAAGATATAATTACCCCTTATTGGGGCAGAACAGCCCTATTGGGTTTATTTAATGGTTAAATGATTCCCTTTTCTCTGTAATAATAAAACAGTACCTGTACTTGATCCCAACTAAGATATAATTGCCCCTTATTGGGGGCAGAACAGCCCTATTGGGTTTATTTAATGGTTAAATGATTCCCTTTTCTCTGTAATAATAAAATAGTACCTGTACTTGATCCCAACTAAGATATAATTACCCCTTATTGGGGGCAGAACAGCCCTATTGGGTTTATTTAATGGTTAAATGATTCCCTTTTCTCTGTAATAATAAAACAGTACCTGTACTTGATCCCAACTAAGATATAATTACCCCTTATTGGGGTAATTGAATCAGACCTGTGTGCTCACAAACTAACTGAACAGTTATGTCCCATATGGACCCCCTAAAGTCACTAACTAAGAGGTTAGAGAGCTGAAAGCAGAAAGTAGTGTTCTGGCTATTATGTTAGACATCTATTGACTCCAGCCTTCATAGATTACATTTTTTATAAATTACATTACATTCTTACAATTATTTCTCCAAAATGCTAATATCCTGGATGCACACAAGAAATGCCAAGGGTAACAGTCGGACTAGGTTCTCTTTCTAAGAGGTGCATTATTTTCAAGTTACATAGTTACATAAGGTTTAAAAAAGACCAGAGTCCATCAAGTTCAACTCTTCCATGTAAACCCAGTAAGTAATTAAAGAGAGCAATAATGTATTTAAGCACACATATATATATATATATATATATATATATATATATAAAAGCCTTAATCTCTGATGTATACTGAAAGCAAACCAATGTATAAACTCACACTTTTCAGTGACCCTGACATTGCTGTTGCACGTGGCTACACTTGTGCATTAACTGTGCTCTGAGAATACTTTTCTGTTTCACTATTATGAAGGCTGGCATCTCGGCACATTGCGTTCTGTAACATCTGCTTTCGAGTAATGTTCACCTTTCTCCTACCATGAACGTTCGCAGCCCCCTCTGTCATCTAATATTTTTAGCGAGTCTGGATGGCATTTTAGGGTTGATTAAATCTGTAACAGTATAAAGACTTTTACTCCAGTCCTATAACTCGTACAGCAAACCTGGACCTATGTACATGGCAAACTATTCCCGGCATTTCAGCACTTGTCAGTTTCTAGCTGTCAGCGGGTTTTGTAGCTGGAGTTTAGCGTAAATGACAGGCCTGGCTGAATATAGGGGGAGAGAAGGGAGACGTACAGAGGACAGGCCAAGGTTGGGGCAGGCAGTGCTTAAGTGCGGCCAACAACATGACAATTGCAGCGTTGAATCCCAATGTCCCCCATTTTGCAACCCCACCCCAATAATTGACATGTCATACCACAATTAGAATACTAAGCATGAGTTAATACATAAATAAAATCATAACATTATTGTTACAGCACCACTTGTAACACAACATTAAACATTATTAAACAATGCCTATATTGTCCAAAAGGACTGAACTTGGGCCTCAAGCCACTTTCCCGTGTCCTATCTAAGAGTTCTAATCAGCCCGTGTATGGGCACTACCGACGGGCCTGTTAGACCGATATCTGGCCTGAAATCGGCCAGATCTCGAATTGGCCAGGTTAAAAAATCAAGTCAGCTCGTTGATGCGGTCCCTGAATCGACTTTGCCTATACCCGCCATAATAATTTGATGGTTTGGCCCCAGGGCCAAATCCCGATATCGCCCACATCGCGACAAGGAAGCGGATCTTAGGATGTATGGGCACCTTAAGTGCCCACCTCTCTCCAGACCAAACCAGTTACCAACTCATCAACTGCCCATTCAAATTGCCACTGGCACTCAGAGTCGAGACAACTCCAGGCCACCCAAATGTGGTAAACTCCTTGGTTTAGGACCAAGGACCTGGTGTATACTGGCCACTATTCCTGCAGACTGAGCCGCAGGAGACAGCATGGTTTAAGACTGTGCTCTTTGGTAGCCACACCCGTGATACAACTGCAGGCAATAGCCCACATAAAGGGCTGCAGCTTTCAAAAAGACGTGCTGGATCATTAGCCCATATGCTGTGTCCAAGCCTTGAGTTCCTAGATTCTGTTCTGGAGATTCCTGTCCAAGTACCCTGTCCCGAGTTCCTGTTCCTGAGTATCTGGTCCTGAGGTCCTGAGTTGGCCTGTCTCAAGGATTTGCTTTTGATTGGCGCTCTCCCAGATCTTTGTCTGAACTTGAACTTTTATTCTATCATCCTGCTCCATATGGTAGCCATTAAATCTTGTCCCTGAACCTCACTTTGTTGCAAACAGTTCCTTACAAACTAGCACTTCCCAACAGCCAATCACATGGGGGGGGGGACTGCTGTGCTCCTGGTACTTCAAACAAACTAGTAGGGTAGCTTCCAGACCTGTCCTCAAGTCCCTTACATGGGAAATCCCCAAGCCAGTCACAACCCAGGGGAAGGGGGCTGCTCTCATTACCCTGTCATGCCTCACTTCCCTCCATTACTCTCCCGGTCATTAAACTCCCTGGAGATCAATATCTACATAGACAAATAGCACCAGACCATGTAACTATGCCTTTAATCATAACAGAATATTGTTTCCAGTGTCCTCTTAAGAAAGCATAAAACGCACGTTAAATGCGCTGATAACACTTGGAGCACATTAAGGTGTATCTGGCTGTTAAAGCTAAAGATATCCACTAGAGTGTGCATTGTGATGAAAGCAAGGTAGCAAATATAGGAACACATGCCAAAAATATGGCTGCGATTGGCTATTTGGTAGCCCCTATGTGGACTGGCAGCCTACAGAAGGCTCTGATTGGCAGTGCACCTAGTTTTCATCCAACCAACACTTGCCTCCAAGCCAGGAATTCAAAAATAAGCCCCTGCTTTGGGGCCACCGAGAGCAACATACAAAGGGTTGGGGAGCAACATGTTGCCACTGCTTGTAGGCCACCGCTCTAGCTTATATATCCTATGTAAGGATAGAAGCTACCTTTTATATTTGATCCTACAACAGAAGTTCTCAGTGTTCTCCATTAAACTTCATCTACATGTAAAACCAGAGAAGTGGCATGCACAGAAAGAAATCAGATTAGCTCATTCTATTTTAAGCATTATTCTACCTGTTATTGAGACTGTAGTGTCATATTCCCCAGTAAAATAACAAGCAACATGAAAGTATGGCATTCGCTGATAATATATTGAATTTAATGTTCTTTTTTTAATTCCTGTATGCTTTAGCTTTTACGGTTCCCCTTCTGTGCTATCCTCTGATCTCTGTCTGCACCCTTATCTTGAAAAACAAAAATTAATTTAATAAAATTCATGTAGGAGAAAAACACATAACAAAATTACCTGCATGAATTTATTATCCTCTCTTAAACGAGTCCCGGCTGTGGCAAATTAAACCATGTGCTGGTCATTAGAGACAGTGACATCAGAAGGACCCAGAGCATGGCTTACCAGTTAGATCAAGCATGACCCATGCTATGGCATGTTCCAATAACACGATATGTTCAATAATGTAAAGAAAAAGTAACACAGCAGGTATTCACTGCTTCCAATTACTGCTTCTAAATATGAGAAATGCACACAAAAAAAAAACCGAATGCCAGGAATAGGATAAGTGAATGACAGCCATGTTAAACACATTCGTTACAATGGATTTTTGTCAAGTTAATAGCTAAAAAATGTCATCATTACTTTATGAAAGGTCATAGTGTCAATAATTTGATAGGGGGATGTCAGGATGTGAAATGTTTGCTACACAGTTACGTATTTGGTCACAGTAAAGTGTGGCAAACCGATGTTATAGCTGCTCTCTGGCCTCTGGTATGGATTAAACGTCTCTCATAAGACAGTCTGAAGTATAGTACTGGTCTAGTACTGGTAAATCTAAGACAATCCAAGTTTTACCACTCATCCTATATACTAGGTACAGTACGGGTACAGTCTCTAGATGCTCCAGATGAAATATAGGAAGAAGCTTATCAGATGCGTGGTGAAACCTTTTCTAGATTGCTCAGGAAGTCCAGTTTATTCACATTTATCACTGCTAGATACTGAATATCAAGACCTGGATGAATGAAAACCATCACATGGGCTGTAGGTGCTCCAGGTGAAAGAAGGGAAGATGCCACTCGATGTAGAAATATAGAAAAAAGCTGCTCATATGAGAGGTGAAACCTTTTTTAGCTTACTGAGAAGGTACAGTTTATTCACTTTTATCACTGTTAGATACTGTATATCATGACCTGGATGAACGAAAAACTTAATAGGCATGGTCTGTAGATCCTCCAGATGAAATATAGGAAGATGAGTGGTGAAACCTCTTCTAGATTGCTCAGGAAGTCCCGTTTATTCACATTTATCACTGCTAGATGCTGTATATCAAGACCTGGATGAATGAAAACCATCATAGACATGGGCTGTAGGTGCTCCAGGTGAAAGAAGGGAAGATGCCACTCGATGTAGAAATATAGAAAAAAGCTGCTCAGTCTCTAGATGCTCCAGATGAAATATAGGAAGAAACTTATCAGATGAGAGATGAAACCTTTTTTAGCTTACTGAGAAAGTACAGTTTATTCACTTTTATCACTGCTAGATACTGTATATCATGACCTGGATGAACAAAAACCTTAATAGGCATGGTCTGTAGATGTTCCAGATGAAATATAGGAAGATGATTGGTGAAACCTTTTCTAGATTGCTCAGGAAGTCCAGTTTATTCACATTTATCACTGCTAAAGGTAGGAAGATGCCACTCGATATAGATGAGTGAGATGTAGGCGGTCCAGATAAAATATAAAAAAAGCCATTCAGATGAGAGGTGAAACCTTTATACCTATTAGATTCAATTTGTTCACTTTTATCACTGCTAGATACTGTATATCATGATCTGAATGAATGAAAACTATCATAGACATGGTCTGTAGGTGGTCCAGGTGAAAGGTAGGAAGACTCGATACAGAGGAGTGAGCAGGGCCGGATTTGTCTTCAGGGCGCCCCTAGGCCGCCCCCGTTGATCGCATGCGTGAATGAGCGAACAACCGCTCACATCCCCCCGCCACCCCCCCGCGCCCACAAGCGCGCATGCGCATACATT
Organism: Xenopus tropicalis; assembly: GCF_000004195.4. Lineage (NCBI taxonomy): Eukaryota > Metazoa > Chordata > Amphibia > Anura > Pipidae > Xenopus > Xenopus tropicalis. The sequence continues at coordinate 16,885,701 of NC_030678.2, forward strand.
TAAAGTCCCAAATGAAGCAGTGAGAAGTTCCCACTGCTCCATATGGAAGAAAACTTTAAAAATTCCGTTGCGGCAGGGCGGCATGCCGCCCCTACATTTCTGCCGCCCTAGGCCTGGGCCTTTGTGGCCTCTCCACAAATCCGGGCCTGGGAGTGAGCTGTCCAGGTGCGGTCCAGGTGAAATATAAAAAAAAAGCTACTCAGATGAGAGGTGAAAGAGCAGTTTATTCACTTTTATTCACTTATATCAAGATCTGGATGAATGAAAACTATCATAGACATGGCCTGTATGGGCTCCAGGTGAAAGGTAGGAAGACTCGATACAGAGGAGTGAGCTGTAGGTGCTCCAGGTGAAATATAGAAAAAAGCTGCTCAGATGAGAGGTGAAATCTCTTCTAGATTGCTCAGAAAGTCCAGATACTGCATATCATTACCTGGATGAATGAAAACCATCATAGAAGTAGTCTGTGCTCCAGGTAAAAATAGGAAGAAGCTGCTCAGATAAGTAGGGTGCAGGTGCTCCAAAAATAGAAAGAAGCAGCCTGGATTAGTGGCAAAACATTTTCAAATTTACTCAAAAGGACCAGAAAGCATCAATCATAATTGCATCAAGCGAATTAACTGTTTGCATCTGCAATGATTCCGGAATTCTGGGAAAAAAACATGGCGATTCCATTTGATATTGCAGTTTGTACAAGGTCAAGATACAGTAAGTGAAAGCTCCCTATGGTCTGTAGGTGCTCAGGGTGAAAGATCGAATGAACTGAAAGGTAGCAGGTGCTACAAATGTTTCAAAATCATTTTATTAGCTGCTAATATCTTGAAAACTATAAAACAAATTTAAAAAACAGTCAACAGAGCTGTATTATTCAATATATTTTACAGAGAACAGAGATATTACCTTTAAATACATAAGGGGCCCATACAACAAATGCTTTGGTTTCTTTCTCACCAGTAGAACATATTCAGTGGGTATATGGACAAACCTGGAAATAAGAAGAATCAGATTTCATCATAGGTTTTTCTTTTTGAAGTGAGAACGAAGCAGTGGAATTCTCTCCTTTAATCTATTATACCAACAAATGCACTCGTTTCTAAAAATGTACTCAGTCTTCAATACTTATAGCACAAAGCTAACCGAGGGGCATATGTATTTAAATGATTGTTTCATGGTAGTTAGAAGTGACCCTCAACTGTAAATACGATTTCTGGGTGGTAAATACCAGTTCATTTATGAACTGATCTGATGATATTTCCAAGCTGCATTTATCATTCCTTGTCTCAGTTGAATAAGAATCGAAGTTAAGGAGAAGAGGACATCTGTGTGATGATTCTTGTGTCTACAGTAAATGTTAACAGACACATTGTCAGGTACGAGGATTAAATATAATATATGCCCTTTCCAACCAATCGATAAATACGAGTTCTGCCTAAACATACTGTGCAGTAGCTGGGACCTGAGTGATGTCATTGTTTGTTGGGCAAACACTAGCCGTGGGTGGTATTTAATGTTTCATGAACACTAGGTCATACCATTAGCAGCTATTCCAGCCCACAGGTAACGTTGCCTCAGGCAAGATATGAAGTTTCAATGTTTAGCAACAGATGAAAAATTGATAGAAGCCTTGTTTAGCAAAGCGCTCTGAAACCTGGAGTTATAAACTTTCCATGGCCTAGGTAACTCATCCAAAGAGTTATTCTCTTTAACATGAGGGTACATTTACTTACCTACATGCAGAGCAGTTTCAAGCACAATCAGTATGTTTTTCCCCCCCACAATTTCATTGTCATTGTGGATGCAAAGGGGCAATTCTCCTGGCTCCTAGGCTTTGCCTGTTGATCCACGGCACTGTGGGAACCCTAGTAGGACAGACACATAAGATTTTGGATGGCACAACTCCGGACCACCAAACAGACAATGTTAAAGATTACTTGGGGGTATATTTATCATGCTGTGTAAAAAGTGGAGTAAAACATCACCGGTGATGTTGCTCATAGCAGCCAATCAGATGCTTTGATTTGATTTTCTAACTGTTGAAATCTAATTGCTGATTGGTCGCTCTGGGTAACATCACTGGTAATGCTTCACTCCACTTTTTACACAGCATGATAAATATACCCCTTAGTTTATATTAAAAGCATTCTGGAGCACTAAGACATTATCTTGCCTAGTCCTGCGCTTAAGGGCAAATGCCCATACCTGATGCACTCTTACCTTCCGGTTTGTGCCTGTATGTTACCCAACCACTTAGATTGTAAGCTCTACGGGGCAGGGACCTCCTTCCTACTGTGTTTCATACCACATGGCACTTATATATATATATATATTTATTGTATTTATTTATTATATCATTTGTCCTCCCTGTGTGTAATTGTGTATATTGTAAGATTGTACAGCGCTGCGTACCCTTGTGGCGCTTTATAAATAAAGTTATACATACATACATACATACATTCCATGGCTTATCAAATTCATACACAATTATACATAAATTGCCTTACTTGTTTTGTGCCTCCATGGCCACGTAATTATAGGCCGCGGGGACCCCAAACTACCCTAAACCCCACTCTCACTATTACAACTACATTCTTTTGATTCCTCTTTAGTGTTGAGCAAATTTTTTCGCCAGGTGTGGATTCGCAGCGAATTTCCATATTTTACCGTTGGCGAATTGTTTCGCGAAACTTCAGTGAAAACTTGCCGTGGAAAAATTTGTCATGCGTACAAAAAACTTGGGGTTGCGTAAAAAATGATGCAGGCAACAAAAAAAACCCACGGACAACACAAAACAATTTTCCGCTGTTTTGAGAATTTTCTTGCCGTTTCGTGAATTTTTGGGCAAATCGAAACAGGACAGATTTGCTCATCACTATTCCTCTTGCTGTATAAGGTAGTTGGAGAGGCAGAAACAAGATACCTCAGTAAAAGGAGAAGGCCTGTAAGATTAAACTACCTAGAATGAGGGCCACTTGCTATATATTATATATTTCCTATATATATTTATATATGTATTACCTCATTTTAATGTAAAAGTCAGGTTTAGGGTAATTAGTAAAGCAATGAGAGTATCTACTATAGAAGGCAAAAGTGTTGCTAGATGCCACCAGCTAGTGGAAGGGCTCAGGGATAAACGTCACAGTATATTGCTCTCCTTTAGTGTCTTTATCATATTAAGTTGCCTACCAGACAGTGGCCTAACAACGACGCACCTACCTGGCCCATCCCTCCACCCACTGCCTCTGTTCCCCCCTCCCCGGCCCTGGAGTAGGTAGGAGAGAGGACTTCTTAGATCTGTAGTTACAGCGCGACTACAAGAGGCTTGTTATGGATTATTTGCACCAGAGCAGGGTCTAACTGCTATGGATTTCTAAATTATTTTGCCACAAAATGTAGCCTGACATTTTTTTTTTCGAAGGTCCATGAATTTGTAATGAAAAGGTTCATAATATGCTATAAATAAAATCTACTAACTACATAAGATCTGCTGTGTAAGGATAACCTGAGACCCATCTAATATTGTTCAGATAAATCTCAAGGAAAGCCTGAATACTAAAAATTCTGGAATAGTATGGTGGGTATGAGGTCCAAACATTGCTGGGATAGATAGTCATGGGTTTAACATCAGTACTGTATTATCTTGTAAGGGTAATGATAATACCACACAATCTGTAACTATCCCATACATAGAACATGGCCCCCAGTATTGATTCCATTGGGGAAAAGAGGGCTACTCTATATACTAGAAAGCCAATGGTAGATCATGATGGATCCAATAATAAACATCAATGTATTTATTTTGCCTCTCAAGAAGGATCCAAGAAGTTTAATCCTGGTCATAAGCAACAACGTGTTCACGTTAAGAGAAAAGTTTTGCAGGTTTCCAACAATCACTATGAACATAAATCATCCGATATATTAATTTTCCCATCTACAGCCGCCTAAATGGCGGGCAATAGTAAAAAGGAGCAAATAAGGCCATATTTGAAGACCTTCATGGTTAAAATGAAGTATCGCCTCCAATCTGAAATGAAGGAAAACAACTAATATATCCATCTTATGATCCATGTGCTTTACATTGCTCTGTTTTGGCCCTGGGGCTTAAGAACAAAATAATAACACATTGCCTAATTGATGATGACAGGTTCCCTCAAGCATGTCTTTTCTGATTTCTGAGGTTTAATCATTCTCAAAAGACACATACACCTAGAAAAGGGATGATGTCAGGGATTTTCATTTTTTTGCCTTAAGCTATAACGCAGTGTACATGTGCTTTTATTTCAGATACAAATGGTTTGGAGATATGTCAGTTTCCCGAAACTTACTTTAATATCACCTTTGGGTTCCAGCAGTTTTACACAGATTGGACAAAAGGTTCCATCATTGTCTGTTTGTCCTGTGTTTTTATCTAAAAACGGCAGGATTCCTTATTTTTATAAATTTCACCTACATCTGCATCTGTTCTTCCTATTACATAAAGCAGAGTCTGGCCTTCATATTGCGTGCAAGCTCCATGGAAAAGAAATATGGTTCCAGCAAGGTTCTACTCAACATTCAGCAAGAGTCTTGGCGACTGGGAAACGCCTTTGCCCCAAGAATGTACTGACACACAAGTCCAAGGCAACACTTATATGTCCTACATCTGCTCACCAGGTACCCTGAAATGTCTTTGTGTCACAGTTAATAGGTGCGTTTTTCCCATATAGTCTTGGAAGCTGAACATCTCTTGGAATATTGAAAGGAGAACCAAGGCAACCTTGGAAGGACCATAATATGGTTCCAGCAAAGTTCTACTCAACATTCAGCAAGAGTCTTGGTGACTGGGAAATGCCTTTGCCCCAAGAATGTAATGACACCCAAGTCCAAGAAAACACTTATATGTCCTACATGTGTTCACCAGGTACCCCGAAATGTCTTTGTGTCACAGTTAATAGGTGAGTTTTGCCCATATACAGTAGTCTTGGTAGCAGAACATCTCTTGGAGTATTGAAAGGAGAATGCAACCTTGGAAGGACCATAATATGGTTCCAGCAAGGTTCTACTCAGCATTCAGCAAGAGTCTTGGCGACTGGGAAATGCTTTTGCCCCAAGAATGTAATGACACTCAAGTCCAAGACAACACTTATATGTCCTACATGTGCTCACAAGGTACCTTGAAATGCTTTTGTGTCACAGTTAATAGGTGAGTTTTGCCCATATACAGTAGTCTTGGAAGCAGAACATCTCTTGGAGTATTGAAAGGAGAATGCAACCTTGGAAGGACCATAATATGGTTCCAGCAAGGTTCTACTCAACATTCAGCAAGAGTCTTGGCGACTGGGAAACGCCTTTGCCCCAAGAATGTAATGACACACAAGTCCAAGACAACACTTATATGTCCTACATGTGCTCACCAGGTACCCTGAAATGTCTTTGTGTCACAGTTAATAGGTGAGTTTTGCCCATATAGTCTTGGAAGCAGAACATCACTTGGAGTATTGAAAGGCGAATACAACCTTGGAAGGACCATAATTGCTTTCATTATGCTAAAAAGGTCAGAAATCCTTTTCTCACCCTATAAAAAGGGAATGTTGTTCAATATGTGGTTCCTCACAAGAAAAATGGAATTTGACTTCATGCAAATATCAAATCATTAAAGGAGAAGGAAAGGCCAATAAAGAGTTAATCCCAAGCTGCAAGCATACCTTAAGTTCTCTCAATAGTGCCCTTAAGTCTCCCCATATTTCTCCCGTTCAGATGATCAGAAGCCAAACAGGAAGAAAAAAACACTGAGCTGTGTAAAGAAAGTTCCCATAATGCCTCACTCCTGCACCAAAAGCAAGACCGGTGTACATGCTCAGTTAGTAAGACTATGAGGAAGCTTCCTGTTGATTGGCTCAGATCCACATTCCTAAGGGGGGGAGTGAGTTCTTAGCATTCTTGAGGGAGGGGGGACCAGGAGAGGGGAGAAATCAGAGAGCTGCGTGTCTCTGGCACAGGAAAACAAACACAACTAATCTTTTGACAGAGGACTCTCAGCGTATCTGTGAGTGCTTATGGCTGTATTTACATAGACCTTTCTGATAAAGCTTACTTAGTTTTTTACCTTTCCTTCTCCCCATTCATATTAAACAGCATCATAAAGAATGTTGGGCTTGCTCAACCATAAGTACCTTTAGTAGACCTGAAGAATAATAGGGCTACATAGAAGCATTGCTAAGACACAGATGAAGTTTGGTTTTGTTGGTTCAGCATTGGTTTATTGGTGGTCCATATGCATATCTCTTCCCTAAATAAGAGTTACTTATCTCCTCTTTATGTAGGAATGTCTGGGCTGCACACAGGACACCAATTTGTATGTATGCATGTATGTATGTATGTATATCTTTAATTATAAAGCGCTACTTATATACACAGCGCTGTACAGTAGGATACATTAATACAAACAGGGGGTTATTAAGATAATAGATAAATACAAAGTATAACAATAAATACAAATAAATAAAAGATACAGTTGCAATAAGTTAAGAGTCAAAGACACAAGAGGATGGAGGTCCCTGCCCCGTAGAGCTTGCAAATAAGATTTATTTTTATTTCAATAGGCCCTGGCATATCAAGTACAGAGAAGCCCAAACATCCCCATACAGACCTGGTGTCATTCAGGGATACACTGTAGGTGCTTTGTCGCATTTATTAACACTTTTGGGCAGATACCTTGCATTTTGTGTGCTATTGTGAGCTACAGTAGTTGTGATTGCTTTTCTTTATTAAAGCTTCTCCAGTGCATGGCAATTTGAGTTTTAATGATCCGAAATTTTGCAGTTTCTAGGACTTACAATAAAATAAACTCAAATTTTTACTCCCACTCAAGTTTCATCTTTCTTTCTGTCCTTTAGCTCGGATCTGACCAGATGCCATAGAAATCCTGTGGATATGTGAATTTTGGTATGTGGATAATTGTTTTTTTTTCCACGACAATTTGACAATTTTTGGATCCTCAATCGACTTGAAAACAAATGTAGTAAAAAAAATTGGCTATGATTATATTCTACAGTTTTATAAAGTCATGATTAACCCATTTATTCTTAAACTAAGCCATATTACTGAACATTGGCTATTACTAATGCAATCATCACAATGGAAAGGATTGGGGTTATGCCCAATTTATTAGCTACAAATATGGGATTTTTAATAAACTTAACTGCACAAGTGCAGTGAACAAAGTGCACTTTTGAGCACAATTGACATTGCTTTTTCCCACAATGCACCATTTTCTGCCCAGAATTCCCACGTCATTTGCCAAGTGTCATTGCCCCAAGCGTAACTTTACAGAACTGCTATTAATGACAGTGGTTTAAAGTGAAAGTCACTGGCAAAAGGGAGCACAACTGCACTAGTGCCTTGCCATGAATTGATAAAAGCCCTACAGCGTTTTAACCCATTTGGGTTAATATAAAACAGTAATACACATACTAGGGGTCATTTATCTAGACCCTGGATGTAAATGCTCCTTTATTCTCATTTAAAGAGCACTTCAGTCCAGGGTCAGCCTGCTTTGTGCACCTTGGTCATTGGGCCCAAGGCAGCCCTGTCCCTACCATTTGCCATAGGGCAAGTACAGGGCCCCTTTATGGCCTGTGCCCCTTGGTGCTCTCTAACTTGCACCTATGAATGACGCACAAGTTAGTGGACAGGTGGGACTGGGTAGGGGGACACCTACTTTCCTCCCCTTTTCTATCCCTCGGGAATATAGTGCTGCCAAACACAGGCAGTATTTGTATTTATTGGGGGAATGAGGGTCTTTTTGCTTTGCTTTGAAGGCAATCATCTATGTGCAGGGGCAGAAAGCATGCAAGCAGCATGCTATGTAGTATAATATTATACATAGTACAGGTATAGGTAGGACCCTTTATCCAGAATGCTTGGGACCAAGGGTATTCCGGATAAGAGGCCTTTCCATAATTTGGATCACCATACCTTAGGTCTACTAAAAAATCAACAAAGCATTAATTAAAGCCAATAGGATTGTTTTGCATCCAATAAGGATTATTTATATCTTAGTTGGGATCAGTTAGAAGGTACTGTTTTATTATTACAGAGAAAAGGGAATCATTTAACCATTAAATAAACCCAATAGGGCTGTTCTGCCCCCAATAAGGGGTAATTATATCTTAGTTGGGATCAAGTACAGGTACTGTTTTATTATTACAGAGAAAAGGGAATCATTTAACCATTAAATAAACCCAATAGGGCTGTTCTGCCCCCAATAAGGGGTAATTATATCTTAGTTGGGATCAAGTACAGGTACTGTTTTATTATTACAGAGAAAAGGGAATCATTTAACCATTAAATAAACCCAATAGGGCTGTTCTGCCCCCAATAAGGGGTAATTATATCTTAGTTGGGATCAAGTACAGGTACTGTTTTATTATTACAGAGAAAAGGGAATCATTTAACCATTAAATAAACCCAATAGGACTGTTCTGCCCCCAATAAGGGGTAATTATATCTTAGTTGGGATCAAGTACAGGTACTGTTTTATTGTTATTAAATTTGATTTAAATGGAGTCTATGGGAGACGGGCTTTCCGTAATTTGGAGCTTTCTGGATAATGGGTTTCCGGATAAGGGATCCCATACTTGTATATACTATACTATGTATAATATTAGTAAACAATACCAAACCCTATTGAAATAATCTATAACTAAATGCTGGGAAACCAACAAGAAATTTCCTTATAGTCGTGTGAGATTTGCTTGCAATTATAGAGAAGGCTTTAATCAAGATTTTGACCCCAGGAGTTTTGCATTTATAGTCTAATATATCTTTATTAGGCCCATTTCCTGGAAAGAAGTGTCAGCCGTTGCAAAAAAGCAAGTCATTTAGGAAAACAACCAGAACTATTACTTTTGAATGACTTTACCAGAAGGTCCACTTAGGAAACACAATAAAAAGACAAAATGACTGGATACGGTTCCAGTGCCAAAATAAAAGAACACATCTGTCAGGTCCTTCAGTATTGTGGCCGATTGCTTAGTTGACATTTGCAGCAAACAGAGTGTACTGAAGACCCCCCTCCCCCAAAAAAAGACAAAGCAAATAGTATATTTAGCTGTGGAATAGCCAGGAGTTTATTAAACCTTAGGAGAATTTCACATAATAACCATTTCATTGTGTAAGGGAATTTACCAACAAAATTAAGGGCTCCAGTCACTATCACTATTAGGGGCCCTTATCACTATCTCTGTCTGGGAATATACAATACTTATATATCTATATAGCTCAACTGGGCAGTCACTCATTGCAACCAATCAGCAATTAGCTTTGTTTTGTCAGCTGCAAATAGAATGATGAAAACAACAATCGGATTGGTTGCACTGGGAGACTGCCAGTTTATGACTGGTGTATCTGTGGCCTACCATGGGCCTAGACCACTACCCTAGCCGTGCAGGCTCCTACTCCCTTGTGTACCCCCCCCCCCCACCGCATACCTCTTCTTGATGGGGCTAATGGGTGCTGCATAGTTCAGGTCATTGGTCCTTCCCCTGCCCCTCAGTCAGCGGCCCGTTTGGGAATTGCCCCTGTGTCCTGCCAGCCTAGTTCATCTCAGGATACGGACCAGGTATAAATTTGCCCAGTTCTGATAAATTAGCAATGTTTAAGGGGCATAATGCATACAATAAAAATCAAGTATTGTGCATCTGACAAAGGGCTGCTATGCCGCCAGGAGATATTCTGCTTTATGATTAGAAATTTACCCTGAACACATGGATAAGACTAGATCCTTTACCCAAATCACAATTACAGGAAATTGTTTTTAAAGGGGATCCCCAGAATGATTTTTTTTAATAATAAAAAGTATAATTTCCAGAAGGAAACCTAGGCAGACCACTGAAGAACATACAATCTTCTTGTAGACAGCACCCAGGTCACAAAACAACCAAGGACCTCAGATCTACAGAGTTCTAATCACTCCTGTTCTGCCTATGGCACTTGGCTACCTGTGGTCCAACTGGAACACCTCATCTCTCAATGGTTGAGTATTGTCCAAGAGCGGTAATCCCTTTGTGTTTTTGAAGGTGCTTATTGGCTAATGTTGAATGACAATGGTAAAAGGATGAAAATAGTTTTTTTTTGTGCCAAAGGAATCTACTGCACCTATGGGCCAATGGAGGCTAAAGGTAGCCATACACGCTAAGCCCGCTTGCTTGGCGAGGTCGCCAAGTGAGCAAATCTTCTCCATATATCCCCACCTACGGATGGGTGATATCAGGCTAATTTGGTCATTTGGACCTGGTGCCAAATTATTGAATTAAGACAATGGGTATAGGTGTCTGTCGGTTTGGGCACAAAATCAACGAGCCGTTGTGGTCCCCGATCTGACTAAATATCAAACCTGCTCGATCGAGATCTGAATGAAATATATCTTGGTAGAATAGGTCAACTTACAATGTTTTGGGGCCCAGTAACATCTAGTTACGCCACTGCGTCAGATTCAAAGTAAGGGCCTCAGTGCTAGAAATGATAAACACAATGGAGATATGACATTTAATGGTGGCATTTAGAGGTCACTGTGCTTTTACTTAATACTCATAGGGGGTTATGTAATATCAGGCACTTTTGCCCAGGAGCAGTTACCCATAGCAACCAATCAGCAGGAAGAATTTACAGGTCACCTGTTAAAAAGCAGGTTGCTATGGGTTACTGCTCTTGGGCAAACATAATGCATTTTAATACATTGGGGGATTGTATCTTACTCATTTGTTTTTTTTTTTGTCTCCTCGATGGATACTTGGCTTCCAGGCCTACCCTTATATAAATATATAAAGCAAAGGACCATAAAATTGGATTCTTCAAAGAAATATATTTTACTGTACAAAACAAGAGTCATTTATTCCCGAGGCAATGCCATAACTGAAGATGATCCTGATCCCTACTGTATTCCAACTTGACATATCTACTCCTAACCGGAGCCACACCAGACCAGTCAGATTTTAGCCTGTCTGTAATTTATTTGATACTGGAAAAAAATGGAGATGGGACAGCCAAATTCAGTGACTGTAGAGGTGTAAGTGATATGTTGCCTAAAGCCGAGCATCTTGAAAATCACTTAGTTTCACAAGAAGGAAAGGGAGGTAAAAGAGTTTTTCCTTGTAAAACAGACTTTACTCTGTCTCCATTACTCCAACTGATCCAATGGTATAGCGAATATGTATCCTTTCTATACTGTACAACGGGTCGGTGATGTAAGTGATCCTTCCAAGCATTAGTCTTCTTAAATGCTCGCCTGGGCAGCAATGGGGCGGCTTCATTCTGCACGATAGAAGTCGTATATTTCCAAAGTCGGAACTGAAGACAGCTCTGTCAGCAATCCATAAAAATGAAGACGAGCTCCTAATAACTTAAAGCCATTTATTAGGACAAATGCTAGGCTCAGTAGCCTCTGGCAAAGGGGGTATCCCACGGGAAACCAAGCGGAGGAAATACATTTGTAGGACGATAGCCAGAATTAGATAAGTTCATTCTAACGCCTTCTCCCTAACGGTCACACCCACAGCTGAAATATTATCAATGGAACGTAGGTGTGTTGGCACGGCAGAGAACTGATAGCTGAACTTCTGCTCCCACGGAATGAACAAAAACATAATGGCCGTGCACAGTGGGACTGCTAAGTAAAGTGTCGATTTGCACTTAGTCATAGGATGTGGCACTGCCCATTGCAAATTCTTCAACCTGATAATTGTAGGTGACGCCACTGCTAATTGTTAATTGGTGTCCCTCCAGCCAAGAGGAAATGCAACAGGAACTATTTCCCCACTGTTTGGCTCTGATAAAGCACTTAGGGAACTCGCTGTAATCCCTCTCCTGACCTCACCGTGTAAAGAACAGAGAGTGGAAAGTGCAACCTTCGTTGTAATATGTGCGGGAGGTTAGCTTGAAACAGATCCCAGCAGATCATATACTTATTCAAAGGGGTGGTTCACCTTCAAGTTAACCTTTAGTATATTATAGAATGGCCTATTCATAATGTGTCATAGTTTTTTAATGATTTGCCCCCTTTGGAACTCCTTCCAGTTTTCGAATAGGGGTCACTGACCCCGGCAGCCAACAAACTATTTCTCTGTGAGGCTACAGTTGTTATTGCTATTGTTACTTGTATTCCTTTTCTTTCTCTTTAGGCCCTCCTCTATTCATATTCCTGTCTCTTTTTTAAACCACTGCCTCTTTACTAGGTTCAGTTGGGCCCTAGCAACAAGATAGCTACTGAAATTCCTAACTGGAGAGCAGCAACAAAAAGCTAAATAAATCAAAAACTGCAGATAATCAAAATGAAGACCAACTGCACACTCTACATTACACTATGCGGCAGATTTATCAAAACACGAGTTCGAATACCGAATGGGAAAAATTCGGCAAAACTGATCCGATTTTTTCGCGCTTAGAATACGAAAAAGTCGTGCATGCGTCAAAAAAGTTGCGAAAGTGACGAAAAAAATCGCGAAAGCGTCAAAAAAGTCGCGCAAGGTACGAAAAAGTCACGGAAAATACGATTGGACTGATCCAAGAAACACTCGGAGTGTTCGTGGATAAGTAAATGTGCCCCTAAAGGTTAATTTAAAGGTGTACAACCCCTTTGCAGGGCCATGTTACACTTATATGATACAATTTTATGGTATAACAAACTTGGCCAGATGGCTACTGATGAAATGGCTGTATAAATCTTTTTTTCCAACTATTTGATTCTGATTGTTACCTATTACCTTGAAAGCAAACATCTGATTGTTTGCTCTTGGCCTTTCTTCCCAATAGATTTATTAGACCACTTCAGTAAGGCTCGATGAGTTTTTAAATACACAGCTAATTCAATAGGAGATTAAAATAGAAAATGGTTTTTGGCACAATGTATATGTATATGGAATCTATCATTTTTTTTCTCCCATGCCTTAAGGGGTAAAAGCAAAATCCATATAGAATTAGATATTTATTTTAGTTCCAGCTGTTCTCTTTCCCACTCACTTCGGTGAAACAGCAACCTGTCTTGCTCTCGTAGATGATCCCAGTGTTGCAACAGTGTTTGAGCCCCCTGGCGCCATCTGAACCCACGCCTGGGCTGGGGGCGACTGTCCCACTGGTGTCTCTATGGCAGGGATCCCCAACCTTTCTTACTCGTGAACCACAGTCAAATGTAAAGAGGCTTGGAGAGCAACACAAGCACCATAAAAGTTCATGGAGGAGCCAAATAAGGTTTGGCTATTAGGGGCCTCTATGCACACTATCAGCTTACAGGGGCTTTATTTGGTAGGAAATCTTGTTTTTATTCAACCAAAACTTGCCCCCAAGTCAGGAATTCAAAAATAACTACCTGGTTTGGGGGCACTGAGAGCAACATCCAAGGGGTTGGGGAGCAACATGTTGCCCCTGAGCCACTGGTTGGGGATCACTGCTCTATAGGGTTTGCGGAACAGAACATCAGCGTTCTGGTAGGACTTTCCTGGCTTATGGTGTATTACATAGTCAAAACTAGCCAGATGGGCTACCCAGCACTATTGCAGCAAGCCAAGCTTTGCTGAGCCCAATATGCCAACAGATTATTGTCAGTGTACATTTCCACATAATGCCCAACGAGGTACTCTGCAAATTTCTCCATCTCCGTCATGTCTAGCTTAAAAGAGCTATAGTTGGCAAGATATTGTTTAGTTGGTCGCAGGCTGCAGCTCTCCTTCCCTTCTTGGACTTATGCTAGCACCGTGCCCAAGCCATGCAGACTAGCATCCGTGTATAGTCGGAAGGGTAAACTATAGTCCGACTATGCTAACACTGGGGCAGAAGACAGGTAAGTGTTAAGCTCTGTGAAGCTAGGAGTAACCCATCTAACTCTTGCAAAGTGTTCATGCCCAATATGATGGGGGCCCCCTTGGATTGTTTCACATGCATTAAACTAGACATATTGGATAAATGGTTAACCCCTAATCTTGTAGGCAATTATGAATAATATATGGTGCTGGTTTCACTTTGGGCTAAACATGAATCCTATCTGTAAAAATGGCCCCTTTATTGGAGCTCCCTATAGATCCTATCAGTTCTCTCTGTGTGTTTCAAATGAAGGGTGGGTGTGTCCTAACTATCCCTGCCAGAAGCACAGCAGAATGGGCATAGCCAATCACAGCCCTGCACTCACACAAGGCTTCAGTTCCCTATCAGGTCAGCCTAGCTGCTGATAGACGGGACTAGTAGGGTTTTGGTGGAATTTAAAATATAATTCACTGGTATATTATTAATTTTTATATGATGTGTCCCCTTTAAAGCCAGACAGCAAAGGAGAGGGAATTGCTATTCACAAGTAAAACAGCCAAGGGTGGGTTACCTGTTGTGGTCATTTTGCTCCAGCAAAAGGCGAGTTATTTACAGAATTATACCAGTGTCCTGATTTCATCTCAACAAGAAACTTTGATCCTTCCTTGGCATATTTAAAATTTTCCAGCAAATTCTTATCATTGCAGTCATGTTTTTTTCCACGGACAAATAGAACGGAGCTGGAAATATGGGCTGGAACATAATGATCCACAGAGCTAACGCTGGAATAGGATTTTGTTATTATCAAACTTAATGTTTTTTTCTTGGTAAACTTGACCTCATATTGCTCATAATAAACAAAGGTGACCTCATACTGCCCGCAGTTATAATAAATAATGGGTAATAAAAAAAAGTACTATAATTTGCAAATGAGTATGGATTTTGAGGCTTGAAAAAACCGCCCCCATCCAAAAAGTTAAAAAAAAATATGACTGGATGTTGGGTTCCAAGTTCCAGTTAGTTATTTGGAATGCCATTGTAATTGGTGCTTACAACATTAACCCTTTAACAGCTGCATTATAGACATCCTGGAACCACCACTAATGCAATGGGAAATGGTGGCCATGCTATATACAATGTATCACATAGGGGAACTACAGTGAGGTCCAGTGATTGAATTAAAGTGAAGGAATTATATATATAATGACATTTACTAGCTCCCAACTTTTACTCCATGTTCATTGGACTGGTCTGGTAAGCTAAGACTAAAACTAACTAGTTCTCAATTTTTATTTTTTTTTGCCTCCTCTGTGGCCTCCTTTCCTTTTTCTAAGTCAGGTAGGATTAAACAAATCCAGCCCAAAAGTTGGAGCCAGTGAGCATTCTTCCATATTAGATGCATCACTAATGGCAGACGTGCAAGTCCTCAAGTTCTAAGAGGTGTAATTAAGAAATTTCTATGGTTTTCATTATTTTTTTTGGAGCTAAAATGGAAAAGCAGGGAAATTGAAGCTACTCCATGTTTGGTCCTTGCGAGCTAGATAATTACATTACTAGTGCACAGATATGCAGACAGCCATTATGAAGAATTGTCGAGAATTGTCTGCGCACTATTATTTATTGTCATTGTACAATAGGAGCAATAAGATGAACAGAGAAACCACTTGGTTTGGTTAGCAACACAAACTACTTTCAACATCATGGAGATGAGACAATTATAAATGTGCATGGGAGTAGGTAGGGGCCAGGCAAAGGTTTTCCAGTAGCTATGACACTTCTCCACAAAATGTTGTACTCGTAGCTATTACCTAGTGCTGAAGAACAACTACACTTCAAATTTGATGTAGGTCTGTAGTGTTTCCCATAGTTTTAACATAGTTCTCATATAATTACACTCTATGATAGTGCCTATGTCGCCTTATGAGTCATTCTGAATTATAACAGGATACAATAAAATAAAATGGCTGATTGAAAGTAAGAGTAAGCCCTAAAACAGGGGTCACCTAACTTTTTTTATACAGTAAATAGCATATACCACATCATATAGGCCAGGGATCCCCAACTGTTCTTACTCGTGAGCCACAGTCAAATGTAAAAAGACTTGAAGAGCAACACAAGCACCATAAAAGTACATGGAGATGCCAAATAAGGGCTGTGATTGGCTATTAGGCAGCCTCTATGCACACTATCAGCTTAGGGGGGCTTAATTTGGTAGGAAATCTTGGTTTTATTCAACCAAAACTTGCCCCCAAGTCAGGAATTCAAAAATAACTCCCTGGTTTGGGGGCACTGAGAGCAACATCCAAGGGGTTGGGGAGCAACATGTTGCCCCCGAGCCACTGGTTGGGGAATCCTGCCCTAGAAGAAACTTTAACATGAAGCATGATGGAGAGTAAACTTCACACATCAAGGTATTCTTTGTTGTTCCATAAGTTGTATCCCTTGAGAAAATCAAGATGTGCCCGGGTGGTGTAGCCAAGTTTCAAAAGGAATCCTTGTGATTTATCTGCTGATGGTATGACTGGAAGAGAACCATCTGCAGAGCTCTACAGGCTTACTCGGACAAACAGTAAAAAAGAAGAGTTTTAAAGTTCTGGATGTCCAGCTCATATAGTTCTGTAAGGTCAGTTTTATTGTAGGAAAAATAATTTACCTGCATCTCTGAGGAGTTCACGTACTGTATAAGCTTTACACTATCTCATCTGAGAGCTGCTCGTATAGCTCATTATGGGTTTGTGGTTACTGGTATGTTGGTTTAACTTCAAGCCTGTGTTTGTCAAGCAATGTTTCATGATGTGAACAATGAATGTTCTATCCATACAAATCCTGAATCGCACACCCCATGAGGCATTATTCATTCGTTAGCAGCTGTTGGAAGTTATTTTTAGAGAGTATTCTGCTTGACATTGTAAAATTGGTGACCTAGAGGCAACATGTTTTAGCTGAACATCTAACTTTTTCAAAAAAATAATTTTGCAAACACATCTCTTATGGAAACCAGTCAAAAATCTCCTACTGTGATTTAGTAAGGTTTCAGAATCCTTCTATCCTACTGCCAGATGAGGAGACAAAAGATTCCTCTTTAGTCTATTTAGAAAAGCAGGTGCTATTATAATTCACCAAAGGAACAATCTGAATGCTCAGTTGCATACATTTATTCCAGAATTTACACTTGTGTTTCCCAGTGGGAAATCTGTTTTTTTTATGATTTGATACTTAGAGTTTTGTAAACAATGAACTACATTAACACTACATGAACAATAGATTGTTTCATCATGTATAGATATTGTAAGGGATACTATGGAGGGGAAGGAGTGAGTCTTTCAGGCAGGGCTTCAGGAAGACTGTTAGGGGTGATAGAAGTACTGGAACAGCATCAGGATGAAGAAGGTGGAGAATCAGTGACAGGATGGAGTGGGCATAGAACCTGTGACAGGAAGGAGAGGGATGGAGTGGGCATAGAACCTGTGACAGGAAGGAGAGGGATGGAGTGGGCATAGAACCTGTGACAGGTAGGAGAGGGATGGAGTAGTGGGCATAGAACCTGTGACAGGAAGGAGAGGGATGGAGTGGGCATAGAACCTATGACAGGAAGGAGAGGGATGGAGTGGGAATAGAACCTGTGACAGGAAGGAGAGGGATGGAGTGGGCATAGAACCTGTGACAGGAAGGAGAGGGATGGAGTGGGCATAGAACTAGAGACAGGAAGGAGCAGGATGGAGTGGGCATAGAACTAGAAACAGGAAGGAGAGGGATGGAGTGGGCATAGAACTAGTGACAGGATGGGGAGGGATGGAGTGGGCATAGAACCTGTGACAGGAAGGAGAGGGATGGAGTGGGATAGAACTAGAAACAGGAAGGAGAGGGATGGAGTGGGCATAGAACCTGTGACAGGAAGGAGAGGGATGGAGTGGGCATAGAACTAGAAACAGGAAGGAGAGGGATGGAGTGGGCATAGAACTAGAAACAGGAAGGAGAGGGATGGAGTGGGCATAGAACTAGTGACAGGATGGGGAGGGATGGAGTGGGCATAGAACCTGTGACAGGAAGGAGAGGGATGGAGTGGGATAGAACTAGAAACAGGAAGGAGAGGGATGGAGTGGGCATAGAACCTGTGACAGGAAGGAGAGGGATGGAGTGGGCATAGAACTAGAAACAGGAAGGAGAGGGATGGAGTGGGCATAGAACTAGAAACAGGAAGGAGAGGGATGGAGTGGGCATAGAACTAGAAACAGGAAGGAGAGGGATGGAGTGGGCATAGAACTAGAAACAGGAAAGAGAGGGATGGAGTGGGCATAGAACTAGAAACAGGAAGGAGAGGGATGAAGTGGGCATAGAACTAGAAACAGGAAGGAGAGGGATGGAGTGGGCATAGAACTAGAAACAGGAAGGAGAGGGATGGAGTGGGCATAGAACTAGAAACAGGAAGGAGAGGGATGGAGTGGGCATAGAACTAGAAACAGGAAAGAGAGGGATGGAGTGGGCATAGAACTAGAAACAGGAAGGAGAGGGATGAAGTGGGCATAGAACTAGAAACAGGAAGGAGAGGGATGGAGTGGGCATAGAACTAGAAACAGGAAGGAGAGGGATGGAGTGGGCATAGAACTAGAAACAGGAAGGAGAGGGATGGAGTGGGCATAGAACTAGAAACAGGAAGGAGAGGGATGAAGTGGGCATAGAACTAGAAACAGGAAGGAGAGGGATGGAGTGGGCATAGAACTAGTTACAGGAAGGAGCAGAATGGAGTGGGCATAGAAATAGTGATAGAAAGGAGCGGGGTAGTGCAGGTATAGACACTGGGTCAGAAACAGGAAGGAACAGGACCAGGAGCAGAACAGGCCTATGACTGGACTAGAAAAAAACTGGACTAGAAAAGACAGAACTGGAACAAGGACAGGGCAAGGATCAACAAACCAGAGCTAGGGCAGGATCTGGAGAACAAGAACCCTGAACTTGCCACAGTGCTCAAGCTAATGGTGGCTAATGCTTAGGTAAGAAAGTGAGGTAAATAGTCTGCCCTAATTGGCTAATCCACCCAACCAATCAGGCAGCTGGGAACAAAATGGAAATGGACGGTGATAGATAATGAGCAAGCATGCTAGCTGCTCACCTGGCCTAGTAAATAAATTGTATAGCCAGAAACCTAGAGATTCCTGGCTCAAATGCCAGCAGAGCCTTCCAGATGTGTATATATTTGATATGGGGGGAAAAAAGTATTCTAGCACTCTTCTCTTCTTACTGTTTCTTGACATTGCACGTTCTGGTCTAAAATTATTCCCAGAATGCTTATACCAGTAAATGATACCTGATAGTATGTGTATATTTTTATGGGAAGATTAAAATGTACTCTTGTCAACTTTGGTCGTGATCTCTGGTTGGGGATCACTAACCTAGGCTGTCTCAAAGCCTGTACAACGCGATACTATAAATTTATTCTAGATTAGACATTCCCTCTGAGTTTAGCTTCAAGGTATAGTTCCCCTTTAATCTCTCTAAAATAAAGTTGTCCTACATGCTTTAGTATCTCATAAAGATGATATACAGCTTGGAGTATTGCACTGTAATGGGCTTGCTTAATGTTTTTAAATAAAAGTCAAAACCTAAATCAATAGTTTCGGCATTCTATTTCACATCCTGCAATGGGAAGAAACAGAAAGAAGCAAAACGCTGCTGAAATTGCCAGAACAGGGGAATTTTTTCAACCGCTCCAGATTATGAGATTTACTGTATTACACAAATAGCCACATGCTTTTCATTTAGTGAAACTGACCCAATCTCTGACGCAGGTGAAGTCATATTTTCTTCGCTCGGCAGACAGTAAACGAGGCCATCATATCCTTGTTGAAACGCCAATCATTCTTTTTATTTCCTTGGCATGATTGTAAACCTTTCAGAATACATATTTGTACCAGATATGATGAGAAACAGACAGCCTTAATTAGATAACTGCAACAGGATTTAACTGATTTGAAAGCTCTACAAACGCTCACAGAACAGCTAGCGACTAGGCATATATATCATTTTGATCTGTAGAAGGCAAACGCTTGATTTTAGGACACAGCAATTGATAATGTAATGAAGCCTGCAAAATGCATGCACATAAATAGTACAGTAGTTAGTGCACTCATGTAACCTGCATCTTGGTCCAGAATGGGATTCTAAATAGGCCCTGGCTTTATGTACACAGCCCCCCCACCAGCCCAATAAATAGGCACTGTCTATACCAGGGATCCCCAACCTTTCTTACTCGTGAGCCACAGTCAAATGTAAAAAGACTTGGGGAGCAACACAAGCACCATAAAAGTTCATGGAGGAGCCAAATAAGGGCTGTGATTGGCTATTAGGGGCCTCTATGTACCCTATCAGCTTACAGGGGCTTTATTTGGTAGGAAATCTTGTTTTTATTCAACCAAAACTTGCCCCCAAGTCAGGAATTCAAAAATAACTCCCTGGTTTGGGGGCACTGAGAGCAACATCCAAGGGGTTGGGGAGCAACATGTTGCCCCCGAGCCACTGGTTGGGGATCACTGGTCTATGGCATCTTACAGCAGCCCCTCTGGCATTTGCCTTTATTCACAGGTCGCCAGTCCGGGCCTGCCTGTTTCCATTTAGTCTGTATTGCAATGTTGGACCATCAGGCTAACTTAAGAAGGTGTCATGTAGAGACACTGGGACTTCATAATCATTTCCATGTGGAGCCTGCATCTTTAAACATTGCGTGTACTACAAGTACCATAGGGGGAGGATGGGTTTTTTGTTTGGAGAGGCTAAAGAACCTTCAGCACCTCCCATTGACTTCCATGGAAACCACTCAAGAAGTGTAGTTGCAGGTGCTTTTTATATTGCTCAGGGCAGAAAACTGCTCATACCAACAAATTATAGGAAATAAGAGACAGTATTGACTCCCCAAGCACATTATTTACAGTGGGGAATTGGCACCCTAACACATTATATACAGTGGAAGACTGGGCACTGGCACCTCAAGCACATTATTTACAGTGGGAAACAGTGGATATTGGCACCCTAACACATTATATACAGTGGAAGACTGGGCATGGGCACCTCAAGCACATTATATACAGTGGAAGACTGGGCACTGTTATACACAGTGGGTACTGGCACCCCAAGCACATTATTTACAGTGGGTGTTGACACCCTAACACTTTATATACAGTAGGAAACAGTGGGTACTGGAACCCTAACACATTATATACTGTGGGTACTGCACCCCAAACACATTATATGAAATAAGAGGCAGTGGAAAATTATGGTTAGGATATATCCAGGATAAATGAATTCCTAATTGTAATTTTAAAAACCCCTTAAAAAAGACAGGCTAAATGAAATACTGGTTTCATCAGTAATACAGGTATGGGACCCATTATCCAGAATGTTTGGGACCTGGGGTTTTCCAGATAAAGGGGCCTTTCTGTAATTCTCATGTCTGCTAAAAAAAATGATTTAAACAGTAATTCAACCAAATAGTATTGTTTTGGCTTTAATAAGGGGTAATTATATCTTAGTTGGGATCAAGTACAGGTACTGTTTTATTATTACAGAGAAAAGGGAATCATTTAACCATGAAATAAACCCAATAGGACTGTTCTGCCCCCAATAAGGGGTAATTATATCTTAGTTGGGATCAAGTACAGGTACTGTTTTATTATTACAGAGAAAAGGGAATCATTTAACCATTAAATAAACCCAATAGGGCTGTTCTGGCCCCAATAAGGGGTAATTATATCTTAGTTGGGATCAAGTACAGGTACTGTTTTATTATTACAGAGAAAAGGGAATCATTTAACCATGAAATAAACCCAATAGGACTGTTCTGCCCCCAATAAGGGGTAATTATATCTTAGTTGGGATCAAGTACAGGTACTGTTTTATTATTACAGAGAAAAGGGAATCATTTAACCATTAAATAAACCCAATAGGGCTGTTCTGGCCCCAATAAGGGGTAATTATATCTTAGTTGGGATCAAGTACAGGTACTGTTTTATTATTACAGAGAAAAGGGAATCATTTAACCATGAAATAAACCCAATAGGGCTGTTCTGCCCCCAATAAGGGGTAATTATATCTTAGTTGGGATCAAGTACAGGTACTGTTTTATTATTACAGAGAAAAGGGAATCATTTAACCATTAAATAAACCCAATAGGGTTGTTCTGCCCCAATAAGGGGTAATTATATCTTAGTTGGGATCAAGTACAGGTACTGTTTTATTATTACAGAGAAAAGGGAATCATTTAACCATGAAATAAACCCAATAGGACTGTTCTGCCCCAATAAGGGGTAATTATATCTTAGTTGGGATCAAGTACAGGTACTGTTTTATTATTACAGAGAAAAGGGAATCATTTAACCATTAAATAAACCCAATAGGACTGTTCTGCCCCCAATAAGGGGTAATTATATCTTAGTTGGAATCAAGTACAGGTACTGTTTTATTATTACTACAGAGAAAAAGGAAATCATTTTTAAAAATGTGAATTATTTGATTAAAATGGAGTCTATGGGAGATGGCCTTTCTGTAATTTGGAACTTTCTGGATAATGTGTTTCTGGATAAGGGGTCCGATACCTGTACCAACAGAACATACTGTATATGAGGATAAATGAAGTGCTAATTTTATATAAAATACCTCTAGAAAAACTAGTAGGTACAAGTTAAAGCTAAGCGATCTTCTTAGCTCTTTAGGCGGCTCTTCTTTTCCCCTGTAGAGATGTAGCGAACTGTTCGCCGGAGAACTAATTCGCACGAAAATTGGGTGTTCGCAAGTTCGCGAACTTTTAGCGAAGTTCGCAATTTTGGGTTCGCCTTAGCTGGAGCCAAATTTTGACCTCTCCCCCCAGAGCCAGCAGATACATGGCAGCCAATCAGGCTTCTCTCC
The DNA here is from genome assembly GCF_000004195.4 of Xenopus tropicalis. NCBI lineage: Eukaryota > Metazoa > Chordata > Amphibia > Anura > Pipidae > Xenopus > Xenopus tropicalis. The sequence goes on from NC_030678.2 coordinate 16,908,366, forward strand.
CTCCTGGACCACCCCCGGACCACTCCCTTCCATATATAAACCGAAGCCCAGCAGCCATTTTACATTCTGCCTGTGTGTGCTTGATGAGTTAGCATAGGGAGAGAGCTGTGCAGGGGTTTGAGGGACAGTTTAGGTAGCTTTGCTGACTAGTAATCTACTTTCTACTGCTCTGTATGTAGCTGCTGGGGACAGCTGTCCTGCTGATCTCATCTGCTGTAACCCAATAGTCCTTGTAAGGACTGCTTTTATTTTCTGATTACTGTTACTCTAGTCTTCTTTTCATTGTGTACTGCAGCTCCGTCTGTGTGTGTTGGAGACAGCTGTGCTGCTCATAGTAGTGCACCAGCACCAACCGCACATTCACATTATTTTTTTTTAGTTGTGTTTTTTTACTTTGCTACTGTAATTTATAGAGCCGAGTGCTATTAGTCTAGCTGTGGGGGACTGGTGTGCTGCTCCTAGTAGTTCACTCCCAGCACCAACCAGAGATCACTTTTGTTTTATTATTATTAATTTTTTTTTTTTTTAATTTAACTTACTGTTCTTTAATGTGTCCAGTGCTGTTTGCTGTTATTCATAGTAGTGCACCAAACACGTTACACATAGTAGTGCACCAAACACGTTACACATAGTAGTGACATTGCATTGCAATAAAATCACCTGAGCGATGTTTTTCCACCAGCAATAATATATTCCGTATCCACTACTGCAGCGTTTTGTCTTTGCGTGTGAACCGGCCGTAACCTTTACACGACTTGATTGGCATGTAGACGCCGGACGTTTTAAAGCAGTTTATTACACAAGTTTAGAAATGTAGTGTGATTTCTGCCCTTTACAGCACAAAACGCAACGCTGTGTCAACAACGTATTTTTCAGATAAATTTTTGCCCTTGTTCCCCCTCCTGCATGTCACTGTCCAGGTCGTGGCACCCTTTAAACAACTTTAAAATCAGTTTTCTGGCCAGAAATGGCTTTTCTAGCTTTTAAAGTTCGCCTTCCCATTGAAGTCTATGGGGTTCGCAAAGTTCGCAAAAGTTCGCACTTTTTGGCAGAAGTTCGCCAACGGGTTCGCGAACTTTTTTTGTGAGGTTCGCTACATCTCTATTCCCCTGTTATAATCTCTTGTTGTTGTGACAGGACCTCCATGAAGGAAGTATTAAAACAGTATGTTTGCAAATACAGTAATGGGTGAAAGAGCATCTTCTTGACCCATAACTTGGGACTTTTGACAATGCCCATCCACAAAGAGATGCAACAGAATATGATCTGTGAGTAACCCTTACATTCAATAAAGGTTAACCAATCCATACAGTGTGGATAAGTTGTTGCTTGCTGATCAGATCAATCCTTTAACCTCTGATGTGTGGCACATAGTTATAAGGACTAACTGTGTGATACCCATCAATTTAAGAGAGAACTTCTTAAGAGCAAGGTCAGTGTTCTCAGCAGTCTCAGCTCTCAGCAGCGGCCGCAGGGATGAAGGGTCCAACCCCTGTCCAGCTCTACACCAGGGCCCAGATGCCCACTGTAGGTCTAGGAACATGGAAGTCTGAGCCGGGGAAGGTGACAGCGGCAGTGGCCAAGGCTATTGAGGTGGGCTACAGACACCTGGACCCAGAAGAAGATTAAGGAGGGACTGGTGAAGAGAGAAGACCTGTTCATCATCAGCAAGCTATGGAGCACCTTCCATGACAAATCCATGGTGAAGGGGGCCTGCCAGAAAGGTGACAAAAATCATGCCTTTAACTTTGTCTCCAAACTGATTTTATTTTAGTGTGCCTATCCAGCAGCAATGTACAAACGTGAATGGAGGGAAATGTCATTTTAAGAATAATTAGGGATAACAATGGATGCCAAGTTTGCTCCAGGTCTAGTAATTAGTGATGGGCGAAATGTTTCGTCAGGCATGGGCGTCAAAAGAATAGCCGTGGGCGACAAAATAATAGCTGCACAATGAAATAATAGCCGCGGGTGACAAAATAATAGCCGTAGGTGACAAAATAATAGCCGCAGACGACAAAATAATAGCCGCGGGTGACAAAATAATAGCCGCGGGTGACAAAATAATAGCCGCGCGACAAAATAATAGCCGCGGGTGACAAAATAATAGCCGCGGGTGACAAAATAATAGCCGCGGGCGACAAAAGAATATCCGCGGACGACAATTTTTTTTGACGTGCGACATTTTCGCCGTTTCACAAATTTTTCACTGTTTCGCGAATCTTTTGAAAGATTCGCAAATTTTTCGGCGAAGCGAAACGGGACAGATTCGCTCATCACTACTAGTAATCCAAAGCAACCAATCAGCAGGTAGCATTTACTGCTCTACTATATAAAACATAAATGGTGATGTGTTACTACAAGTTACCGGACCTGGAGAAAATATTGCTTAATGTTATTGCCTCGGAGGGATACTTAGCTGTACCTATTAAGTCTTCTACTGAAATTTTAACGTCTGGACTAAGGTGGAAGTGTCTGGCTGCCTTTTAGTCTCAGGCTTGGAAGGTCAGCGAGAGCAAGAACGTAACTGAATTCTGTAAGCCCAGCGCAGAGGCCATAGTAAAGGGTGCACATAATTAGTGCAAAGTTTGGGTACAATTAACCTACTTATTTGAATTACATTTCTGTCTTACAAAACCGGTCTTATTAGCCTTTCGGTGAAATTGCTCTACGATCAGAATCAGATTACACAACAGCTGTCAGCATTTAAGTCAGAGGCAGAGGTATGCCTCCATCATTACCAGTCATTACCAATCATTAGTTACTGGAGGTCTAGTGATCATCACTATTATAGTGGTTTATGTTTAATTCCTGCTGCATTTATACTGTATCTGGTTTACAGGGAACATTGTTGGGTCAAGAGATATATGGGGGAATGTAATATATGTCGCTTACGGGAAAAAACGGTTGCAATTGGATAAAATGTTGGCTTTAGCTTGCGCAAAAAGTATGTTTGTGATTGTGAATGTCATCGTTTGTGCAAGTGCGCAGAGTATATAATAAAGCTTCATAACTAGTGATAAGCTAATTGTTTCACCAGGCATGGATTCACAGCAAAATTCCACATTTCGCCATTGACAATTTTTTTTTGGCGAAATGGGCGCAAACTTTCAGAAAATGTGTGGTCGAGTCCAAAAAAAAGTCACGGTTGCGTAAAAAAATTCGTGGCCACGTCACTCTTGGTTTGTCTTTATAACAAGAGAAATCCTATCTATCATTTTATACACATAAGGCTACACTAAGGGACAAACGTATTAATATTAGAGAACCAGGTTTTTGAGACAAAACAAAAAATTGTAAAAATATTTGTAGTATTTGGGATAGTGGGTGGTTCCCATCAGTGGGTAAGGGACTGTATGCAGTAATGAATGTGGGTACATTGCACTTGGAGATATTTTGTAGAATTGCTGACATAAAGGAGAAATATCAGACATGGATATCAATATCTACTGTAGCTACTGATGTCTGCAGGGCCAATTCACCCCCCTCCCACATTATTTTCAGGCAAACAAGGCAATATTTGGGCCCTGGGGTCAGGGTCGGATTGGGCTGCCGGGACACTGGGATAAATCCCGGTGGGCCCCGGCGGCCCAGTCCAACCTTTGCCAGCGCTCCCCCTTCTGACTGTTCCTCCCCTGACACGTCAGGTGGGGGCCCTGCAGGGGGGTTAGGGGGGCCCTGGGGGGGGTAGGGGACACGGCTGGCTGGGGCACCTGCAGGGCCCCTGGGGCGGAAGCCCCAGTGGGCCCTGCACCCCCAGTCCGACCCTGCTTGGGGTACATATAAAAGGCCAACTGCAACTGTATTTTTTCATGGATACCCAAGATTTCTGATTGTCGCCCAATTTTGCTGCACTGGAGGCATTTTTTTTTTTTTTTTAGAATTTTCTTATTATTACACTATTAAACTGGCAATTAGTGCTGCAACTTCTATGTAGGATAGTGGTGGACATCATTTTTTGGGTGGGCCCCCAATACCATTTTATGTTCCAATGGGTTATATATATATATATAGCCTTGTTTGTTTGTAGCTATATCAGAAGTTGCAGAAACCAACAAATGATTGATATTGTAAATAAGGATTATCTAGAGACTGGAATACAAAAGTAGGTTTAATAAAGAAAATAGTTCTACCCTTATGGGATCTGCAAACTCATCATAGAACACTTACTTGTGTACCAAATTAAACTCAGGCCCACAGAATGGCCAATACTGTTGGTTCCGTAACCCTTGTTCCTGTATGTTCCTTCAATAGGCACACATGGAGTCTGCCAGATCCATTGCTTTGGGCACCTAAAGGGGAGTAGGAAGTCATTACCATTACTGGTGCTTATACATATTATATGAGAGAGCTTTTTATTTTGTAGAGAGGCATGAATGGTATTTGACCTGTTATGGGACAAAACGCTGCATTCTAGGCAAACCGCATCCAACATTGCACTTTGCACACTGCACTTACAATCTGAGCCCTTGATGACTTTTTTCCCCACTTGCTTTACATTATACATTATCTAAAATTTTAAAAGAGAAGGAAAGGTAAAAACTAAGTTTCATCAGAAAGGTAAATGTAAATACAGCCATAAGCACTCACAGAAACGCTGCAGTCCTCTATCAAAAGAAACACAGGGTTTATTTTCTTCTATTGTGTACACATGTTCTTTTGTATCAGACTTTCTCTCTCAGAAAAATCCTTCAGCATGAGTTTGCTCCTCTCTCCCCCTCCCTTCTCCTCCTCCTTCCATCATCTCTCTCACCCCCTTCCAACTGTGCTGTGTAATTTGAGCTACCACAAGCCAGATCTGCAGCATAGAAGCTACGGAAACCAAGCTAAAATGGCAGCTGAAATCTTAAACAAACAGAGGGAGCTTCTAGGGCTGTTTACTCAGGTATGGTAAAGCTTTCTGCTGAATTAATATAGTGTTCTAGGTGGCACTATTGTGGCTTATCTATTGGCAGTAAAATCCTTCTCCTTTAATACAAATGTAATACATCAGTCGATATATTTCTCCGTAGTACAGGTATGGGATCCCTTATCCGGAAACCCATTATCCAGAAAGCTCCGAATTACGGAAAGCCCGTCTCCCATAGACTCCATTTTAATCAAATAATATAGAATTTTAAAACCGATTTCCTTTTTCTCTGTAATAATAAAACAGAAGCTTGTATTTGATCCCAACTAAGATATAAATAATCCTTATTGGATGCAAATCAATCCTGTTGGGTTTAATTAATGTTTTATTGATTTGTAGTAGACTTAATGTATGGAGATCCAAATTATGGAATGATCCCTTATCCGGAATACCCTTGGTCCCAAGCATTCTGGATAATCGGTCCTATACCTGTATTAGAGAAATGCCAGAAAAAAAAATGTATTAGTTGTAGCAGTTATTCTGTAAAAGACATGGTGAGCATGCCCAGTAGGGGCTGACGCTTCTGCTAAAAAATGTATCAGTTAATTTGTGCTACTTGGAAATATGGTGGAAAAAGACAGAACCTTGTTTATTTTTAAAATTATAAAAAAAAAAACTGAAATAGAAAACAGGTGAAAAATTAATATTTTATATTTATATAAATACAGGGAATATTTAGACTGTGATACCCTGGCGAGCACGGACACCCTGACCGTCACCATATATATATATAATACTTCCAGCAAGCGCTCGGCTGTGTCAGGCAGCACACATCTGCCCATTGTAAAGCCGGGGATTGAGAACAGATTTTAGCATTGCCTGGCAGCGCTGAGTAACCACAGGATGCAGCCCATAACCGTGCTACTCATTATATGCTGCACTTGTAAAACATCACAAGGGACCAAAATGTCATGACTTTTGGCATGTTTTCATAAAATGCTATTTTTAATGTCAGTGAAATGTGGCCGTTTCACATGATTCATCTGCGCTGTGTTACCAAGCAGGCTATGGGAGAAGGGTGCAATAAACCTCAATAAAGCGACAGAAGTATATACGTATTCTAATGCTGGCTGTGGATATAGATGAAGTGCCTCTATATGCATGGGAATTAACCCTTCCTATATTTTAATACATACTTATACAGGTATGGGATCCCTTATCCGGAAACCCGTTATCCAGAAAGCTCCAAATTACAGAATGCTCATCTCCCATAGACTCCATTTTAATCAAATAATTCAGAATTTTTAAACTGATTTCCTTTTTCTCTGTAGTAATAAAACGGTACCTAATAATTGATCCCAACTAAGATATAATTACCCCTTATTGGGGGCAGAACAACCCTATTGGGTTTATTTAATGGTTAAATGATTCCCTTTTCTCTGTAATAATAAAACAGTACCTGTACTTGATGCCAACTAAGATATAATTACCCATTATTGGGGCAGAACAGCCCTATTGGGTTTATTTAATTGTTAAATTATTCCCTTTTCTCTGTAATAATAAAACAGTACCTGTACTTGATGCCAACTAAGATATAATTACCCCTTATTGGGGGCAGAACAGCCCTATTGGGTTTATTTAATGGTTAAATGATTCCCTTTTCTCTGTAATAATAAAACAGTACCTGTACTTGATCCCAACTAAGATATAATTAACCCTTATTGGGGGCAGAACAGCCCTATTGGGTTTATTTAATGGTTAAATGATTCCCTTTTCTCTGTAATAATAAAACAGTACCTGTACTTGATCCCAACTAAGATATAATTACCCCTTATTGGGGGCAGAACAGCCCTATTGGGTTTATTTAATATAGTTACATAGTTACATAGTTACATAGGGTTGAAAAAAGACCAGTGTCCATCAAGTTCAACCCATCCAAGTAAACCCAGCACACCTAACCCACACCTACCAATCTATACACTCACATACATAAACTATAAATACAACCACTAGTACTAACTGTAGATATTAGTATCACAATAGCCTTTGATATTCTGATTGATCAAGAACTCATCCAGGCCCCTCTTAAAGGCATTAACAGAATCTGCCATTACAGCATCACTAGGAAGGGCATTCCCCAACCTCACTGCCCTCACCGTGAGGAACCCCCTACGCTGCTTCAAATGGAAGCTCCGTTCCTCTAATCTAAAGGGGTGACCTCTGGTGCGTTGATTGTTTTTATGGGAAAAAAGAACATCCCCCAACTGCCTATAATCCCCTCTAATGTACTTGTACAGAGTAATCATGTCCCCTCGCAAGCGCCTCTTTTCCAGAGAAAACAACCCCAACCTCGACAGTCTCACCTCATAGTTTAAATCTTCCATCCCCTTTACCAGTTTAGTTGCACGTCTCTGCACTTTCTCCAGCTCATTAATATCCTTCTTAAGGACTGGAGCCCAAAACTGCACTGCATACTCAAGGTGAGGCCTTACCAGGGACCTATAAAGGGGCAAAATTATGTTCTCATCCCTTGAGTCAATGCCCTTTTTTATACAAGACAGCACTTTATTTGCTTTAGTAGCCACAGAATGACACTGCCTGGAATTAGACAACTTGTGATCTACAAAAACCCCTAGATCCTTCTCCATTAAGGAAACCCCCAACACACTACCATTCAGTAGATAGTTTGCGTTTATATTATTTCTACCAAAGTGCATAACTTTGCACTTATCAACATTGAACCTCATTTTCCAGTTTGCTGCCCAGTTATCTAATTTTGTCAAATCGCTCTGCAAAGCGGCAGCATCCTGCATGGAACTTATAGTTTTGCACAATTTAGTGTCATCAGCAAAAATAGACACAGTACTGTCTATGCCCACCTCCAGGTCATTAATAAACAAGTTAAAAAGCAAAGGCCCAAGGACTGACCCCTGCGGTACTCCATAACCACACTGGTCCAATTAGAAAATGTTCCATTTACAACCACTCTTTGTACTCTATCCTTCAGCCAGTTCTCTATCCAATTACAAATATTATGTTCTAGGCCAATATTCCTTAATTTGATCATTAACCTTCTGTGAGGTACTGTATCAAACGCTTTAGCAAAGTCCAAGTAGATGACATCAACTGCCATTCCAGCATCAAGGTTCCTGCTCACCTCCTCATAAAAGGCAACTAAATTAGTCTGGCAAGATCTGTTACGCATAAAACCATGCTGGCACAAACTAATAGTATTGTGAACTGCAATGTATTCAAGTACCCTATCCCTTATTACCCCTTCCAAAAGTTTTCCTACTACTGATGTCAGACTAACAGGCCTATAGTTTTCAGGCTGGGAACGGGATCCCTTTTTAAATAACGGCACCACATTAGCAATCCAACAGTCTCTTGGCACCATGCCAAACCTCAATGAATCCTGAAAAATTATGTGAAGAGGCTTGGCAATCACAGCGCTCAGCTCATTTAATACCCTGGGATGAATCCCATCCGGCCCTGGACCTTTGTTTACCTTTACATGTTCAAGTCTCTTTTGAATTTCCTCCCGAGTGACCCACGCGCCAGTAGCTAAATTACTAGAACTGGGCATATTACAAGGGAAGCCTTCATTATCTGGCTCCTCAGATGTATAGACAGATGAAAAATAAGAGTTCAAAATTTCAGCTTTTTCCCCGTTTTCATCAACCAACGTACCCCCCCGTGATAATAAAGTTCCCACCCCTTCTTGCTTCATTTTTTTACTATTCACATAATTAAAAAATAATTTAGGATTCTTTTTACTCCTAGCAGCAATATCCCTTTCCATTTCTATTTTAGCTTGCCTGATAGCTTTTTTGCTGCTTTATTTGCTTCCTTGTACCTGATGAAAGTTTCTGCTGTCCCAGCTAACTTGAGTGCCCTAAAAGCACGTTTTTTCTTACCAACCTCGACAATAACACTTTTATTCAGCCATAAAGGTTTTGCTTTGCGATGCCTCTCCTTGCTTACAAGGGGGATATACTGTTGTGTATACCTACAAAGCAATGTTTTAAAGATGTTCCATTTTCCTTCTGTGTCTAACCCCATGAAAAGCCTTTCCCAGTTGACACATTGCAGAGATGCCCTTATACTGGCAAAGTCTGCACGTCTAAAATTGAGTGTTTTAGTTACTCCCTTATAGCGCTGTCTCTGCAGCATTATCTCAAAGGAGACCATGTTGTGATCACTGTTCCCCAAATGCTCACCCACACAAATGTTAGAGATGAGTTCAGTATTATTAGAAATCACCAGGTCCAAAATAGCGTCATTCCTAGTGGGTTCTTGAACCGCCTGAAATAAAAAGTTGTCATTTAGCATATTTACAAACCTACTAGCTCTTTCTGACTTAGCCACCCCATTACTCCAGTCAATGTCCGGATAATTAAAGTCCCCCATAACAACAACTTGACCCAGTTTTGAAGCCTCCTCCATTTGCAACAATAGCTGGGCCTCATCCCCCTCATCTATACGGGGTGGTTTATAGCATACACCAATGATCATTTTCTTTGTGACCTTCAGCCCTACTGAAATTTCTACCCAAAGAGATTCCACGTTTTCATTGGTAATGTCTTTATTACATGGCTTTAAATCTGACTTTACATAAAGACAAACCCCTCCACCCTTTTTAATCTCTCTGTCCCTCCTAAAAAGCGTATACCCATTTAAATTCACAGCCCAGTCGCATTTATCATCCCACCAGGTCTCAGTGATACCTATTAAATCATAATTTTCAATACATGCAATAGCTTGCAGCTCCCCTAATTTACCCGACAAGCTACGCGCATTAGCCAGCATGCAGCGGAGATTATTACTTCTCCCTCTGATGTTTACATTAGCTAAGGGAGAATTAGAGCTAAGGCAATTATGAGACTGCTTTCCTTGTAACGGAAGCTCCTTATCTGATAAACTATATGCCCCCCTCACTCCTCCCCCACAACCCTTTGCTAGTCCCCCTACCCCGTCTACACTAATTTTCCCATGGAATTCTAGCTCACCCACCCCCCCCTTGTCTAGTTTAAACACTCCTCCAACCTCTTAACCATTCTCTCCCCTAGCACAGCAGACCCCCTTCCATTGAGGTGCAATCCGTCAGGGCTGTATAGATTGTACCCCAAGGAAAAGTCAGCCCAGTGCTCTAGGAACCCAAACCCTTCCTTCCTACACCAAGACTTTAGCCACGCATTTAGCTCCCTAAGCTCCCGCTGTCTCCCTAAACTAGCACGTGGCACCGGCAAAATTTCCGAAAAAATAACATTGGAGGACCTTTGCCTAATCTTAGAGCCTAGATCCCTGAACTCACTCTTTAAAGTCCCCCACCTACCGTTCATTTTGTCGTTAGTACCGATATGTACCAAGACAGCCGGGTCATGCCCAGCCCCTCCCAATAATGTGTCAACCCGATCAACCACATGCCGAACCCTGGCACCAGAAAGACAGCAAACTGTCCGGTTGAAGCGATCCGCTTGACAGATTACCCTATCCACTTTTCTAATGATCGAATCCCCTATAACCACCATCTGTTTAGGCCTAGCTCTGCTCTCCTCCCCACCACTACTAGTGAAACTGGTCTCCCGGCTGTTAGAGAGATCAGCCTCACCTAGAACCGCCAATCCAGAGTTCACACTCCCATCTTCTTCACACAATCTGGCAAATCTGTTGGGATGCGCAAACCCTGGAGCAGCCTCCCTTTTCCTTTTCCCCACACTAGATTTTCTAACTGTCACCCAGCTTACTGCCCTATCATCCTTTTGCTGCTCCCCTCCCCCCCTACTATCTGACCCCACTAGTTCTTGTTCAGTTAACAAGAGACCCCTCTCAAGATTGTTGATTGAACGCAGTGTTGCAACGTGTTCCTCTAGGACTCTAACGCGAGCCTCTAAAGTGGCAATTCGCTCACATCCACAACAGAGGTATGCACTTTGGAACTGTTGTTCCACAACTGCATACATGCGGCAGGCTGTGCACTGTGTCAGACCTTCAATGTTGCTACAACTCATCCTCCCAGTTACAAGAACAGTTAAACAAAAGTAGGTGTAAGGACTTGTAGTAAATACCTTGTTTTACCTTGTTTTTAACTCCCTTAGTGTTTAACTCCCTGAGTTTATAACTCCACTTACAGAGTCCCACTTAAAGAGCAATCACTTACAGAGCACCTACCACCAGAGCAAGCACCACTGGAGTGCCTGTGGTTCTATTTATGCAGTCTGTAAAGGTGAACTAATCAAACCCCACCCTCCTCAAGCTGAGGGTAATTACAAGGGAATGTAACCTGCTGTAAGCCTATGGATCCCACAAACTTTGTAAATTAGCTCCAAAAACAACAATTACTTATGAAAAAAATAAATAAAACCCAACAGTAAAAAAACACAATGGTTTTGATAAAGTTAGTAAAGAATACTTATCCCTTTTTAGTTGAAATGAAAGCAAGTTGATTCAACCAGCCACCAGCCTGTTAGTAAGCCCTTATTGGGGGCAGAACAGCCCTATTGGGTTTATTTAATGGTTAAATGATTCCCTTTTCTCTGTAATAATAAAACAGTACCTGTACTTGATCCCAACTAAGATATAATTACCCCTTATTGGGGACAGAACAGCCCTATTGGGTTTATTTAATGGTTAAATGATTCCCTTTTCTCTGTAATAATAAAACAGTACCTGTACTTGATCCCAACTAAGATATAATTACCCCTTATTGGGGCAGAACAATCCTATTGGATTTATTTAATGGTTAAATGATTCCCTTTTCTCTGTAATAATAAAACAGTACCTGTACTTGATCCCAACTAAGATATAATTACCCCTTATTGGGGGCAGAACAGCCCTATTGGGTTTATTTAATGGTTAAATGATTCCCTTTTCTCTGTAATAATAAAACAGTACCTGTACTTGATCCCAACTAAGATATAATTACCCCTTATTGGGGGCAGAACAATCCTATTGGGTTTATTTAATGGTTAAATGATTCCCTTTTCTCTGTAATAATAAAACAGTACCTGTACTTGATCCCAACTAAGATATAAATAATCCTTATTGGATGCAAAACAATCCTATTGGGTTTAATTAAGGTTTTATTGATTTTTTAGTAGACTTAAGTTATGGAGATCCAAATTACGGAAAGACCCCTTATACGGAATGCCCTTGGTCCCGAGCATTCTGGATAACGGGTCCTATACCTGTATATAGTGCTTGCACCCACATTGGTGCGCTTGGTGCCGTTGCATTTGTCCTTCCTCTATATCTCTATATATGAATGTGCCAAACTGGGCTGCACCCAAACAGGCCAGGATTTGTGGTGAGGCTACAAAGGCCCGGGCCTAGGGCGGCATAAATTTAGGGGCGGCATTCCGCCCAGCCGCAAGTTAAAATTACTCCCATAGAGAGCACTGGGGACCGGATGCGCAAAAATTCTGGAATTCTGGAGAAAAACAACTGAATTCTGGTTTAGAAAACATTGCATCTTGCAACTTGCATCCAAATTTGCACTTGTGAGCCTCAATATGGCTGAAATTATGAGAACACATGCCTGTCTAATATTTCAATCCCAAACCAAAGAGTATTAATATGAGGTTGGTTCTCACCGTGCTGCTATAACAACCTCTACTCTTCAAGGAAGGCTTTTGGAACATTGTTAGTGGGATTGGCTTCCATTTGGCCACAAGAGCAATGGGTTGGGCACTGATATTGGCTTTGCAGTTCGTGCCACAAGTGTTTAGTTGGGTTGAAGTCAGGGTTCTGTGCAGGCCAGTCAAGTTTTTCTACTCCCATCTTAGCAAACCCATTCTGTATGGACCTCACCGTGCTTGGGGCATTATGTATCGGGAACAGGAACGGGCCCTCTCCAAACTTTTGCTACAAAGTAGAAAGCACAGAATTGTCAAGACTTTCTTTGTACACTATAATTTCATGGTTTGCTTTGCTGGAACCAGGAGCCCTAACCCAAACCATGGGAAACAGCCTTAGATTGGGAAAATGGTCTTAATTTGCTGATTCTGCAAACATTTCTAAAACATATTTCTCTTAAACTGACGGACTACAAAAAAAAATAGAATAGCTAAAAATAACAGGCGGAGATATAACATTTAGTCCAAATCTACCCATATTGTGTAAATGATTGAGTTTATTTTATTATGACTTCACTTTAAGCAGGTTTGTTTGCTTGGCTTCATAGACATTCATTCCTACTTTTTAAGCACTATATCAAATTCTAACAAGTGGAAAGGTCAGCAGTTAAACATGCATTATAGGTTGGGGAATAAATTACCTCCAGTAATTATTGTGACTTGTGTTAATTCATCCAGTAAATAGTATCCTAGTCTACTTCTTGCAGCCCCATCCCAAAACACCAGTAATAGTGTATACTATAGCACAGACTTATGGCTTGATATTGGAGTCTAAGTCCATGCACCATGCTGAAGATTCTTCTTTGACCTACTGCTGATGGTGCTGTTGGTTCAAGCACCCCTGTGATGTCCAACATTTGCAGATGCCATAGTTTCAATATCAAGAATATCTAAGGCATCAAGTGTTCATTCCAAAACTACCTACAATTAACCTTAATTAACCCTAATTAACCTTCAACCTGGAATTCTGGCAATAAATATGATTAGAAAAAGGCATTTTCTATCAAATCTAACTGCCCTTTAGGCTCAACCACTGCTTTTGCCCTCATAAAGGGATCCTCCCCAGAGTATGGGTGTAAGGGGGTAAACTGGAAGGGTGCACTCATTTATGGTTATTTCCCCAGTACAAGGTAATAAGTTTAATTTTAGATAAGATATTTGTTACAGTTTGGCCACTGGGTGGCAGTAGTTAACTAGTTGTAGAATACAAGTGTAATGCAAACCCCGGCCACTAGAGGAGGCCAATAGAGAACAAAGAGTATAAAAGGGAGTGACACACCCAAGCCAGGGTTCTTCTTTTCCAGCGTAGAAATAGACAGGAAGGGTTTCCCATGTAAGGAGTACTAGGTACTCCAGGTAGTCAGGCAAATTAGTATGGGTAGTATGGACCCCAACGAGGAGGTAGAGGCTTAAGAGCCATTGCTAAGCCACATTTAGCAACTGAGAGTCAGTGTAGGGACCGGGGGAAGAGCCTTTGGCAGGAAGACGGAATGACTATCCAGAGTAGGGCAGAGGGGTACTAGGAGAATACCAGACTGCTAGGATCAGAAGGTGGTGAAAATTCCTTGAAGTGAAGCTGGTCTGGGACAAGTTGGGTAATGTGTTGAGCTCTTGACTATATGTATGCCAGTGATTTGTTCAGAAATGATGGTTCTGCAACCTGGCTTGGATGTGTATGTTCCCCCTGTGCTGTAATAAAGAATTGTTGCGTGAAGTATCCTGTGTCACGTGTGAATTGTACTTGTGCTACATGGGAACAGCTACTCTACATGATTCCCAGACGGACCTTCTGTAACCAAATATCAGTACAATAAAGGACTTTATAAAACCCATTAGAAGCACGCATCCATACTAATGACTATATAGTCTTTAGGAATTTGCTTTGTTAATGTTCCTATAGGTTTACAACATGGCAGGCATATTTTTCATCCAACCTTAGAGTTAGCAAAGGCTGATTTCTTCTGAGCCAAATGGTACACTATCTGTGTAGTTTGGCTAAAATGAGAATAGACCTTGCCATGTACATTTGTTAGATATGTTTCTATAAATTGTTGCAGGTCTAGACTTTATATCGAACATGAACATGAAATATTTTATTCATGGCATTTGGCCAACAAGTATAAATCTGCTTCCTCCAAGCCACAACATTTTTGGCTTTTTTAGTATTGTGTTCAGGCACATTTGTTTAATATTTCCTTTTGACAGAGAAGGCAAAACATCCAGGTAGTTTATTATCTCTGCTCATGTACAGCACGTCATATTGGCTGATGGTCTTTATGAAAGTGTCAGGTCGAATTTCTTGTGTCTGCTCTCACTGTCTTGCCTCATGAGTTATAATAGAGAGTACGAGTAACCTATGTACCTCCAAATGCACGAGTAACCTATATACCTCCAAATGCACGAGTAACCTATGTACCCCCAAATGCACGTTTAACCTACTGTATGTAGCCCCAAATGCATGTGTTCTGGTCCCAGGGCAAGAAATGCTTTGGGTGGAGGCAGAATGGGAAAATGATGCTACAAGTAGGAATAGAAGAGAGGAGCTCTTGCTGCTGGTGGTGATGTAGAATTCAGTTTGGCATGTTAGTAAGGTACCCCCTGCTAGCGCCCCCCAGGGTCAAACTGGACCACCGGGACTGCGGGAAAATACCTGGTGGGCCCCGGCCCTAGTGGGCCCCAGTGACCCAGACCCGACCCTGTTGCCGCTTCCCCTGGCCGCCAATGTCCTCCCCTGATACATTTCACATACGCGCATTCAGGGGAGGATGTCAGGCGGGGTCCCCTGTGGGGTGGGGGTGAAGGGGTGCATGGCGGGGGCTCCTGTAGGGGACTCATCCAGAGGTACCTTGGGGGGTGCGGGGTCCTGCACCCCCCGTCAGACCCTGGTGCCCCCACCTACCTGCTTCCCCCGCTCCCTGCCCGCAGAGAGGAAAGCTGCTGGGGAAGGGAATTTATATTGCTTAATGATGAGCGAATCTGCCCCGTTTTGCTTCTCCGGAAAATTCGCAAATCTTTGAAAAAAGATTCACGAAATGGCGAAAATCTTGCGTGTCAATGCGCATGGCATTTTTTAAAAAAAGATTTGCGAAACAACAAAAAATTCATGAAAAGCTGAAAATGACGCACAAATTTTTTTTGGCCCGTTTCACGAAAAAAAATGCCAATGCCAAAACTCGAAAATTCGCCATGAATCCATACCTGCCGAAAAATGTTGCTGATCACTAGAATTGCTATAGAGGAAGCAGACGACAGTCGGGGCCCCCGGGCCCCCTCGCAACTGCAGACCCTCTATGCCAGTAGCTTTAAGAATTCACATGTATATTGTTGCTGCTGTAAGTCATCTTACATTTAGTAAAAAAAAAACATACTTTTTTGAAATGAAAAATATACTTTGTGGGCTAAAGTAGCTGATTGTGCCTACTAGTTCCCCCATCACTGCGCAGTTCTGTAACTATGCTCATCATTACAAGTATAAAATGCAACATTTTTTCATTTTTCATGGTAACTCGCTTACAAAATCAGTGTAGCATTTCAGCTAATCACTCCTAAAATTGAGACTTTGGGGTCTTGGGAATGTTTTCTTTAAAACCACTCTAAATTGTCCGCCATTACTTGTAATCGACACAAAGAGCTAACAGAGTATTGGTAAATGCCTGAATGTAACAAGTAGCTCTAAAGGAGAGTCATTTACATTGTGTAATCAGAAACGAACAGTCATATGGTGGGATATGCATACGGCAGTTAGAGAATGTCTCTCAGTATGGGGAATGGCATGGGGTGGTTAACGGTCTCTCAGAATAGAGGGGTGCCGTGGTGTTGGCACTGATGTTCTTCAGTGTTTGACCAGAGTTTGAGGCTATTCCCATGTGGTGCAAGTCATCGGGATAGGTCTCTGTCCTCTTGGGTCTGACATTATTCAGGAAATTCTGTATGGTAAGACTAACTAGACCAGGATTGCCAGAAGCAAAGCAGAAGCATTAAGGCCCAGATGTGTAGAAAGCCCTCAAAGGCCAGACTAGGGCTAGTGCAAGTTGTTAGAGGCCAGTGGACCTAGTACTGTAATTGAGAGAAAATGAGAATGTTGCTAAATGGCCTCCCTGCGAGCGTTGTACAGAGTAAGGCTAGCAAAGAGTTTGTTTGCTGGTCTCTGCCTATAAGAAGTAGATACTTTCCAGACCTGACCATGCATGGGAAGTTCCACTCATTCAGCGTTGTCGACGAATCAGAAGATATTTTACTTTCAAGTGGGAAAAACTATTCCATTGGTCTATATTGCTAGTTCCAAATGGGGTTCTTAATTCATGGAATTTTTTAAGAATTCTCAATCAATATCTAATAACCTGATCAAATATCAACATGGCCATGATTTTGGCCCATATAAGGCTCAATAAACAGTTTACAGTACTCACTAGTAATGAGCACATTTTCGCTTCGCCAGGCATGGATTTGCAGCGAATTTACGCATTTTGCCATTGGCGTTTTGTTTCTCGAAACATTCGTGAAAATTTGCTGCGGAAAAATGGGTCAGAATTTTTGTTGCACACCAAAGTGGGCTCGGTCGTGTCAAAAAAGGGTGCGTCATGCCAAAAAAGGTGTGGCCCCATCAAAATTGGGCACGGTCACGTCAAAAAAGCACGGGCGACAAAAGAAAAAAATAGACGCGGATAACAAAGAATAGATGCAGGCGACAAAAAAAATTACGCGACAAATGCATTTCATTAATTTTTTGCCATTTTGCAAATTTTCTTGCTGTTTCGGGAAGTTTATGGCGAAGCGAAATGGGACATCGCTAGTACTCACTTCCAGCAAATGTGCTTATATGTTGTCCATTTTATTGAGATTTTCAGACAAGGTTTCAGGACTCCCTTTCTCAAGTGCGAAATCATCTGTTGTGCACATATGTGTCAGAGAGGTGTGTGCGGAGCTGTGGCTGGGCCCAAGCCAGTACTGGATCTGTGCATTCCACGTGTTGTTGGGAGTTCTGGTGTTATAACCTGTGCAGATCGTATTTAAACAATGATGTAATTTGGCCTGAATGTCCAGACGCTGTTATGTGAAAATATTGATTTAATCTGCCAGTATTAAGTGTATGTCCTATCTGACATCATCACATCTTAGGTGTTCATCTAATGGCCTGAAACAGGAAAGGCCTCGGGGCGCATACTTCCTTCATTAATATTTCCGCACATAAAACAGCAGGAGAGAAACTGGCAAATACATTGCTCATAGAAAGAATAACCATAGAAACTCTTAGCAGTGTCAGAATGGATCATAGAAAATTATGGAATATCATCTATTAACCAGGTTTTATGCTTAAATTGGGTCCTTACTCAGTAGGTGATCCATTTCCAGTAATAGTCCCCTCTTTATAGACAATACTAATCAAAAGGATGAGCATAATCTGAAAATATTGGTCACCAGGTCCTCTAAGAAGAATGAAGAGAACCTTACAATAAAAAATAACAACCTTTATTTACTAACCCTGAGAGCTTAATATCTACAGTTATTTCTGCAGGCTTGTAAGGGTTACCCACACACTGTAATCCCAATGGAACCTGAACTTGCACAAGTCAATTATTGAGCTTAACCATGCAAAAAAATAATTGCACAAAGGGGTTCCTTGCATCTATGTCTTGTGCAGACCTGTTATCCAGAATGCTCAGGACCTGGGGTTTTCCAGATAAGGGCCTTTCTATCATTTGGATAACCATACTCTTAGGGGCCCATTTTTTTTCTGATTTTTAGAACTTTTCGTAATGACCACGATAATATCGTTAAAATAGTACGACTTTTTCGTGGTTTTTGTTAAATTCCACGAAAAAAGTTTTTCTCAAAGAATATGACTATTTCGGAATTCATTCAAGCTTCAGTATTGTGACTATGTTTTGGCCGGGTTGGAGCTGCAGAGTGCCATTGAGCCCTATGGGAGGCTTTCCTTGGGCCAGGTTGGAGCTGCAGAGTGCCATTGAGCCCTATGGGAGATTTTCCTTGGGCCGGGTTGGAGCTGCAGAGTGCCATTGAGTCCTATGGGAGACTTTCCTTGGGCCGGGTTGGAGCTGCAGAGTGCCATTGAGCCCTATGGGAGACTTTCCTTGGGCCGGGTTGGAGCTACAGAGTGCTATTGAGCCCTATGGGAGACTTTCCTTGGGCCGGGTTGGAGCTGCAGGGTCCCATTGAGCCCTATGGGAGACTTTCCTTGGGCCAGGTTGGAACTGCAGAGTGCCATTGAGCCCTATGGGAGACTTTCCTTGGGCCAGGTTGGAGCTGCAGAGTGCCATTGAGCCCTATGGGAGACTTTCCTTGGGCCGGGTTGGAGCTGCAGAGTGCCATTGAGCCCTATGGGAGACTTTCCTTGGGCCAGGTTGGAGCTGCAGAGTGCCATTGAGCCCAATGGGAGGCTTTTCTTGGGCCGGGTTGGAGCCGCAGAGTGCCATTGAGCCCTATGGGAGACTTTCCTTGGGCCGGGTTGGAGCTGCAGAGTGCCATAAAGCCCAATGGGAGGCTTTTCTTGGGCCGGGTTGGAGCCGCAGAGTGCCATTGAGCCCTATGGGAGACTTTCCTTGGGCCGGGTTGGAGCTGCAGGGTGCCATTGAGCCCTGTGGGAGGCTTTTCTTGGGCCGGGTTGGAGCCGCAGAGTGCCATTAAACCCTATGGGAGGCTTTTCTTGGGCCGGGTTGGAGCCGCAGAGTGCCATTAAACCCTATGGGAGGCTTTTCTTGGGCCGGGTTGGAGCCGCAGAGTGCCATTAAACCCTATGGGAGGCTTTTCTTGGGCCGGGTTGGAGCCACAGAGTGCCATTGAGCCCAATGGGAGGCTTTTCTTGGGCCGGGTTGGAGCCGCAGAGTGCCATTGAGCCCTGTGGGAGGCTTTTCTTGGGCCGGGTTGGAGCCGCAGAGTGCCATTGAGTCCTATGGGAGACTTTTCTTGGGCCGGGTTGGAGCCGCAGAGTGCCATTGAGCCCAATGGGAGGCTTTTCTTGGGCCGGGTTGGAGCCGCAGAGTGCCATTGAGCCCTATGGGAGACTTTCCTTGGGCCGGGTTGGAGCTGCAGAGTGCCATTGAGCCCTATGGGAGACTTTCCTTGGGCCAGGTTGGAGCTGCAGAGTGCCATTGAGCCCAATGGGAGGCTTTTCTTGGGCCGGGTTGGAGCCGCAGAGTGCCATTGAGCCCTATGGGAGACTTTCCTTGGGCCGGGTTGGAGCTGCAGAGTGCCATAAAGCCCAATGGGAGGCTTTTCTTGGGCCGGGTTGGAGCCGCAGAGTGCCATTGAGCCCTATGGGAGACTTTCCTTGGGCCGGGTTGGAGCTGCAGGGTGCCATTGAGCCCTGTGGGAGGCTTTTCTTGGGCCGGGTTGGAGCCGCAGAGTGCCATTAAACCCTATGGGAGGCTTTTCTTGGGCCGGGTTGGAGCCGCAGAGTGCCATTAAACCCTATGGGAGGCTTTTCTTGGGCCGGGTTGGAGCCGCAGAGTGCCATTAAACCCTATGGGAGGCTTTTCTTGGGCCGGGTTGGAGCCACAGAGTGCCATTGAGCCCAATGGGAGGCTTTTCTTGGGCCGGGTTGGAGCCGCAGAGTGCCATTGAGCCCTGTGGGAGGCTTTTCTTGGGCCGGGTTGGAGCCGCAGAGTGCCATTGAGTCCTATGGGAGACTTTTCTTGGGCCGGGTTGGAGCCGCAGAGTGCCATTGAGCCCTATGGGAGACTTTTCTTGGGCCGGGTTGGAGCTGCAGAGTGCCATTGAGCCCTATGGGAGACTTTCCTTGGGCCGGGTTGGAGCTGCAGAGTGCCATTGAGCCCTATGGGAGACTTTCCTTGGGCCGGGTTGGAGCTGCAGAGTGCCATTGAGCCCTATGGGAGACTTTCCTTGGGCCGGGTTGGAGCTGCAGAGTGCCATTGAGCCCTATGGGAGACTTTCCTTGGGCCGGGTTGGAGCTGCAGAGTGCCATTGAGCCCTATGGGAGACTTTCCTTGGGCCGGGTTGGAGCTGCAGAGTGCCATTGAGCCCTATGGGAGGCTTCCAAAATCATGCACAGAAGGATCAGTCAGAAAGGTTTTCGCGCATTTATGATCGTTTGGATCTGAAAATTTTGTGACTTTCAGATCGCAACCACAATATTTTTGTGCAACCAAGAAAAGAATATTATACCGAAATTATCGTGGTTACTCCAAATTTTTTCCAATCGTGCTTTTAAGTAGCGAAAATTTATGGAATAAACCCAATAGGGCTGTTCTGCCCCCAATAAGGGGTAATTATATCTTAGTTGGGATCAAGTACAGGTACTGTTTTATTATTACAGAGAAAAGGGAATCATTTAACCATTAAATAAACCCAATAGGGCTGTTCTGCCCCAATAAGGGGTAATTATATCTTAGTTGGGATCAAGTACAGGTACTGTTTTATTATTACAGAGAAAAGGGAATCATTTAACCATTAAATAAACCCAATAGGGCTGTTCTGCCCCCAATAAGGGGTAATTATATCTTAGTTGGGATCAAGTACAGGTACTGTTTTATTATTACAGAGAAAAAGAAATGTATAAAATGTGAGTTATTTAAATATAATGGAATCTATGGGAGATGGTCTTCCCATAATTTGGATTTTTGGTTTCCAGATAATGGATCCCATACCTGTACCTATATACTGTACAACTGATTCTCAGTGTTATGTCTACGCTCTTTATGTCAATAACGTGCCCTCTGACTAATTACAGTTACAATGTGGATACAGGGAAATAGGACATCCTGCAGGAAATACACGTAAATGAAAGTGTCAGTAGCAGATGAAGTCACCTCTCTGTATGTGAGAGCAATTCCACTCCTCACAGATACCGGACATATCGATTTCATTTAACATACCACAGCAGCCATGTTTTTTTACCCATAAGTCTTTTCCCTAGAATTCCAATATCATTCCCTGTCCCTGCTAAATACAGTACTGATCATTATGGGGGTTGGGATTAGTGATGAGCAAATCGGTCCCAGTTTGTTTCGCCAATGTGTGATTTTTTTGACGCTACCATGACTTTTTTTTTATGCTACCACGATTCCTGATGAGGTTGTTTTTCGATGAAACACATTGGGAACTGCTGCATTGATTTTTGATGAGTGAGTCTGTCACTACAATCTTGTGAGTGCAATTTTATCACTTAATAAATGTATGTGAATGTATTACCCAAAGGAGTGTGTCCTTTTTCATTTACTATGAAGAAAGAGTGGACAAGCTGGGGTTGTTTGTTCTGGGGAAGAGAAACTTAAGTGGGATATGATACCTATGTATAAATATATAAGGAGGGCACCCATTCTCATTAGAAGAAAGGAAGTTCCATATACAGTGGCTTGCAAAAGTATTCGGCCCCCTTGAACTTTTCCACATTTTGTCACATTACAGCCACAAACATGAATCAATTTTATTGGAATTCCACGTGAAAGACCAATACAAAGTGGGGTACACGTGAGAAGTGGAACGAAAATCATACATGATTCCAAACATTTTTTACAAATAAATAACTGCAAAGTGGGGTGTGCGTAATTATTCAGCCCCCTTTGGTCTGAGTGCAGTCAGTTGCCCATAGACATTGCCTGATGAGTGCTAATGACTAAATAGAGTGCCCCTTTGTGTAATCTAATGTCAGTACAAATACAGCTGCTCTGTGTATTGGGTGTGCGTTATTATTCAGCCCCCTGAGTCAATACTTTGTAGAAGCACATTTTGCTGCAATTCCAGCTGCCAGTCTTTTAGGGTATGTCTCTACCAGCTTTGCACATCTACAGACTGAAATCCTTGCCCATTCTTCTTTGCAAAACAGCTCCAGCTCAGTCAGATTAGATGGACAGCGTTTGTGAACAGCAGTTTTCAGATCTTGCCACAGATTCTCCATTGGATTTAGATCTGGGCTGTGACTGGGCCATTCTAACACATGGATATGTTTTGTTTTAAACCATTCCATTGTTGCCCTGGCTTTATGTTTAGGGTCGTTGTCCTGCTGGAAGGTGAACCTCCGCCCCAGTCTTAAGTCTTTTGCAGACTCCAAGAGGTTTTCTTCCAAGATTGCCCTGTATTTGGCTCCATCCATCTTCCCATCAACTCTGACCAGCTTCCCTGTCCCTGCTGAAGAGAAGCCCCCCCAGAGCATGATGCTGCCCCCCCATATGTGACAGTGGGGATGGTGTGTTCAGAGTGATGTGCAGTGTTAGTTTTCCGCCACACATAGCGTTTTGCATTTTGCCCAAAAAGTTCCATTTTGGTCTCATCTGACCAGAGCACCTTCTTCCACATGTTTGCTGTGTCCCCCACATGGCTTGTGGCAAACTGCAAATGGGACTTCTTATGGTTTTCTGTTAACAATGGCTTTCTTCTTGCCACTCTTCCATAAAGGCCAACTTTGTGCAGTGCACGACTAATAGTTCCCCTATGGACAGATTCCCCCACCTGAGCTGTAGATCTCTGCAGCTCCCCCAGAGTCACCATGGGCCTCTTGGCTGCATTTCTGATCAGCGCTCTCCTTGTTCGGCCTGTGAGTTTAGGGGGACAGCCTTGTCTTGGTAGGGTTACAGTTGTGCCATACTCCTTCCATTTCTGAATGATCGGTGGAACAGTGCTCCGTGGGATGTTCAAGGCTTTGGAAATCTTTTTGTAGCCTAAGCCTGCTTTAAATTTCTCAATAACTTTATCCCTGACCTGTCTGGTGTGTTCTTTGGACTTCATGGTGTTGTTGCTCCCAATATTCTCTTAGACAACCTCTGAGGCCGTCACAGAGCAGCTGTATTTGTACTGACATTAGATTACACACAGGTGCACTCTATTTAGTCATTAGCACTCATCAGGCAATGTCTATGGGCAACTGACTGCACTCAGACCAAAGGGGGCTGAATAATTACGCACACCCCACTTTGCAGTTATTTATTTGTAAAAAATGTTTGGAATCATGTATGATTTTCCTTCCACTTCTCACGTGTACACCACTTTGTATTGGTCTTTCACGTGGAATTCCAATAAAATTGATTCATGTTTGTGGCTGTAATGTGACAAAATGTGGAAAAGTTCAAGGGGGCCGAATACTTTTGCAAGCCACTGTAAATGTCTGAAAAAGGGTTTGTTACTGTGAGAGCTGTGAAGTTGTGGAATTCCCTCCCTGAATCAGTCGTGCTGGCTGATACATTATATAGCTTTAAGAAGGGGCTGGATGGATTCTTAGCGAGGGAATACAGGGTTATGGGAGATAGCTCTTAGTACTAGTGAGGGAATACGGGGGTAGGGGAGATAGCTCTCAGTACAAGTGAGGGAATACAGGGGTAGGGGAGATAGCTCTCAGTACAAGTGAGGGAATACAGGGGTAGGGGGGATAGCTCTCAGTACAAGTGAGGGAATACAGGGGTATGGGAGATAGCTCTCAGTACAAGTGAGGGAATACAGGGGTAGGGGAGATAGCTCTCAGTACAAGTGAGGGAATACAGGGGTAGGGGAGATAGCTCTCAGTACAAGTGAGGGAATACAGGGGTAGGGGGGATAGCTCTCAGTACAAGTGAGGGAATACAGGGGTAGGGGAGATAGCTCTCAGTACAAGTGAGGGAATACAGGGGTATGGGAGATAGCTCTCAGTACAAGTGAGGGAATACAGGGGTATGGGAGATAGCTCTCAGTACAAGTGAGGGAATACAGGGTTATGGGAGATAGCTCTCAGTACAAGTGAGGGAATACAGGGGTATGGGAGATAGCTCTCAGTACAAGTGAGGGAATACAGGGTTATGGGAGATAGCTCTCAGTACAAGTGAGGGAATACAGGGGTATGGGAGATAGCTCTCAGTACAAGTGAGGGAATACAGGGGTATGGGAGATAGCTCTCAGTACAAGTGAGGGAATACAGGGGTAGGGGAGATAGCTCTCAGTACAAGTGAGGGAATACAGGGGTATGGGAGATAGCTCTCAGTACAAGTGAGGGAATACAGGGGTATGGGAGATAGCTCTCAGTACAAGTGAGGGAATACAGGGGTAGGGGAGATAGCTCTCAGTACAAGTGAGGGAATACAGGGGTAGGGGAGATAGCTCTCAGTACAAGTGAGGGAATACAGGGGTAGGGGAGATAGCTCTCAGTACAAGTGAGGGAATACAGGGGTAGGGGAGATAGCTCTCAGTACAAGTGAGGGAATACAGGGGTAGGGGGGATAGCTCTCAGTACAAGTGAGGGAATACAGGGGTAGGGGGGATAGCTCTCAGTACAAGTGAGGGAATACAGGGGTAGGGGAGATAGCTCTCAGTACAAGTGAGGGAATACAGGGGTAGGGGAGATAGCTCTCAGTACAAGTGAGGGAATACAGGGGTAGGGGAGATAGCTCTCAGTACAAGTGAGGGAATACAGGGGTAGGGGAGATAGCTCTTAGTACAAGTGAGGGAATACAGGGGTAGGGGAGATAGCTCTTAGTACTAGTGAGGGTATACAGGGGTAGGGGAGATAGCTCTCAGTACAAGTGAGGGAATACAGGGGTAGGGGAGATAGCTCTCAGTACAAGTGAGGGAATACAGGGGTAGGGGAGATAGCTCTTAGTACAAGTGAGGGAATACAGGGGTAGGGGAGATAGCTCTCAGTACAAGTGAGGGAATACAGGGGTAGGGGAGATAGCTCTCAGTACAAGTGAGGGAATACAGGGGTAGGGGAGATAGCTCTCAGTACAAGTGAGGGAATACAGGGGTAGGGGGGATAGCTCTCAGTACAAGTGAGGGAATACAGGGGTAGGGGAGATAGCTCTCAGTACAAGTGAGGGAATACAGGGGTATGGGGGATAGCTCTCAGTACAAGTGAGGGAATACAGGGGTAGGGGAGATAGCTCTCAGTACAAGTGAGGGAATACAGGGGTAGGGGGGATAGCTCTCAGTACAAGTGAGGGAATACAGGGGTAGGGGAGATAGCTCTCAGTACAAGTGAGGGAATACAGGGGTAGGGGGGATAGCTCTCAGTACAAGTGAGGGAATACAGGGGTAGGGGAGATAGCTCTCAGTACAAGTGAGGGAATACAGGGTTATGGGAGATAGCTCTCAGTACAAGTGAGGGAATACAGGGGTAGGGGGGATAGCTCTCAGTACAAGTGAGGGAATACAGGGGTAGGGGGGATAGCTCTCAGTACAAGTGAGGGAATACAGGGGTATGGGAGATAGCTCTCAGTACAAGTGAGGGAATACAGGGGTAGGGGGGATAGCTCTCAGTACAAGTGAGGGAATACAGGGGTAGGGGGGATAGCTCTCAGTACAAGTGAGGGAATACAGGGGTAGGGGGGATAGCTCTCAGTACAAGTGAGGGAATACAGGGGTATGGGAGATAGCTCTCAGTACAAGTGAGGGAATACAGGGGTAGGGGAGATAGCTCTCAGTACAAGTGAGGGAATACAGGGGTAGGGGAGATAGCTCTCAGTACAAGTGAGGGAATACAGGGGTAGGGGGGATAGCTCTCTGTACAAGTGAGGGAATACAGGGGTAGGGGAGATAGCTCTCAGTACAAGTGAGGGAATACAGGGGTAGGGGAGATAGCTCTCAGTACAAGTGAGGGAATACAGGGTTATGAGAGATAGCTCTTAGTACTAGTTGATCCAGGGACTGGTCCGATTGCCATCTTGGAGTCCAGAAGGAATTTTTCCCCCTCTGCGGAGGCTTCAGATGGGGTTTTTGCCTTCCTCTGGATCAACTGGCAGTTAGGCAGGTTATATATAGACATGAAAGGTTGAACTTGATGGACATGTGTCTTTTTTTAACCCAACTTACTATGTCACTGTCTCCAGTTAGCCGTATTTACAGAAGGTGGCAGTGTTGTTTCCAATTCAGCCGATTAGAAGTTAACTGCCAATATATAACCAATGTCAATGCAAAAGTGCTCAGAAGAGCGCCCTGAGCAAGGTTACATACATTTTTTTCCAAGGGTTTACATTTCCTTGTAAGTGTAAGAAATACAAACCTCTTGTAAGAAAGAATAAATATTATTAAATGTTATTGAAGCTGTGTTTAGAGTTTAAAGTAAAATCGAATATACGCCAACAATCTTTTGCTTGATTACAAACGAGATGCATTTATTATACAGACACGGCATTTATCTTCCATGTATCTTGGCCGTATGGTGCTGCTCAGAACACATCTGCGAATAAAATGATGATCTAAAAATCATTTTTAACTGACGGCTCCCAAAGTACAATTTCTTTTTCCCCCCGTCTAGAACTGGCTACAAATAAAAGGCTGATACGAAGCCTGATAATCATATGTAAGAGACAGTAATCTGAGATTAATATATATATAAAACAGATGTCTGTGCTGTGTGCGCACAAGGAAACGCATAATCACCTTGCCCAAAAATCCAAAACAATAGAAATAATCAAAGTATCTGAATTCAGCCAATTCTGGGACATTTCTGCATAATAAGGGGCTTGTTTGGGAATGAATTTAGAATTAACATGTTTGATACTCATTGTTTATTGGCACCCAGTAACCCAGGGTTTTATGCCTATTGTGCATGGAAGGTTTATTATTTAGACAAGCTGTTCCATTACCTGATTTATATGTTCTCTTGAGAGCAACAAAGTTGTGCCCACCATTAGTGCTGTTTACACTGGAGAAGAGGCGCTTAAGGGATTAAATGAAAACTATGTACAGGTATCGGACCCCTTATCCGGAAACCCGTTATCCAGAAAGCTCCGAATTACGGAAAGCCTGTCTCCCATAGACTCCATTTTAATCAAATAATTCAGAATTTTTAAACTGATTTCCTTTTTCTCTGTAATAATAAAACAGTACCTGTACTTGATCCCAACTAAGATATAATTACCCCTTATTGGGGGCAGAACAGCCCTATTAGGTTTATTTAATGGTTAAATAATTCCCTTTTCTCTGTAATAATAAAACAGTACCTGTACTTGATCCCAACTAAGATATAATTACCCCTTATTGGGGGCAGAACATCCCTATTGGGTTTATTTAATGGTTAAATGATTCCCTTTTCTCTGTAATAATAAAACAGTACCTGTACTTGATCCCAACTAAGATATAATTACCCCTTATTGGGGGCAGAACAGCCCTATTGGGTTTATTTCATGGTTAAATGATTCCCTTTTCTCTGTAATAATAAAACAGTACCTGTACTTGATCCCAACTAAGATATAATTACCCCTTATTGGGGCAGAACATCCCTATTGGGTTTATTTAATGGTTAAATGATTCCCTTTTCTCTGTAATAATAAAACAGTACCTGTACTTGATCCCAACTAAGATATAATTACCCCTTATTGGGGCAGAACATCCCTATTGGGTTTATTTAATGGTTAAATGATTCCCTTTTCTCTGTAATAATAAAACAGTACCTGTACTTGATCCCAACTAAGATATAATTACCCCTTATTGGGGCAGAACATCCCTATTGGGTTTATTTAATGGTTAAATGATTCCCTTTTCTCTGTAATAATAAAACAGTACCTGTACTTGATCCCAACTAAGATATAAATAATCCTTATTGGATGCAAAACAATCCTATTGGGGTTAATTAATGTTTTATTGATTTTTTAGCAGACTTAAGGTATGGAGATCCAAATTACAGAAAGATCCCTTATCCGGAATACCCTTGGTCCCGAGCATTCTGGATAATGGGTCCTATACCTGTATAAATATATAGGGGGATCATATAATAACCTCTCTAATTTTTTTCGCCATTGGGCGTCAAAAAGTTTGTGGGAGTTAAAATAGGTGTGGCCGCGGCAAATTTAAGGGCACAGTCGCATCAAATAAAAACTTGTGGCGCCTGCATTTCGAGAATTTTCCGCCTTTTCCCGAATTTCTCCCTAGTTTCCCAAATTTTTCAGCAAAGCAAAATTGGACAGATTTGCTCTTCACTATCCAGATCCCATTGACGGACAGTGACCACATCAATGCGCCAGTGCGCTCCTCCTCCTTACAGGATTTTCAAACCTGTCCAATTGACATCAAGCTAATTTTCGACAGGATATCGGTAAGGTAGGGCCATCCGAGGGCCACATGTACGGGCCAATAAGCTGCCAACTTTTATCAACCTGTGTTTGCATTGCTTTTTTATTTGGGTTAAATTGATTGGCTGATAAAATTCCAACTGGACAGCTGCTGAACAAATTATTTAAAAAACAACAACGAAGACCAATTGCAATTTGTCTGTCACTGTCTGCATCACACGACGCAAGTGCAGCCGGCAGGTTGTGCTTTTCCCTGCAGTCACTTGTGCTTAAAACCACTTTTATTAAGGATGAACAGATATTCTATAAACTTGTAAGATAGAAAAACACATTCATAGCCATACAAGTCATGTAAAGCAGATCTAAGCTCAAGGGTAAACAAACAAAAGAGTGAATAGCATTGTGCCTATATACTCATGGGTGGCTACAAGTACATGTTGTGTTACAGCTCAGATAGAGAAGAGATAACCGCGCTGCATCTGGAGAGCACTGGAACATACAGTTCCCTAATATTCTGCGAGTACATACGGAATACAAACGCCTGATTCCTGCTCTTTCTTCTAACATGTTTATTCAGCCAACATCACTGCCGATAAGAATATTGTTTTTTTTCCCTGGGTCAATACTCCCAGAAAATAAAAACAAATGGGTACATGGGCATGGGGGTCCATGTACTTTAAATGCACCAGCCCAGGAAAACTAAAATGAACGCAGCTCCATGCCACCATCTTACTTACCTTTCCCAATAATCTCTAGTGCAGACTTGGGCATAGACAATAAAGTCTGAATATTTTGCTCTCCTGTGTGTGTGCAAGTGTATAAGGGTAATTTACTTTTCCCTGAGGCACCCTGGGGAATGTTGCACTTCATTCTGCAGAGTGTATTAATAGGGGGATAAGCTGGCCCTGCCATTACCTTCTGCTGCAGGCCAAACAGCAAGGATAGGGTCAATTGCAACCTGTGTTTTCTGCTCCACCTCTTCCATTGTGTCTGAATGGGAGGGTGCCTCCTCCACCCCTCACCAATAGTGATGGGCGAAATGTTTCACCAGGCATGAATCCGCTGCGAATATCCGCGTTTCGCGAAACGGATGAAAAAATTTGCTGTGGAAAAATTCACCGCGTGTCCAAAAATTGTCGCAGACGACAAAACAATAGCCGCGGGCAACATAAGAATAGCTGCGCGACAAAAGAATAGCCGACAAATTTTTTTGACGCACAACATTTTCACGGTTTCGCAAATTTTTCTCCGTTTCGCGAATCTTTTGAAAGATTTTTCTGCAAAGCGAAACGGGACAGATTCGCTCATCACTACTCACCAATACATAGCTTGTGATGCTTGACTGCTTTTTGGGCTAACATACAGTGACTCTATACCAGGGATCCGCAACCTTATTTTACCTGTGAGCCACATTCAAATGCAAAAAGAGTTGGGGAGCAACACAAGCATGAAAATGTTCCTGGGGTTACAAATAGGGGCTCTGATTGGTGATTTGGGAGCCCCTATATGGACTGACAGCATACAGGAGATTCTGTTTTGCAGTACAGCTGGTTTTTATTCAACCAAAACTTGCCCAAAAGCCAGGAATTTAACAATAAGCCCCTGCTTTGAGGCCACTGGGAGCAACACCCAAGGGGTTGGGGAGCAACATGTTGCTGCTGAGCCACTGGTTGGGGATCACTGCTCTATACAGTGGCATGACAACAATATGCCAGGCCTCCCTATAAAATAATCTTCAGAGGTGCCTGATGCGAACATTAGCCCCCTACCTGAGCCTTCCACCCACCCGCTTACATCCCCTGATCCCTGCCCAATCGCACCGGGGAGTGTGGATTTCTAAAAACTATAGAGGAAGCACTGAGGACCCCATGGCCCAGGACCCCCTTTCCCTTCAGCCCCCGATGACTGCAGGGTCTGCTTCCTCTCTAGTTACTCCACTGACTTTAGCTACATGAGGGTTGATTCACTAAAACGAGCACTATTTACAGCATTAACGCATGATTCACTAAAAGGATATTTGCATTAATTTAGACGCAATGCTGCTTGCGTTATTTAAGTCGCAAAGACTATTTTCGTGTGGTATTTGACACAACGCAGCGCTCTAATGCACACGATATGCGACTTAGCGCATACGATAATACTTTAGTGAATCGCACTTTTTTTTCCGCGTCAATTTTAATGCAAAAAAGACCCTATGGTCTTTACAATAGGAGTGTTACTGGTCTAAGCCATTGACCCTGTAAATCTGTGATCCCCAACCAGTGGCTCGGGGGGAACATGTTGCTCCCCAACCCCTTGGGTGTTGCTCTCAGTGCCCCCAAACCAGGGAGTTATTTTTGAATTCCTGACTTGGGGGCAAGTTTTGGTTGAATAAAAACAAGATTTCCTACCAAATAAAGTCCCTGTAAGCTGATAGGGTGCATAGAGGCCCCTAATAGCCAATCACAGCCCTTATTTGGCTCCTCCATGAACTTTTATGATGCTTGTGTTGCTCCCCAAGTCTTTTTACATTTGACTGTGACTCACGAGTAAGAAAGGTTGGGGACCCCTGCTGTATATCAACCTTTGTTGGGTTGAGGACATTCAGCACATCTGTCCTTTCCCATATTTTCCCATCATTTTGAAAGAAGTTACAATAGCACTGTAATCAATATAACCCCGATGGTAACATTATGACATGCCTTCCCGTAACATTGTTACAGGAATATGGTTCCTATTACGGATCATACCTATCATAAGATTCAGCTCGCTCTTTATTTTGATTAAATTCCAATTGGTTGGTACTATAACCTCTCTAAGCTTAGGTTCTAGCAAAGACATCATAACCAATATTCAATGAGGAATTTCCGAGATGTAATGCTTGATCCGAAGAGGCTTAATTTTTCATAAGAAAGACATGAAACTTTGCTTGACCCAAAGGTGTTGTATAGCTTCAGCAGATAGAGATCTTTGTTTTACTTCTGGAAGCTTTCCCAGCAAAACCATGTGGTCTGGGGGCTTTTTCATCTGTTTTATTGTGCTTTCCACATCAGATAATGCCACGAGGGTATCAATCCTAACCGTATTATTTTTAGGTGCCTTCAAATTTTTAATTACAGATCCAGGCTACAGACTCAGGCTCCTTTTTAACTAATTCAATGTGTTTCTCTCTCTCTGTGAAATGGTATATAACCATTTTGGATTCCTATGTGTTTGCCTTGTTAGCTCAATATGATTGTAATTAGCACAGATCTTTAAAGGGACGGTAAGAGTCTTACTCTGGGTGTTCACTAAGTTGGTCAGAAGCAGAAATTTACATGCAATTTAAAGAAGAACTGAACCCCCAAAAATAAACTCAATAAACTTGGGCTGCTTCTCTGAGCAGTTTTGCAAGTTACTGTACGTTAATTTTCTGTTTTAATGATTTCTAAGGTACTTTCAGTATTAGACTGCCAATACCAGACGTTTGGCTCTAATGAGAGTTAGCGACATTAGGGGTTAACTGAATACAGAATGTGCATAGACAGCTCGGGTCAGTGACGCTCTGATATGGTATTAGCAACCCTAAACTGCTAATATCTTATAATCCACTAAAAACAGTAAATGGGCATCGTCAAGATGGCAAAGGAGTATGAAATCATCTACGATAATAACCCTTAACCCTTGCCTGAGCCCTAGGAGACAAAAAAACGATATCCACTTTGGGATTAAAAAGGTCACAATGTTGATTAACAGATACAAACATTAAAGGGATGTCCACCTTCGGACAAGTGTCTGAACATTGTGATATGCTGACTGCCTGTACATGTAATTTTTGGGGGAATTAGCTCTGGTAGGCAGGCAGGCAGAGGGTTAGCAGCATAAGAGACAGGGACACCACATGTGACATCACGGGTTTCTCTCAAAAACATAAGTTTATTTGGGGAACACTCCTCTCAACGTAAGCATAACAGTTCACAGTTCAACAAACATGGTTATGATTTGTCCCTTCTTCAAGGCTTTCACCTTCCTGGGTAATTCTCACACTCTGGAACATTTTCCCGGGGCTTCTCACCATCCCCAATGACTTTCAAACATACACGGTGACTCTCACACTCGTGAACACTCTCGGGCTACTCACTGAGCCCTGCTGTCTCTCCCCTCCTGGGATACCAGCTCACCAGGCTCTGGCACTCAAACACGTGGTCACGGCTCCCTCTGCTCCTTGCAGTGGCAGGCAGCACCCTGAGCCCCCCTGGGAGATCCTAACACAGGCAGGCAGCCTTCCTGCCATGTTCTACCCTGTGCCCCGCTCTGAGAGTGAACCCCTCTCTCTGAGGCAACCCCAACACTCACACACTCCCTACAGCTGGCCACCTTATAATACTAAACTAGAGGAAGGTCTTTCCTACTCTCCCTCCATTCATTCCCACTAGGGATGTAGCGAACCTCAAAAAAAAAGTTTGCGAACGCGTTCGCGAACTTACGCCAAAAAGTGCGAATATTCTCAAACTTTGTGAACCCCATAGACTTCAATGGGAAGGCAAACTTTAAAACCTAGAAAAGCCATTTCTGGCCAGAAAACTGATTTTAAAGTTGTTTAAAGGGTGCCACGACCTGGACAGTGACATGCAGGAGGGGGATCAAGGGCAAAAATTTCTCTGAAAAATACTTTGTTGACACAGCGTTGCGTTAAAATGGGCAGACCTAGCGGAAATACGCAGCGTTTTTTGCTATTTCGCACTATTAGCACCATGGAAACGGGATTTGCTTACACCAGTACTAGGCTGAAAAACGCCATGTGTGGTTGTGTGGCGTTTTTAGGCAGATAAAAAACCCAGAGAAAAAACACAGCGGGAAAAAAAATGCGGTGAACCCAAATTGCGAACATACGCGGAAAGTTTGCGAACTTCCGAACTTGCATCATGTTTCACAGACTTAAGTCAGGGCTGTTTTAATAAATAGGAAACAGGGGAAGAGCCGGGCTCACCAGGATAGGGGGTCCACCAGTACAAATGTCATCTGGGATAACTTTTGGCAGAAGAGATGGCAGAGCTGTCATTTTAAGCAACTAAAAGTGATCTACAGTATGGGTATGTTAACTTTTTTTCTGTGTGGCATCACCATTTTGTAACGATTCTGCTCCCAGGGCTGTTGGTGCATGGCGGCACACCTGGGGATCATTCCTACGCCAGTAAGCGCAGGCCATTACTTCCCTGCCTGCCTTACTGTATTGAACTTGAGGGTTATTTTATCATTATTTATGGGCAGCGGGGGCCCATAAATGAAATTTTGCCCTCAGCCCACTGGTACCTTAAAGCAACCTTGGCTTACAGTTTCTCCTGTTCCCCCATCCATTACTCCATCTGATCATAAAGGAATTTCAGGCAGGAGGTGCTAACTTACCCCTTAAATTGCAAATCTTTGATATGATTGGCTGATTTAATCAATCATATCAAAGATATGCAAACTAATCTGAATAAAAGTGACATGCTCAGTAGTTCTTCGTCGGCGAGCCCTTGCCCGAGGGAGAGTGATATTAGATTTCCTGGCTGGGGCTACAAAGCATCACTGGTAATTATCTTGGCAACAGATTATTTGACAAAATGGAAACCAATTGAGAAAATATTTCTAGGGACAGCAGCTGTTCATATTCGGCTAACATCCCCTATAACACATTGAAGTAACTTCAGTAATGTGTAAATCCATGTTGTAAACTACTATAGACATCTATGTACCTCTAAATTTACCCCGCTTTGGAATACTTGCCCAAAGGTAACCATCAAGCACATTCCCAAGCTACTTTACAAGCCAAGGACTGGAACCCAGTAGAGTCAGGTTGGCAAGTGTAGCCAGACAGGCAAATGTCACCACAGTCAATTGTGTGTCTGCACTCTAACCCAATATTATTGTTGGGCACTTGATCAAATATGGAGATATCTGTAGGAACGATCAGCATAGTAAAATGTAAACTGGTGTGCTGATCCTTCCTACAGATATATATATATATACAGTAAAGCAGAGCTGAGAACGGAATGCTTAGCAAGGCAAAGGAAGACATCACATTTTTTTTCACAATGAAACTGGATATTTGGATTTAAAATGAACTCATTCCAGTCAAATATTCTCTGTTCTGCTCCACACCTGCTGATACAAGCCTGAAGTGAGAATCCTGCTGTGAAGCCTATGGCTGGATCAGGGCTCAATATTGGGCCAATGTTCTCTCCAAACTCAGCAATTAGTTGCTAACATACAGAGCTGGAACTGACCTAGTATTTAATGCAAATGGTTCAGGGCTGACATGTTTTATATTCTACAGCTGACGATGCAGTTTGAGCGCAGATGAATCAAGGTGCCTTCAAATAACGAGGTCCAGGCTGAACTGATGCAAAATGAAGACAAAGAGCAGGTATTGATTTTATGCTCAGTCTATATGACAGACTCCCACCAATGGATGATCTCAATAGATTTCACAGATCTTACTTTAGGACGATAGACATTCACCTTGTGGAATATCTTCCTTGAAAACAAGGACACAGGCAAGGTATTAGTTACAGCCAAGAATAGCATTAACTCATCACATGGACAGTCTCAAAGTACGTCACAGTGGTGGGTCTTCTTCTCTCCAGAGACTATCCTTCCAAGATTGAAAATGGTCACTGACATGTCAAGTACACTAAGGCCCAAACTGACCTACACAGACTTAATAGAAAGTGCTTGTTTATGGAATCTTACAGTAGCCCCTCTGGGATTCGCTAGAATATAGAGATTATCTGTGGTGTAAGGCTGATGCCTAGGGTACTAATATTTCTTCTCTACTAAGTACTCTAGGCCTATGTCACATCACAATTCTATAGTAAATTATTACAGGAACTAGTCCTATCTACCTTTAGTTGTCTACAGGGTCAGATTTGCCCACCTGGATACCAGGGAAAAATCCTGGTGAGCCCCAACCCTGTTGGGCCCTGACACATGTCCACAAGCCAGCCACCCCTAGCCAGCACTACTTCCTGCTCCATTGAGCTCCATTCTTTGCTGGTAAAAATTCAAGATGGCCGCGTGTTCCACAGTGAAATGCACTGCCATCTTTAACTTTTAACAGCAAAATAAGTAGTGCAGCAGAGTTGGAATGGTTGTGGCTGGAGCATGAGCAGGGAGCAGTGGTGGCTAAGTGGTGGGCCCTTCGTTGCTGTGTTCTGGGCCCATGAAATTGGGTACCTGGTGGGCCCCATGTACCCCAGTTCGACTCTGGGTGTCTACCTCCTGCTTAGGCCTCCTTATTCAGGCTTTTTGGCACCATCGACCTTTTCCAGAAAACGAAATCCAAGGAGCTGAAATGTGGGATTATAGATTATAGTCCCCCCTATACTCCCCTATATTAAACCCCCCCCAAAACTCAACATTTTAATGTTTTAGATTCAATCTAATATTTAAAATAAGCTAGACAAGCAAATTGATTGATTCATATTATATGGAGGTAGGGTATGGTTATATAGGTTTAACTCAGAATAAGAAAGGAATGAAATGACTTCATGTTTTCAGAAAACAAATAATAGATAAATGATGTTAGTGTAGTCTGTATTAAAGAAAACAAAAGAAGAACAGAAAAAAACGATAACTGAGAGAAAAGAATGAAAGAAATGAAAAGCGGGCCTTGGGGTAGATCTGATACTGAGAATAAAATCACTTTTATTTCAAATGTCGGAATAACCAAATCAAACAAGAGCTTTCCAAACAGATTGAAGGGATCATTCTATGCCGTGTCTATTCTCGGTTATGTTTATTTTCACTACAGTAACCTGCAGGCCTAGTGATTAATGGAGAAGGAAAAGTACAGTCACTGGGGGTGCCAATATGTTAGTTCAGGTGGGCAGCCAACTTGTAGACTTATATATATGGGGGGCCCTTGAGGTCAAATTCCCTGATAGGACCCCAGGAACTCTAGTTTTATATTGTACCATTGTACCAGTCCTCCCTCTGCCCCATGTATAATAGGAGGAGTGAAACCGAACCCTTATGAACCAAAGAAGGGTTAGACAATTGAATAATATATAGATGCAGCTATAACAATGCCACTTTTTCTCCAAGTGACCTCTCTGCCCTACCCTAAAACCAGTCCTTTTATAGTAAAAAAATAAGAATTGCCTGTAGCAGAAGAAGCAGATATATTTCAAGATTTTACCTAATTTTATTTAGAATCTTGCTCAGGAAGTTTTCTTTTGCTTATGCCAAAGAGCTTGCAGGAAACTCTACCCTTTCCTCCTCGTGAGTCATGTTGGAATAAGGAAATGATTAGGAAGAGGTCTGACTTGCAAAGTGTAAGGTGTCAGAATGACTTCACATCTTTTGGGAGTCACACTGGGATGTGTGGGAAGTGCGGCCCCCCGTGGATCTGTTGCTGTGACTAACGGGATCCTACAGAGGGAAATGTTATTTGATTTCTCACATTTCTGATCCATTGAAACCAATGAGAGGTTTGCAGGATCCACCTTTAGATAAAACAGCGCCTACTGTTTCATCTTCATCTCTATAAAGAACCTCACAAGAGCTCTGATAGGACAAATTATAAAAAGAACTAAAAAGGTGGGAACCAATGTTCCTGCTATAGAATAATGGCTCAAGTCCTTCTTAGTTACAAAATTTGGGCTGTAATTGCAATGACATCTGGTGCCCCAAAAATATTTATCACTGATATCCTTAATAAGTAAGCTCCCATACAGATCCCAATCAGACATGGGTAGAACATACAGTACAGGTATGGGATCCCTTATCCGGAAACCCGTTATCCAGAAAGTTCTGAATTACGGGAAGGCCATCTGCCATAGACTCCATTATAAGCAAATAATTCTAATTTTTAAAAATAATTTCCCTTTTCTCTGTAATAATAAAACAGTACCTTCTACTTGATCCCAACTAAGATATAATTACCCCTTATTGGGGGCAGAACAGCCCTATTGGGTTTATTTAATGGTTAAATGATTCCCTTTTCTCTGTAATAATAAACCAGTACCTGTACTTGATCCCAACTAAGATATAATTACCCCTTATTGGGGGCAGAACAGCCCTATTGGGTTTATTTCATGGTTAAATGATTCCCTTTTCTCTGTAATAATAAAACAGTACCTGTACTTGATCCCAACTAAGATATAATTACCCATTATTGGGGGCAGAACAGCCCTATTGGGTTTATTTAATGGTTAAATGATTCCCTTTTCTCTGTAATAATAAAACAGTACCTGTACTTGATCCCGACTAAGATATAATTACCCCTTATTGGGGCAGAACAGCCCTATTGGGTTTATTTAATGGTTAAATGATTCCATTTTCTCTGTAATAATAAAACAGTACCTGTACTTGATCCCAACTAAGATATAATTACCCCTTATTGGGGGCAAAACAATCCTATTGGGTTTATTTAATATCTATATGATTTTTAGTTAGAGTTAAGCTATGGAGATCCAAATTACGGAAATATCCCTTATCCGGAAAACCCCAGGTCCCGGGCATTCTGGATAACAGGTCCCATACCCAAAGATATTGCAAAAGGTGCCATGGTCGTAATCAAACCCATGTCCCCTCGGTCTATACCAATGGGGAGAATTTAAAGAAACTCATTGAGCTCATTGTCACTTTTGTTAACTAAGTTAATTGTATTTTCATATTACTGGTAGTACGGTAGATGTAAATATTGATAATTATATATGTAAATGTGTGTATTGTGTATAGTTCATCCCTGTGTCTATTTATATGTATTTCTATTTCCATTACTGGCACTAGGGATGCAATATTAGGCAATTCTATATACTCCTCATTTATTCCTATTCCCATCTAATTAGTGCAGGGAATAGTTGTGACTAGTGACGGGCGAAATGTTTCGGCAGGCATGGATTCGCGGCATATTTCCGTGTTTTGCCATTGGCGGATTGTTTCGCGTAACGGATGAGAAAATTCGGCGCACGTCCAAAAATTTACGCCGGCGGCAAAAAAGAATAGTCGCGGGCGTCAAAAGAATAGGCGCGGGCGTCAAAAGAATAGGCGCACGATGAAATAATAGCCGCGGGCAACAAAAGAATAGCCATGCGACGAAATAGTAGCCGCGCGACAAAATAATAGCCGTGGGAGACGAAACAATAGCTGCGCAACAAAATAATAGCTGCGGGTGACGAAACAATAGCCGCGTGACAAAATAATAGCCGCGGGCGACAAAACAATAGCTGCGCGAAAAAATAATAGCCGCGGGCGACGAAACAATAGCCGCACGACAAAATAATAGCTGCGGGCGACAATTTTTATTTGTCGCACAAATTTTTTATAGGAACAGATTCGCTCATCACTAGTTGTGACTGTGTGTGTTGTTATGGGTTATTAGGTTATATGTTGTAATTAATACTCCATTATGATACAAGGAGAGTGGGAAAGCTCAGGAAATTCTAACAATGGAACTTTCTGACACAAGGGATGTGACAAGATACACTGGGCTGTGGCACTTCCATATGTTGAAGGTTGGATGAAATTACAATATAACCCAAACCTTAATATAACACAAACGTATCATAAAACAGGGTAAAAAAACAAAGCAAAACATAAAAAATAACATACAAAAATAACACAAACATAACAGCTAGTGATAGATATATCAAAAAGTTAATGAAATGATGTATAATTGCAATGTCCCCCTCCCTCCCCTCTTTTTCTTCTGTATCCCTCCCCCACAAATGTAAAACGTTAAATATGTCTCAATATGTATTAAGTGCAAAATTCAAAAACTCGAATTACAAAAATTCAGCATTTAGGAGGTGGTGAGCGAATTTGTCCCATTTTACGAATCTTTCAAAATATTCACGAAATGGTGAAAAATTCATGAAACAGCAAAAATGGTGCGCATTCAAAAAAATTGATGTGCGCGTAAAAAAAAAATGGATAAATCTCCCAGATTTCATGAAACTGTGGCAAAATTTGCGAATTTAATTTCACTGCATTTCAAAAAAATTACGTACACAACTTTTTTTTTGATTAATTTTTTTGACGCACGGTGAAATTAAATTTGCGAATTTTGTAAGTAATCAAGAATAATCAAGCCAAATGTACTCAAGAATATTTTTTTTAAAACTCTAATGGTCGTAATTTATTAAAGAAAAAAATTGAATTTGACATTTTAGATGATATAACATAACGCACAACGATTAAATATGCTGGTGCTCAGAAAGAATGAAAATCATGGCTGTGGAAAACAGTAACAGCAATTCGATTGGAATGGTCACCTACAAGTTAAAAAACAAAAGCAACGAGCTGATTGGTTGCTATGGGCAACATTAACAGTGATGTTTGTCTCCAATATTAATAAATACACCCCTCAGTGTGAGCTTTTGTAGTGTTTTGGAATTTTGTATTTATCTTTTTGTTAAGTTTTGTGATGAGTTTACTGAATGTTTGTGGTTATAAGATTGAGTTTGTGCGTTCCTATGGGCTCTTATAGGCCTATATTTATGTTTTAGTTGGGATTTGTGTTTTGCAATAGACAGGGGACCAAACATTGCCTTGGAATGCTAAAAATAGTCACTGTGGTTTCTGAAACATTTTTATTTATACCCATTAGCACGGTCACATTTGCTACCTGAATTAGCTGGAAGAGTCATTATTTTTGATGATCCTCCAACTTTAATAAGACCATACAGATAAGAATTGCTTACCAAATGTTTTTCTGTGTAACTTTGCATTGGTCTTTAGGTCCAATCTGTGTTGGGAACCCCTGTGATTCGGTGCTTGTTCTGTATAACAGAGTAGCTAGGGAGAACAATATCTATATATTATATATATAATATATATAATATATTCTTTTGTCACGAGGTTATTCTTTTGTCGCCCGCAGCTATACTTTTGTCGCGAGGCTATTCTTTTGTCGCCCACAGCTATTCATTTGTCGCGAGGCTATTCTTTTGTCGCCCGCGGCTATTCTTTCGTCGCAAGGCTATTCTTTTGTCACCCTTGGTTATTCTTTTGTCGCGAGGTTATTCTTTTGTCGCCCGCGGCTATTCTTTTGTCGTGTGACTATTCTTTTGACATCTGCGACTATTCTTTTTTACGTGCGACTATTCTTTTGACATCTGCGACTATTCTTTTTGACGTGCGACTATTCTTTTGACATCTGCGACTATTCTTTTTGACGTGTGACTATTCTTTTGACATCTGCGACTATTCTTTTTGACGTGCGACTATTCTTTTGACACGGGCGACAATTTTTGGACGAGTGGCGAATTTTTACGCTGCAAATTTTTTCATCCATTTCGAGAAACAATCCACCAATGGCAAAACGCGGAAATTCGCAGCGAATCCATGCCTGCCGAAACATTTTGCCCATCACAAGTATCGATACCTTTTTTTGGCAGCCTACATTGGTGAACTGCTTTGTTTATATGTATTTATATACTGGATATGGGACTGTCCCTTTATAATTGGGTGATACTTGTTTTGCATCTAGATGCAACCGGGTGTCCGTGAACCATTAGGTTCCAGTCCTGGTAGGGCTTTTCACTTTGTACCTTTGTAAAAGTTGGCGCGGTTTTGAAGTATGTACTTGGGGGAGATTGGTTATTTTTAATGATTTTAACCAAGTTTTATTCCCTGTTCTAATAAAGAGTGTGTTTTTATGTACTAATGAGTATGCAGTCCTTCGGGTTTACGTCACATTTGTGGCTTGTGGTGTTTCTCTATAGGTATATTATATTCTTGATTGCACCTCTTACTTACTTACGCAATTGGGTGCTGGTGTAATTGCATTTTCTTCTTTTTTCTTAGAAAAGCTATGCACCATATTTATTAAATTGCTAACAGTAAACTCCTGACCAGTGCGCAAGGGAAGCATGAAGCATTTGTACAAACATGGGCAGCATGGGTGGTACACCTGGAATCTTACTGAGGGAAAAGCTATACCACGAACTAGGGGCAAAAACATATGTAACAACCAAAACTAAGGTAGAATTAAACAATAGGAGCGGGACGGCTGTGCGACCTATCAGGTTTTGAATGTTAATGTTTTCCCATCCCAACCACATGTGATGTCTTAACAGAAGGCTAATAGTAACTGTTCCAGAATGGTAGCACATCATGATGCGAATCTCAATATAGCGGACTTTATATATCCAAAGCGGTTTCCCTATGCAGACATCAGAATGGGAAAGAGACAGCATCCAACAGGAACATACAATCTACGGCCTTGTTAGCTATAGCATAACAGGTACCCAGAGAGAAGTATCTGGGGCCTGTGTGGACGCATTACGTCACACGTGCCCCCTCTTTCTTTCTCTCTCTCAACTCCCCCCAATTACGTAACACAAAAGGGAGAAAATATGTCTATGTTAAAGTAGCAAGAACTTACTGTCTGCGATTTTTTTCGGCGTCTTTACGATTTTTTCGAAAAAA
Source organism: Xenopus tropicalis (assembly GCF_000004195.4). Lineage (NCBI taxonomy): Eukaryota > Metazoa > Chordata > Amphibia > Anura > Pipidae > Xenopus > Xenopus tropicalis. The sequence goes on from NC_030678.2 coordinate 16,950,173, forward strand.
CGCGAGTTTTTCGTAGACATTACGAAAGTTGCGCAAAGTCGCGATTTTTTTGTAGCGTTAAAACTTGCGCGAAACGTCGCGCCTTTTAAGTTTTAACGCTACGAAAAAGGCGCGACTTTGCGCGCAAGTGTTAACGCTACGAAAAAATCGCGACTTTGCGCAACTTTCGTAATGGCTACGAAAAACTCGCGTTTTTTCGCAAAAATCGTAAAGACGCCGAAAAAAATCGCAAAAAATACGAAAAAGTCGCAAAAAATACGAAAAAGTCGCAAAATGTTCGTTTCCAATCGTAATTTTTCCAATTCGGATTCAAAATCGTGTCTTAGTAAATCAGCCCCTATGTCTGTAAAAGAATCAATGCATCCCCCTCCCACCCCCTGCCCCCTTTTCCTTTCTGTATCCCCTTCCCTACTGTTGAAATCAAAAATAAAGAATATATAAAAAAAAAAAATTGCTAACAGTAAATTCTCATTCAACACCTTTCCTGTATTTCATTGCTTCACTATCAAAAGAATGGGAAATGCTCTGCCTATCTATGACAGGCGTGGGGATGACATATCGGCTAATTGTCTGCCAAGTTGTACATAAAAGTATACTGTATGTGTAGTTATAGCTTCCATTGTCTCTAAACGTCAATTCTTTTTTCCAACTCCCAAGCATTCAACTAGTTTGTTAAGGCCTGTCCCACTAAGAATTCAAGAAACAAACAGGCGACAGATCTCCTAAGAAGTCATCATTTTGTAAATGACCTACAAAATAAAAATGGGGTCATTTAATTAAGGTGGCCATACACGTGAAGATCCGCTTGCTTGGTGAGGTTGCCAAGCGAGTGGATCTTCTCCCGATATCCCCACCTACAGGTGGGCGATATTGGGCAAATTTAGTCTAATTCGATCGTTTGGCCCTGGGGCCAAATGATCATATTGTAAAGGCGACAATGGACGCAGTTGGTTCGGGGACCGCATCAATGATTCAATGCAGTCCCCGATCCAACTAAATCTTTTAACCTACCTGATCTATATCTGGCCAATTTCAGGCCAGATATCGATCGTTGCCCGATCGATATCTCAAAAGACTTTGAGGAGCTACAAACAAAAGAAGGAGTGTGTATAATCCATGTTCGAGATTTAGCTTTACAAGATGGTACAGTCAGTGCACATGAACTGGCCCAAAAGACTGTAGGAATGCACCTATTTCTAAAGATGCCAAAACAAAAGACATTTTAGCCAGATGTGCAAAGGCTACTGCAGATGACAATACGGATGACTATGTTACCAGGTTCAATCTACTGATGAGGAAGCTTGGATTTTGTCTTTTTGAGAATTTTGGATGTTTTTATCCTTTCTTATAGACCTCACTACTGGAACAGTTTTCTGTACACTGGTGAAGCAGGCACACAAGGAAGAAGACCAATTTTGCCAGCAGATAACATTCAGGAGGTGGAAACAATTCAACTAGGATTTTATCTGAAATTTCAGACACCCACTGATGTCCCACTGGTCCCATCATCATGATATAACAGGGATCCCCGACATTTTTTACCTGTGAGCCACACTCAAAAAAAAGGGGTTGGGGAGCAACACAAGTATGAAAAATGTTCATGAGGGTACCAAATAAGGGCTGTGATTGGCTATTTGGTAGATCCTAAATGGACTGGCAGCCTACAAGAGGCTCTGTTTGGCAGCACACCTGGTTTTTATGCAACCAAAACTTGCCCCCAAGTCAGGAATACAAAAATAAGCACCTTCTTTGAGGCCACTGGGAGCAACATCCAAGGGGTTTAGGAGTAATGTGATATAAGATAAATAACTAATTATGTTTAGCAGAAAATCAGGGGCTTGCCCATCTGACCAATGAGATTGCATAATTCCATAGTTTCTGATAACTACTTATGCAGGCCATTGTTGAAAGGAAGAAACATGTTTCTATGGTGCAGAGCAGGGTTATGCAATCTGTTTGCCTTTGTTTCCCAGAGAATGCTGGGAATAGACCTGTCCATGTCTCCGACATCACAGCAGCCCAAAATACTAGAGAACTGATGAGCTGAACAAATGTTTTGCAATGCAGAGTGCATTCAGTGTATATATATGTTTGGTCCAGAATCTCTTCAATGGTTTGCAAAGGTTTATTGTTTCAGTTTCTTAGTAGTAAACATATGTTCTTGTTAAGACACCCACCGAGATATCTGCTTTTAGTTTCATGTACTGAACATGACCCAAGGTTTGCTCATGTGCTTTCCCAAACAGTTGGCTAGGGTTAAACCATTTAGGGAACACTTGGACATTCCTCTGTACATTGTGCTATTGTATGTTATGGTTCTGCTGGGTAAATTATTATTACTGGAAGTCTTAAACAAGGCCTTCCCTTAGCAATACTTTTAGCCGTGCATTTATATACATAATAGCATCCTCCTATGACAAAAAGTTCAACATCTCTGGTGGCTCTATGCATTTCGTGCCCATGACTAAGTGCCCTGTAAAGCACGAAATGTGTAGGGCCACCAAAAGGTGTCAAACTTTTAATAAATATTTTTTTACTTTGATATTTTTGTGACCCTTGTGGAATTCTGTTGAGTGCCCAGATGCCCCCACATTGCTGTTGTTGGATTATCCGCTCCCTGATCTGAGGGTCTGGGGCTGGTGCCCCTGGACCATTAGTTCTACATGGTGAATTTTTGTCTATGGTTGTTTCCTGTGCCATCTTTGTTATTTTGTTTAACTTACTCTGACCCAAATAGTAATAAGAATACTAGCCTATTAAAAGTAAATCACACTCTACTTCTTATGAGCACTAAGGATGAGCGAATTTTTTCACCAGGCATGGATTCCCAGCAAATTTCCGCATTTCACCATTGGCGAATTGTTTAGCGAAACTTCTGTGAAAATTCGATAAGGAAAAATTTGTCACGTGACAAATTTTTGTTGTCGCACGTCAAATTGGGCGCGTAACAAAAAAGGGCACGGTCACGTCACATTGGGCCCGGTTGCGTAAAAACACAGCAGGCAACAAAAAAATAGACACGGGCGACAAAAAATAGACATTGGGCAGCAAAAAAAAAATCACGCAACAAATGTGTTTCGCAAATTTTTTGCCGTTTTGCAAATTTTATTGTTGTTTTGTTAATTTTGTGGCGAAGCAAAATTGGACAGATTCGCTCATCACTAATGAATAGTGATGAGCGAATTTTTTCGCCAGGCATGGATTCACAGCGAATTTCCGCATTTCGCCATTGGTGAATTATTTTGCAAAACTTTCGCTGTGAAAAATTCCCCGTGGCAAAATTTGTTGCACAGAATTTGTTATTGTCGCGCATCAAAAAGGCGTGGTCTCATCAAATTGGGCGTGGTCTCTTAAAAAAAAGGCACGATCGTGTCAAAATTGGGCACGGTCGCGGCAATAAAAAACACGTGCGACAAAAAAATAGCTGCAGGTGACAAAAATTAAACGTGGGCAACAAAAAAGATGTGGGCAGCAAAAAAATTGTGCAACAAATGCACAAATTTGTCACCGTTTCGCAAATTTTATTGCTGTTTCGCAAATTTTGTGGCAAAGCAAAATGGGACAGATTCACTCATCACTACTCATGAGCACAATAAAAATAAATTACCAGTCCATTAAGAAGCCCTCCATATAAACAACACCCCCCCCTTACCCTAGGTTTAGCATGTAATAAGTAGCAGCTATATTTCCCCTTTAGTGACACAATCTTTTAATGTTAGTAACACTAAGGAATCGCTATATTTTTCCATTTTGTTTCATTGGATTTATTGTGGATTATAATTCACCTGTATATTAATTGAATCCCACAGGGCATAGTGTCCATTGTGGAAGGATATGGAAGTGATTGGGTCATGGCCAGAGTGGCCAGTAATAGTATAGTGCAACTAGAACAACTACCTAAGATAGCTGATAGCCTGTGCATAGAAATACCATGAAAAAGAATCTGTAGGTAAGCTTGCCCTTTAATGTTCTTTTTATTGCAGCTCAGTATGCTCTCTGCTGTACTTGGCTGGATTAATGCTTTATTAACGTATCTATCATTGCAGAGTCAGCTTTATTACACTGTCAGCAGTTTTTTTTGTGTGTGTAAGGATATTATTCCGTAGAAAATGGTTTTGCAGATTCATGATGTTGGAAGGGATACATTGACTCACTGGTACTTGATATTTGACATCGGCTAAAATCTGGAATAAAAATAAATATTTTATGACAGTTTTAAGGGAGACAGCATCTAAAATACACTTTATTTCTGCTGCCTGTATTAAAGCATTATCATGTTGTGGCACAGAAATGTATATAAACAATAGACGGTGGCCTGGGATAGTATCATTAGGATTCCTTGTAATCAGGCAATATACCAAAGGACGTGTTCAATTGTGTTCAATCAAGTTCAATCAATTGCACAAGTTTTCAACATTTTTTTCATGTGATATTAATAAATGCAAATCCTCTTTCTAAATACAGGCATGGGATCCCTTATCCGGAAACCCATTATCCAGAAAGCTCCGAATTACGGAAAGTCTGTCTCCCATAGACTCAATTTTAATCAAATAATTCAGAATTTTAAAACTGATTGCCTTTTTCTCTGTAATAATAAAACAGTACCTGTACTTGATCCCAACTAAGATATAATTACCCCTTATTGGGGGCAGAACAGCCCTATTGGGTTTATTTAATGGTTAAATGATTCCCTTTTCTCTGTAATAATAAAACAGTACCTGTACTGTTTACAGCCATAAGCACTCACAGAAATGCTGCACTGACTTCTCTGTCAAAAGATTTCTTGTGTCTGTAATTCCTGTGCCAGAGACACGCAGCTCTCTCCTGCTCCCCCCTCCCTCAAGAATGCTAAGAACTCCCCCCCCCCTTAGGAATGTGGATCTGAGCCAATCAGCAGGAAGCTGACTCATAGGGGCAGATTTATCAAGGTGTGAAATTAGAGCTTACCACAGTAAAATTCATTGCTGTAATTTAATTTCTATGGGGTTTTTAGATACATATATATCTAATGGTAAACTTTTTCATTGATAAATTCATCTCATAGAAATCTCACAGAAATAAATTGAGAGTGGTGGAATTTTACTGTGGTGGGCTCTAATTTAACACTTTGATAAATCTGCCCCATAGTCTTACTAACTGAGCATGTACACCGGTCTGGGTCTCAGTGCAGGAGCGAGGAATTATGGGAACTTTCTTTACACAGCTCAGCGTTTTTTTTTCCTATGAGGCTTCTCATCATCTGAACGGGAGAAATATGGGGAGACTTAAGGGCACTATTGAGAGAAGGTATGCCTGCAGCTTGGGATTAACTCTTTATTAGCCTTTCCTTCTCCTTTAAGGTTGGTATCATGAAAACTCACAAGAGGGCTTATTTAGAGCAAGTTGCCATGTTTATTGCACTTTCCACCCTTTTTTTACCCCACACCTTCCCTTTCAATACAGTACAGCCTGTGTTTAGCAGAGCTACTGTATATATACACGATGGACAGGTGGGAGGAGCCTGAATTGCTGCAAAAAAGCCAGACATCTAGGAAACCTGCCATCTCAGCATTTATGTCACTTCTCAAACTAAATGAAAATATCATTGAGCCGATTGCCTCCATAGGCTTTGCAGGTGTAGGGGACAGTGGGATTTTTGATTGCCATGGCCATCTCAGAGAACTTCACTGATTCTCCTTGCAGTGACTTTCCAGTATATACAACATATACTGTACATATATACATTGTTTTTGCTTAAATGAGGAATCATATTTAATGATGTGGAACAAAGAAATTAATAAAGGTCAATGGCCATTTAATGTATTGCTAATGTTTTCCCACTACTATTTCTATTTCTAGAATATCCAATCTATCTACAAGAACCCATGTGTGGGATACCAAACCCCATTCTTTACATTTTTCTAGACTCACAAGCTATACATAGAAAATATAGCTTCCGCAAATGATAGAAATGTTTATGTTAGGACTATAAATTACCTCTTAGATATTCGGAAGGTATGATTACCGCTTCATGAAAGACTAGAGCATTATTCGATAATTTGAGCTTCTGATGTGGCTCATATCGTGACCAAGGGTTGACTTTGGTTGACACATGGTTTGAATAAGATGTGTTGACACTGTGAGTTAAATTGATCCCGAGTTGGATAAATTGATTTATTATTACATTCATAGTATTTCAATAGGTTCTGAAGAGAGGCTGATTAATGCTTTGATATATGATATACATAGACATCAGCAATATCCTTACCAACCTCTGCTTGGTGAGAAGTTTTTGAAATGAACCCATGACTAAAAAATATCTTAACTTTGTTGTAGATACCATCCATTTCTTCAAAGGGACTCAAAGGGGCACATTTAATAAAGTGTCAATTTTCTCCTCGACTAACTTCCCCAATGTTTACCTCATGCGTAACACATTGCTAATTTACTAAAAATGGGACGTACACTTTTTGAAGATGAATGTGGTGACGTTTTTCCTGTCATAAACGGTATTTTTTTCCCATACGGTTGTAGTGTGGAAAATAGAGAATTTTTTCCATGAAGAAATGACATATGTGGAAATTTAGCCTGAAGGGGGCGACGTAGATAACAAGATTCAAACGTGGCTGTTTTATCTTCATAATGGAAGTTTGCCAGCCTGAACCTGGAGAAATGTCTCTTGGCATTTTCTTAGGAAATTGGAGAATATTTACTGGAGACATTTCCTGGAGAAGAGATGTGAACCTACCCAGTAGAGGCCCACCAGAGAACCTTGGACCATGGGCCCACTCTCAAAACTTTAATTTCCCCTCTCCTCCCTCAAACTCCTTGTTATCCAAGTCTCTTTTCCCTACATACTATGCTCTGTTCTTCCATCCATCAAGCTTCCATGTCCCCCTACAAAAATAGAAAATGACCATGAAATAGCCTATAGGAACAAGAAGGCCCATTGATACCTGGGTCCACCAAGAGTTTTCCTGGTATCTTGGCCAGTCCAACACTGAATCGGTCTCCAAAACCACTACAAACTTCTCCAAATTCTCCAAAACTTGTTGTATGTGGATTTTTTACTGTGAGAGCTGTGAAGTTTAGGAATTCCCTCCCCGAATCAGTTGTACTGGCTGATACATTATATAGCTTTAAGAAGGGGCTGGATGGATTCTTAGCGAGTGAGGGAATACAGGGTTATGGGAGATAACTCTTAGTACAAGTGAGGGAATACAGGGTTATGGGAGATAGCTCTCAGTACAAGTGAGGGAATACAGGGGTAGGGGGGATAGCTCTCAGTACAAGTGAGGGAATACAGGGCTAGGGGGGATAGCTCTCAGTACAAGTGAGGGAATACAGGGGTAGGGGAGATAGCTCTCAGTACAAGTGAGGGAATACAGGGGTAGGGGAGATAGCTCTCAGTACAAGTGAGGGAATACAGGGGTATGGGAGATAGCTCTCAGTACAAGTGAGGGAATACAGGGGTATGGGAGATAGCTCTCAGTACAAGTTGATCCAGGGACTGGTCCGATTGCCATCTTGGGGTCAGGAAGTAATTTTTTCCCCTCTGCAGCAAATTAGAGAGGCTTCAGATGGGGTTTTTGCCTTTCTCTGGATCAACTAGCAGTTAGGCAGGTTATATATAGGCATTATGGTTGAACGTGATGGACCTATGTCTTTTTTCAGCTCGACTTATTATGTTTCATGGCATCAGCCTCTTCCTCAAAAGCAAGGAAGAGATGCTTCAAGCAGATGACTCTTTATATGATTTCATGTTGATCTGTTGCTTTTAGTATAAATATAACAAGGATTAGGATAAATGAGGATAAATTTACCTTTGGAAGCCCTATGTCTTTGTGAAGACTGGACTGAGTCCATCCACCATTAATGTAGAAAACACCGGATCCAATCATCTCCACAACAGTCCAAGGAAATGCATATTGGGAGAATCTCAGAACAGTCAACAGTCTGTTAGATGCGTATTAAATCATTTTTTATGGTGCCTTCCCCTTAAAAACATGATCTCCACATACAGTATAAACTAACAAACAGTGACTGTGCTGGGAACAACGGCGCACGTGAATCTTTGTGATGATCTCACCAGGCGCGAGTCAGGCCTTTCAGGTGCTAAAAAGCACCGAGTCTTCGCGATAAAGAACAAACTGCTAGGAAAACACATGGTTACAGTATAAATCAAAGATTTATAATACACTAAATTCTGTTTTACGTTTTCAGGATTACATCCATGAAATTCACAATAAACGGCGTTGTACTGTTGTCAACCAGTCCCGTATGTTTTATTCATTAGAATCCTGCTGCTATAATCAACTTTGCAGTCAAGCGGGACTCAGAAGTTTGGTTCCCGTATTTGTATTCTTGGGTTACAAGTAAAAAATCTGGATTTCTGTGAAATCCACCCACGTACATCGCTCTGGAGAAACCGATCCAACCAATGAACTCCCCGTGCCCTCTGTATTTTTAATAACTTTTCAAGTCGTTCGGAGGTGTAACACTCAAGATTGCTACAGAAAGAAGTGGGATTCTCTGTCGACTCCAATGTAATGTTTGATGGTGTAACAGTAACCTGAGTGTGGTTAAATGAGAATTAAAGTCTACATGGAACTTGCACAGTCATGTATGGCTGAACCACGGTTTTCCAGATGTCTAGAACTTGACTTTTTGGGATGATTAACTGTTAGAGATTCCCCATCCCACCCATGAGTTGCCATCAAGGACTTGTTGATTGCTGCTGCTAAAGGCTCCAACGGTTCCGATCTAAAGTAATGCACATTTATACTGTATATATGAACAGGAAAATGTATCCATTAAAGCACAGAAGTAGATCCAAAGAATGCTTTCTGGAATCATTTCCTTATCTATCACGATGAGCGCAATGAGTAAAAAGCAACTGGTCTTACAATAGTCTGATGCTTCCATTGATTTGTCCATTTCAAGGTCCATTTACCATGGGATCCACCATAAGTTCCAGAGTGTTAATGGGGCAAAACTGCATCATTTAGGACCCATACACAAAGCAGTTGCACCTGTGGAACTGTTAAAGGGGCGTGTTTACTAACATTTGAGATACATATCACTGATGATGTTGCCCATAGCAACCAATCAGCAATTAGATTGTACCAGCCATCTACAAGAAATCACAAGCAAAGATCTGATTTTTGGTCTTATGGTTGCTACGGGTAACATCACTGGTGAGATTTATCTCCAATCTTAGTGAACAAGCCCCCAAGAGTCCTAAATTTATCAGCTCATGTGCAAGTTAGCTGCATCCTGAGGGATTCTCACTGTCTACTAGGGATGCACCTAACCCAGTTTTTCGGACCATGGATTTGGCCGAATACGAACCCTGCCATAAAAGGCCAAATCCTGGCCCAATACTAAACCGAATCCTGGATTCAGTGCATCCCTACTTTCTGCCCATCCACTGGCCTTATAGTATACATTGCTGGGAGGTGCAACCCTATCATCACCCCATAATGAAGCCCATATAATTTACAAGTCTATAGTAAGGGTGCCAAATCAATTACCGTATATACTCGAGTATAAGCCGATCTAATTTTACCTAGGAAAACTGGAAAAACTTATTGACTCGAGTATAAGCCTAGGGTGGGAAATGCAGCCGCTACTGATAAGTTTTAATGATCAAAATAAAAACCAGTAAATTACATAAATTGAGGCATCAGTGGGGTATATGTTTTTAAAATATTTATTTAAAAGAAAAACCGTAAACTAGCTCTGTAAGCGGAGAAGAGGGTCAACAAAAACAATATGAGTACTACCCCACGCTCATTGCGCATTGGCAAACTGGCAGCAGACCCAGTCCTGGAGGACACGTAAGGGGGAATAAGTATTGCGAATGGGAGTGGGCCAGGGCACTGGAGGGTCTGGTTGCAGGTGGCCTAATTTGCACACAAAGGACAGAGGGTGCTAGTCTGGAGGGACCCATGGCACTCGAGTATATACAGTAATTGGGATGTAAAGTCAAAATCTACACTCAGTAATTATATGTACTGTAGCCTGAAGGTAGGAAAGCACTATAAGAGATGTTGTTCTAAAAAAAATCAGATGGCAAAGCAGTTAAAACAGCAACTGACCAATGACTCTCCAGTAAACAAAGTCATGTGCTTTTTTTCAAGTCTGGTATAGGACAGTCCCTGCTTTTGTTTTTTGCAAGTCTGGTAAAGAGCAGCTTTTTTTCACATCAGGATGCCCACTGGCCGTATCTGTAAACAGAGCTAATATTAGGGGAATAGGATATAATGCAAAATATTTAGGCTTCTAGTTAAATATGGTTTAATGAGTGTATAGTGCAGATTTATTTCATTTGGTCTAAATAACACACACACGGATTAGGATTTTTTACTTTACTTGCTCTTTAAAACTGGGGTTTTAAGTAGTCTCTATTGGGTTCCGTGGGGGTTTGGGAGCAATTATGGTTCATGGACAATTGCAATTGCAGTGCCTGGAACTTTTGCATCCAAACTTTATACTTTGCACATTGCACTCATTAGTATATAAGCCTTCCGATCCCTATTTGCTCAGGGGCAGCGTTCAACCGAAAACCTAAACTTTTTTTCCTACTGCAGAGAAAGTGCATAGCAGCTATGGAAAAGACTGGAATGGAAATCCAATATTACTTCATACTAATTAAGGCCTCCCACCTAAGTCTGAGCTTCCGCCAAAGCATCTAGAAGTAAGTAAATATCAGATTTCTTCTTTGTTTCTCTGTCAAGGTTAAACTGAAAAATCTGGAAAACAAACATATATATAATAATTATCCTATTCCTGCAGCATAAGAATCTGATCAGCCAGTTTGCAATGGTACCCAGAGGCTTCATCCATTAACTGCTGAGAAAGTGCCGTTTTTCTGCAGATTACACAGTTTGATTCATGCAACAAAGTTGTAGCACTCACACTTTTTACCTTAAATTCATGTTGCAACCTAGGCGACTGGATACAACTGGGTGCAAGTGTGAGTTATATTATCTGTTATTATATATTGGACCTAATTGAATTATCCTATGAAATGGAGGTGTAGGGGAAATGGAAGAGTAGGTGTATGGCATTAGTCAGGTTGGTTGTATGTTAACTGCAAAGTGCTGGTTTCTCATAGACTTAAACACACGTTCAATTTACAAGTTATCATGGCAGACTTCAATCCATCATTCTGATAAATCTGCAGTGTGAATTAGGTCTTATGCTCAGGGCTGTCTAGTTGTGGGACAACACATACACAGCATCTATAGAAAGTAGGGCTCTCCAGCAGGAAGCCCTTTAGCTACTGTATACAGCTAATGGCCCTCATGTGGTGTAAAACAAAAATGTTGCACAACTGTAACCATCTTGGTCTGAAATACCTTTTATTCTCACCTCTTACCTTCCCGTGCTCTTCAGGGCCACCCCTATAAATGCACCTCAGACAACAAGACGCACGTCAAACCTCAAAACGCACCTCAAAAATCAGGAAATTGCTTGTGTGAACCCAAATCTCTTTCACCTATTCCATGCACACCTCCACAAGGTACCACCATACGACACCAAATAAAACACATAGGCCTGAAGCAAGAGAGTGGAGGGAGAACATGCCACAACAGGAACAGTGTGTTTCATTGTTACAGCTCTGAATGTATTTGACTTGCTTTTAAAAATGTATTTTATTGTGTGTTTTAGGTTTAGCTCACCTTTAAGCATAAGGGTTAATTCAGCCAAGGGCTAGGCCTGTTTCAGTGAGCTGTTATAGGTTAAAGTGTTCTCAGGCAGTTCTGTAATTGGCCACGTGTCTTAGGTGCCCCTAGCTCTGTAAAAGGGGATACTAGGTGATTGGTCTCCTTGAAACCCAATTGCTGGATGCGGTTGGTGCTGAAGAGGTGGAGTTAGACTTCAGTAGGAGGAGTTAGTATGAGGAAAGATCTGTAATAGCTCACTCTAGGACAAAGAGTAAAGATCATAGTAGTTAGTAGAGTTAGTAGAGAAGCCAGAGGCTCCAATGGAGGGACTAGGATCGTTAGTATCTGGTAATGTAACCGACCAGAATAGGCTTAGAAATAGGAGATTCCTGGAGTAAGGAACCATTGTGAGCATCCTTCTACTGCTGGGAACTAGTTCAGCTATAACTAAGTACTACCTCTGGGTGTTGTAAATATTATCCCTGTGTGAATATCACCAAGTGGATACATTTGTTTGATGTTTGTGACTGAATATTTCACCATCTGTACAGTACCACCAAAGAGATTGTCCACCAATACAGTGAGGGCCCACCTAAGAAACTCCCATGTAACGCATGCTCCAACGGAAATAGCAACTTGTCTGGTCAAGTTTAGGCAACCCATTTACTTAAAGTGGTATTTTTTTTTTTTACACAAAAATACGATTTTTTCACAGGGAAAAACACGATTTTTTGCCATTTATTATATGTCAAAACTGTGACACATCCAGAAGTAAAAATATGCAATCTAAAATCTGTCAAAATCATGTAGAAATCAGTGGTCGCTGTCCTTTTTCAGTTTTCTAATCTTTCTTTGTTCATTGCTTTAGAGATTTTCTGTTTTTCTGACGCCTCCATTTGTGCAAAAAACGATAAATTCGCATTTTTCAGGGTTTTTCCATATTTTTTTTTTTTTCATTTGTGCTTTTATATGCCAAAATAGTGTTAAATGTGGAAGTCCATCTAGATTGCTAGAAGCTCTACGGGACAGGGACCTCCATCCTCTTGTGTCTTTAACTCTTACCCTCCCATATAGATTGTAAGCTCTACGGGGCAGGGACCTCCACCCTCTTGTGTCTTTGTGTCTTAACTTATTGCAACTGTATCTTTTATTTATTTGTATTTATTGTTATACTTTGTATTTATCTATTATTATCTTAATAACCCCCTGTTTGTATTAATGTATTCTACTGTACAGTGCTTTATAAATAAAGATATACATACAACATTGAACTCCATTGCTATTTGTATACATTGTGTATGTATTATATTTGTTTCAGTAATTCCCTTTGCAGCTATTTTTAAAGACAATCCAAACTGAACTTTTAATTTGGATACAAAACATTAGTTAAACATTCGTTCACGTACCTTGAAAAATCAAGTGGTGTAATGTAACCTCAGGTAAAAGGCCGTGCCTTCCAATAACCCATAAACAATCAGCCTTTAACATTGTCTGTTATTTGAAAGCAAGCACTTGATTGGCCGTGAAGTATTTCCAGACCCGGAGCCATATTCCCTCTATGTTCTGTTTGGTTATGTAAAGCATTTGGGTCCCCAATCAAATGAGCATCAACCACATTAAAAAAAAAAACAAGGGTTATTGACAGGATAACTCAAATACCCATGACCAACAATATAAACAGATATCCACTTTGTAACCTTAATGCATAATTAGAATTACACTCATCTGTTTGTGATTTGTAAACAAAGGCAGATTTCTAGGTAGGAACTTCGTTAATAGATTCCACTGAAAATGAGTCACTTTGCGCCGACATGGGTGTCATGCCTCGCTATATTCAAAACACGTGGCCTGGCTTTCCCGGTGACAAGAGGATTTCACAGTTACTATGAGCGCTCTGTCTGACAGGCAAGGCTGGAATTAGATTCTATTTATGGAAAAAAAAGAAATGTTGTTGAAACAACTACACGATCTGTCGTGTTATTTCTTTCTCACAGCCTTACGGAAAATATCTCTAGGTTCCTGTGGAAAATGATATTTGGAGACAAAAATGTTATTTAGGCAAAAAAAGGGAAAAAAAAAGAAAGAAAAAGGATTTCAAGTAAGGCAATAAAACAGGCTGTTAAAAGTTTATCGAGAACAGGGCCCCTATAATATCGGTATCATGGGCAAGCTGTAAAGAAGCGCTGATTGGCTGTGCCGGGCGGGGTGCTGATGTTATATGCGCCACTGATAGGGCTGGGGGTTATATCTCAGGTGGCATTTAAAGGAAAACTATACCCCTAAACCTCCCTGATGGTTAAGTATTCTTTCTGGGGATAACGATAAATTACTGTATATTGCATTCATCCTACTATGGCAGAGAGATACAAAAGGGCTCTCAATTGGCATTTGATAAATGACTGCAGGGCTCTAATCTCTTTTTTAAACTTCAGAGACTAGTGGCATACCCCAAGCACATTGCCTTTCCCCCTTATCTGCCCCATAACTTGCACACCAGGCAGACTGTACGGACAGGGCAGCCCTTGAGTAAACAATAACCTAATCAGACCTTGGCCACACACAGTATGATCAATGCCACTTGGGTAGTAAAATGAGGCCCTGTCCCCATCACCTATTCTTACAGGCATTTAGTCCATTACATGGATGTGTTTTCTTGGATAAGTAAAGTGATATTCATTGGCGTGGTGCCAATGTATTAGGCACTCCACAGTGAACATAACTGCTAACCTTAGAAACTATCTACTTAAAATTGCATTGGCCAGGGGTACTAGTACATGAGAACCATGCTGCTATGATTTCCTTGATGGTGTCCTGAAACTGAACCAATGTGTGGTATGGTATTGCTATATGGAACAGTGCAGAGGATCTCTTGGACACTGGTAAATCACGCTGGCGCAGGGTCTAAGGTTAGCAATTATATTTTCCAGGGAGTGCCTAACACTATCGCAACACCAGTGATTATCACTTTACTTGTCCTTTAAGTGTAATGGAGGGTATTACTACTACTCATGTGGTCCTTCTTGGTTTGTTGTTGTGAACCATGTTGGCAGTAAAAGTATGTAGGGGCCCATAGAGTTAAATGGCCCCCATGGCTTTAAATCCCCACAGGTTCAGTTCCCTTAGTTGTTGGGCAGAAGGGAATGTATCTAAGTAGGTTCATTAACATATGTGTGCTATTGGATAGCAGGTAGGGTGACCACTTCCTGCCTCACTTTGGTATAGTGCTGGGAGAGGAGTGGCACTTCTTTGCTTCCACCTGAGGAACAGGGTGGGTGTTGCTGGGAGCCCGGGGCATGGGCCCAGCCCAGTTAAAGTCGAAGAATGAGGCATTAGATAGAGGCAGGTGTAGCTCCCTGTATAGTACCCTCTAGGGGTGTAACGCAGTTAGGGCTGAGCCCCCGTACCAGTACCACTCTAGGGGTGTAAGGCAGTTAGGGTTGAGACCCCGTACCAGTACCACTCTAGGGGTGTAAGGCAGTTAAGGCTGAGCCCCCGTACCAGTACCACTCTAGGGGTGTAAGGCAGTTAGGGTTGAGCCCCTGTACCAGTACCACTCTAGGGGTGTAAGGCAGTTAGGGTTGAGCCCCCGTACCAGTACCACTCTAGGGGTGTAAGGCAGTTAGGGTTGAGCCCCCGTACCAGTACCACTCTAGGGGTGTAAGGCAGTTAGGGATGAGCCCCCGTATCAGTACCACTCTAGGGGTGTAAGGCAGTTAGGGCTGAGCTAGAAAGAGCAGTTCTGAGCTCCTACATAGGACTGATATTTTTGTAGGTATCGCTCCAAGGCATATTGCTTGTAGTACAATATGAATCCAAATCCAAATGCATAGGGAATCAGGAACGAGAATTCCCTGAGGGATCCCCTACGGGGTGTGTCGCAGAGGTGAAGCGAGATTCCTGCCAATCTGTCCCCAGGGGAGTGTCAGCCTGTATTACACTCTGTATGTGTTGCCTGTACCACTGGCCCCTGAGAAGCTGTATTGTGAGTGGGTGTTTAATAAACATTTGTTATTTTGTTGTTTGCAAGAACCTCTGTTTTTATTTTTCTGCATAGCAGCAAGAGAGGTGTAGTTTCAAAAACCCTCACCTTCCTCTTTCACTTAGTGAAGGTCCATTCTGGGTAAGAGAGTGCAGTGTAATCCAGAACACTGGATGTATAAATTGCTAATCACATTTCATAAATAATAGCAGCATTTGTCTCTTAACATAACTGAGCTTCACTATTCATTCTTTTTCCCTAATTGAATCTTGGTACTTATCTGAGGGTTGCAGAAACATAAAGACACTGGTTCAATAAAGCCACGGTATTCATGAAACTCTTGAGAGTTATATATAGAATACCCTCAAGCAATTCAAATGCACTTTGTGCCTTTGTGGGGAATATATACCCCCCTTACAGTAACTCGACATGTCAAGAATTTCAATAAAATAATGAACTGGAAAGCAGTAATTTAATACACTCTTCTAAAGAAGAGTTACTGTCACAATAAACACAACTGGTCGACACAACTATTGAGTGTGGGGTCATATTCAGATTGTGAGCTCCATGGGTCACTGACCTACTTCCTTTTGTGTGTGCCTAAACACATTTTTAATGTATTGCAATGTTTTTCCCCTGTCTGGTCCAGCAAAGGCATGAATGTACCCAAGCAATGTGTAACAACCACTTGGTCAAGTTCCCATCTGCTATTACATTGTGGTATTTAGTCACTCTCTTCCTTGTGGTAACCACTTTCAAATAAGTCATTTCATTACTTTTTACCAATTAAACTATGTTACAGGAAAGGAAACTCAAGTAAAGGACAATATCCCATCAGCACCATCAGTTCCCAAAATACTGTATCTAAAGTCTACTAAAAATTCAATAAAACATGAATTAAACCCCATAGAAATGTTTTGCGTCCAATAAGGATTATTAAGTTGGGCTCTACAGTATTACAAGGTACTGTTTTATTATTATTACAGAGAAAAGGGAATCATTTAACCATTAAATAAACCCAATAGGGCTGTTCTGTCCCCAATAAGGGGTAATTATATCTTAGTTGGGATCAAGTACAGGTACTGTTTTATTATTACAGAGAAAAGGGAATCATTTAACCATTAAATAAACCCAATAGGACTGTTCTGCCCCCAATAAGGGGTAATTATATCTTAGTTGGGATCAAGTACAGGTACTGTTTTATTATTACAGAGAAAAGGGAATCATTTAACCATTAAATAAACCCAATAGGGCTGTTCTGCCCCCAATAAGGGGTAATTATATCTTAGTTGGGATCAAGTACAGGTACTGTTTTATTATTACAGAGAAAAGGGAATCATTTAACCATTAAATAAACCCAATAGGGCTGTTCTGCCCCCAATAAGGGGTAATTATATCTTAGTTGGGATCAAGTACAGGTACTGTTTTATTATTACAGAGAAAAGGGAATCATTTAACCATGAAATAAACCCAATAGGGCTGTTCTGCCTCCAATAAGGGGTAATTATATCTTAGTTGGGATCAAGTACAGGTACTGTTTTATTATTACAGAGAAAATGGAATAATTTAACCATTAAATAAACCCAATAGGGCTGTTCTGCCCCCAATAAGGGGTAATTATATCTTAGTTGGGATCAAGTACAGGTACTGTTTTATTATTACAGAGAAAAGGGAATCATTTAACCATTAAATAAACCCAATAGGGCTGTTCTGCCCCCAATAAGGGGTAATTATATCTTAGTTGGGATCAAGTACAGGTACTGTTTTATTATTACAGAGAAAAGGGAATCATTTAACCATGAAATAAACCCAATAGGGCTGTTCTGCCCCAATAAGGGGTAATTATATCTTAGTTGGGATCAAGTACAGGTACTGTTTTATTATTACAGAGAAAAGGGAATCATTTAACCATTAAATAAACCCAATAGGGCTGTTCTGCCCCCAATAAGGGGTAATTATATCTTAGTTGGGATCAAGTACAGGTACTGTTTTATTATTACAGAGAAAAAGAAAATCAATTTTAAAATTCTAATTAATTTTATTAAAATGGAGTCTATGGGAGATGGGCTTTCCATAATTCGGAGCTTTCTGAATAACAGGTTTCCGGATAACAGATCCCATACCTGTACAATGAAAAAAAATATAAATATATAGCTACTGACCAATGCCAACCTTCATTGTTTAATAAGGTGCCAATGGCACTACTAATTTACAATGTTTTAGGTTGAACAATGCCCTGCTTCTATATAGAATACTTTATCTGTACCTGTATATAATCTGTGATCCTTGGGGGCCTATTTATCAAAATTTGTATTTGTGAAATTTTCATAATTTTTCTTTATTTAATAAAGTAAATGTTAGCTTATTTATTAAAAAGACAAATAAAAAAGAGCGTTCAGATTTTTTTTTGAGTTTCTTAACTTCGGAAAAATCCAAATGGAACAAATGCAGCAGCTAAAACCCGACGGGCTTCGGTATAAATCAATGGCAGGTTTGATTGACAGAATTACATTTTTCTGATTTGTTGTTTTTTTTTTTTTATAAATACTGTAGCTGGAATTAGGCGGAAAAAAACTCAATTGCAGTTTTTTGCAATTAAATTTTGAAAACAAAATCTGGTTCCGATTAAAAAATTGATCAATGACAGATTTGTGCAATTTCATTTTTATTTATATATACCTTTAAAACCATTTTCTACCCCCTCTTATATTGATTCTTTGTTGATTCATCCCTTCTTCTAACCCAGAACCTATGCCTATGTAGAAATATCTCCACATTTTATACTAGGGATATATCTAACCCAGTTTTTTGGGTTTGGCCGAACCCTCGAATCAACCCTGATGGATTTGGCCAAATACCGAACCAAATCCGAATCCTAATATGCTACTTAGGATCCGGAAGGGGTAAAAATCGAAAAAAAAATTCCCCCTAACATTTAACCCTTCCAAATCCGAATCCTGGCTGCATACCGAACTGAATCCTGGATTCGGCGCATCCCTATATTATTATACTCGCCAAGTATAGAAGAATTTTACGCTATAATATTTTGATTGAAAGAACAAAGCAGTTACGGGTAAAATTCTGATAACTATAATCCAATAAATGATCATTTTATCTTATTCCTCTGTGAGCCGCATTGGGTAATATTCTCCCTACACTGATCTGCAAACTGGCACATAGTCTCATATTTTACAGACATAATTTATGATGTTGGCTGGACAATCTGTACCTCTGTTTCATTTAAACAATATATATTTTTGTATAAAGGGGAGTCTCAGCCTGATTGTTATGTCAGCTGGTTCTGTTTTGATATCCTGGATACAGCAGGCCTTGAAACCATACGGCCATCATATGCAGGCAAGGCTTCAGCTCACTTGTCATTTCCTCCATTTAGGGGAGTGTTGGCCGCTAGTGCGAAGGCTCGGAACTGGGAAGAATCATACATTTTTTTGATTAATAACATGTAGCATTGTGAGACAGGAGTGGAAATATTCCACCTTGGCTGCAAAAAGTACTATTTTTAAACCAAGAGAGAAAGTGTACACATCAATCCAGAGGTTTGTAGCTCATCTCAGGCAGATTTTGTCATACGGCCAATAAATATTCTTTATCTATTTCAACAGAATGGAACATATTGCATTGCTGTTCCTTCACACATAATCCCTCTCCTTACCACTGGTATAAATAAACTGAAAAACAGATATCCTTTTTATCATGGATATGAGTCAGAATACACACCCTGGTACCTTTATGGTGCATTCCGACTGGTGTTTTCAAGGCCGCCATCGCTAATTATAGGGCCCCAAACCCAATTTATTGTCCACTGGTCTTTCCTTGGTGGTGGGCCCTTCCAAGTAACACTGGGCCCCAAAGAAAAACAATAACAACCAAAACCAATATAAACAATAAATTTTACACTGCATACAGTATATCCCTTCCGTTCACCAGCACCATCACATTTTCCTAAACCAAATGGCAACTTTCACCCAGCGGCCATTTTCCCTCATCAGTGACATTTACACTTGCAAACAGCACAAGTGCTTTGTAAAGTTCATTCAATAAAGAGTGCAGGCTTACTTGGGAAGACTTACTTTGATAGAAAGATCTGCTTTGATTGAGCAATGTAATGGTTAAGCTGTGCTCAGAAGAGGAGGTTAGGAGAAAAAAATAGGAACAGGCAGTAAAAGCAAAGTTTCTATGGGAACCACCAATGCCATCTCTTCCTTGGCTGCTAGACTGAAGGGTTTGTTTAGTTACCTGAGCTAAGGAGAACTGAGCATGCTCAGTAGCCAACAGCTAAATTAAATTCCTGAGGAAGGGGGCTGAGTGGGTTTGAGGAGAAGAAGAAACGCTAAGTGGTTAAGGGGATGCTGCAACCTTACTATTAACCTTTGAACAAGGAAGGTATTTAAAGATGTCAAAGGGTCTGTCCGCTGATTAAATGTTTGTGGTGGGGGAAGTTTACATGTACATTAATAAAGCTGTTGCCAATTTCAGTTCATCAGAATATGTTAGACTCCTTGGGGCAGCTAAACACCATTCTGTCAAATAGAGCAATAGTCCCCATGTGTATCCCATGCAGGGAGAAAGGACCAAGGGTCTCTTTAATTGAGAGGATTTTGGAATTTTTTATGGATAACAAACTTTGCAACTCTAGGCAATATCTTCTAAAGCAAATAAAGTACTGTCTTGTCTATAAAATGGCACTAACTCGAGGCATGAAGAAATCAAGTGCCATGTGGTATGAGACAAAGTAGGAAGGAGGTCCCTGCCCCATAGAGCTTACAATCTAAGTCTCTTTATCTCTTTATAGGCCCCTGGTAAGGCCTCACCTTAAGTAGGCAGGGCAGTTTTTGGTCCCCAGTTCTTAATTGATGAGCTGGAGAGAGTGCAGAAACACCATTGTATTTTACAGAGTATATCTGTTATCTGCTATATAACCTGTGCCTTTTTTCCTTTTGAATGGCTGCCCCCATGGCTACACAGCAGCTTTGTTTATATAAACTGTAGTAGGGTTTCTGAGGCAAACGCACAATTTTACCAGTGCGGGGCAGCAGTACATAATAATTGAATTACTTTGATACATTTTCGTGTTTGGGTGTTGCTGTTTCTTTAAGCAATGCAAATGGCTCTTACCTGTGAGGGCAGTCAGGTTGTGAAATACCCTCCTGGGTGATGTTGTTTGTACGGAAATAATATTCAGAGCCACAGTTACAGTAATCCCAAGGGCCATAGTTATGTTTGTGTATATATGGATGTATATTTCTGTATGTTACATTGTTAAGTTGGGTTGAAAAAAGACCAATGTCTGTTATATAAAATGCAATGACTCTACATGCTCCGGAAATGTACATCAACTCCAATTCGACTTATTTATGAAAAGGATGTAACTTTTGCACACGGAATAAACATTTTCTGCCACCCACAATTCTGTTGATAAAAATATTGGATTGTGGGTAACCGTGCACAGCTTTAGTAAAAAAGCCCTTACATGTTATATGAATGATTGACTTTATAGGGGTCATTTGCAGTTACAATTTTCCTAATAATTTCAGCATAAATTCAGCTGTAAGGGGGGGTTGAGCCCAACGCTATTGTGGCCATTGTATACACACACACACACATACATACACACACAACTGCTGATGTACTGTAACTGTAAATGACCCCCTATATGGCCTTGCATGCGATCATGCTTCATTGTGACCTTTTAAAGGGGAACTGCACCCAAACCCAACTTATGCTTTTTGAAAAGTAAATATCATTTCAAGCAATATACATTAATGAAAAATATGCAGGCTTTTTATGATGTTTAATGTAATAATATGGTTTGGAACAGTTCCCTAAGCCCCGCCCCCTGTTTCCCTGCTGATCTGGCTGCTTTGTGACTAAAATAAAAGTAACAGTAGTTGCCTGCCCTCAGCCTGCAGCCTCCCAATCCCACAATTCCCTGCACACGTGATGTCAATAAGGAAAGGAACATCCCAGTGCAATGCATTGTGGGTAATGTAGTTCCTGCATGCTGTCTGTAAGCTGTGGAGAAGTTGTTACAATTTTTAACATCAATGTTTTAGTCCCTCCTCCCCTGCCAGGATTTCAAATGATGCAGGAAGTAGAGATGTAGCGAACTGTTCGCCGGCAAACTAATTCGCGTGAACATCGGGTGTTCGCGAACGCGCAAGTTCGCGAACTTTCCGCGTATGTTCGCAATTTGGGTTCGCCGCGTTTTTTTTCGCTGCGTTTTTTCTCTGCGTTTTTTCTCAGCCTAAAAACGCCACACAACCACACATGGCGTTTTTCAGCTTAGTACTGGTGTAAGCAAATCCCGTTTCCATGGTGCCAATAGCGCAAAATAACAAAAAACGCCGCGTATTTCCGCTAGGTCTGCCCGTTTTTACGCAACGCTTTTTCAACAAAGTATTTTTTAGAGAAATTTTTGCCCTTGATCCCCCTCCTGCATGTCACTGTCCAGGTCGTGGCACCCTTTAAACAACTTTAAAATCAGTTTTCTGGCCAGAAATGGCTTTTCTAGGTTTTAAAGTTCGCCTTCCCATTGAAGTCTATGGGGTTCGCAAAGTTCGCGAATATTCACGCTTTTTGGCGTAAGTTCGCGAACGCGTTTGCGAACTTTTTTTTTAGGTTCGCTACATCCCTAGCAGGAAGAGAAGAACTGTTTTGCAGCTGGATTTTAGCATATAAAATGCTATTTATTCCTACTTTTTGAAGTACAGGTATGGGATCCCTTACACAGAAACCCAGAAAGTTTTGAATTATGGAAAGGTCATCTCCTATAGACTCCATTATAAGCAAATAATTCTAATTTTCAAAAATGATTCCCTTTTCTCTGTAATAATAAAACAGTACCTGTACTTGATCCCAACTAAGATATAATTACCCCTTATTGGGGGCAGAACAGCCCTATTGGGTTTATTTAATGGTTAAATGATTCCCTTTTCTCTGTAATAATAAAACAGTACCTGTACTTGATCCCAACTAAGATATAATTACCCCTTATTGGGGGCAGAACAGCCCTATTGGGTTTATTTAATGGTTAAATGATTCCCTTTTCTCTGTAATAATAAAACAGTACCTGTACTTGATCCCAAATAAGATGTAATTACCCCTTATTGGGGGCAGAACAGCCCTATTGGGTTTATTTAATGGTTAAATGATTCCCTTTTCTCTGTAATAATAAAACAGTACCTGTACTTGATCCCAACTAAGATATAATTACCCCTTATTGGGGGCAAAACAAGCCTATTGGGTTTAAATGATGTTTAAATGATTTTTTTGTAGACTTAAGGTATGGAGATCCAAATTACAGAAAGATTCGGAAAACCCCAGGTCCCGAGCATTCTGGATAACAGGTCCTATACCTGTATTAGGTACAAATACAGTATGTCCCACTGCCATTTTTCTTTGCTCAAATACTATATATTTCCTAAAACTAATATCTGCATATGGAAAAGATTCCTTTTTACTCTCTGTGTCTGCTACAAGCAGGAACATCAGTGCCCTCGTAATCCTTTATAAAGATGCGTACCATATGGCTTTATAGAATCATTTTCTGTAATTAAGCTCCCAATTAAGCTTAGCTATCTTTCTACATGCGCAGAGATTTCATGGCACTGTGTATTTGCAATTTAATTGAGGTAAAGCGCTTAATTAATCTTGCGCCAGAATAGAGATCACAATCAGATCATTTAACCCCGCATCATCTGGGGTCCCGGGCTGTAATGGATGCTGCATCTGATATTCTGCGAGGTCTGCTCTGCTGTCTGGAGAGATACTAATGTGGAAAATCTATGTATCCGACAGGAAAAATGTGAGTTTATTTAGTTATACAACTAGCTGTCAGCTAAACGCTGCAAACAAATGCGAAGAAATAAACAACAGACATCCTGAGACTGTTCTTAGAATTCCATTTAGTTAGAAGAGATTTAGAGACAGAGGGGCAATATGGATAAATGTACCACAGGTGTGTCTCTTGGAAAATGGGATAAGGAGCTTGACTCCATCTGCGCCACCGGTAGAACAATAGTGGAAAAGATTCATATGGTCGCCAGTTGCAACATGTTTTTGGCGGTTATACTATACTCCAGCTGCTCTCAAGGGGACAACGCTCTCGTATTACGACTCCTGACCTCAGCTGGGCCTTTGCAGAAGTATTGCAGGGTCTTCAAACTGAACTATAATACTCATCACATTTACTCTTCCAAAGAGTCAGTGGATTTTACCAGGAATAGTAGATTTACTGAAGAAATAGCAGAAGAAAGGCATTTTCTTTGTACACCAAGGGCCAGTGTCACATCTGGCACCAAGGTCACAAGGGGTATTGCTTATAACACAGGTGGGTTCTCCCAGGGTACCATGTTCCTCAGGGGGTGCTTCAAGGGATGACATTAAGACTTCCTACTCACTTGAGTTCCCTACAACCTGGTGAGTTCACTTAGGGAATAGCAGTCTCGGATTTGTGGCAAGGCCACAAAGGCCCGGGCCTAGGACGGGCGGAATTTAGGGGTGGCATGCTGCCCAGCCGCACCAGAATATTTTGCATCTGGAGCAATGGGAAGATGGGAAACATTAGGACGTCCTCTACCCACTGGGGGGTGGTGGTGTGCACATGAGCGGACAAGGTGGGCGGTAAAAGGGGCACCGTATTCAGAAATCTGGCCCTGGGGAATAGTGATGTGCAGGCTGGCCTGATACCCATAGGAGCCTTGGGTTTGGGCCGACCTCTGCACTACATTTGTGGGTCGTGGCCAGGTTCGGGTTAAGCTCTTCTGCTTGCCCTCATTGCGCACGACCTAAACCTGCCGACTTCTTGGTTCCAGCTTATAGGCACGTGGCTGCTTACACCCAGCCCACCACTGATGTCACAAAAAGGGCAAGTCTATAAATTGGGGGAATTAGCCAGGTCTACATTGTGTAGGGTTCAGGTTGGGAGCAGGCGGGTTAGGGCTGGTTGTGTGTCGAGAAAAACTTGACCCGCACATCACTATTAGGGAACGAGTCTACACTCACATCTCCTCTGTGGAGCACAAACTGCTCTTCCTATTGTACAGGGGTCCCCGACTTGAGCCAAATTCAACTGTAAAAAGATCTGGGGGGCAATACAAGCATATAAAAGTTCTGGGGGTTCCAAATAAGGGCTGTGGGGTGTCAGCCTACCCCTGGTTTTTATGCAACCAAAACTTGTCTCCAAGCCAGGAATTCAAGCACCTACTATGAGGCCACTGGGAGCAACATCCAAGGGGTTGGGGAGCAACATGTGACTCCTGAGCCACTGGTTGGGGATCACTGCTATAGAATAACTGTATCTTTTGAGTCTAGCAAGAAGTATAAAGGTGTGTTCTGTTAGACTACATGGGCATTGGGACCTATATATATGTATGTATGTATATATACTCTGACAGACAGAGTACCGCACACATAGGGACTTTGGGAAAAAACAAAAAAGGTTTATTGAAAAAAATCCGACGTTTCGAGCACCAAACTGTGCTCTTCCTCAGGGACAAACCTATATATCTATATCCAGTCCATAGAATCTGCAAAAAAGGCCTTTATTCAGACACAATATCTACGCATTTCGATCTCCATGGGATCGTCATCAGGATCCTGATGATGATCCTGTGGGGATCGAAATGCGTAGTGCCGATGGTGGGAGACTATCTATATATATATTATATTATATACATAATATTTCCTTACTTCAAGGGAAATAATTCAGATTTGAGTCATGTGCACCAAGCTGAATACACAATACAATGTTTATAGATTTGTCATTTCTTTAATCACTGTCCCTCTAATTTTAGGCCTAAGATTCATTCCACCAGTGTTTATGTTATCTAAAAATAAAACAGAAGTTGTTGTAAAGAGGGAACTGATTATGATTATCTTGTATATTGCAGAAAATACATATTTCCTTGTGACTGTGCCCTTTGATCATTGCTCTGTGGCTCGGTAGCACTGCAGCTCAGTTTAGGGCAGGGCTGAGAGAAAATCTGCTTCGGGTCCTTCGGGGGGAAGAAATGGACATGAAGCAACAAAAAGTCGTAGAATATTGCTTTGCCTTGAAATACTGTATTTATTTTATTTCTGTTCAGCACGATGATTGTTTTGGAAGTAATTCAGGAGGTCCAATGTGTGACCTTCCATCTGTTGCTGAAATACTGATCCCAGCTCCCCCATTACACTGTGCACTATTCATGTCCAGACTCCAGATTCCTTAGCAGGGGGCCACACTATGTAATAAAATACAATCACTACAGGTATTCTTATTGTATGACCTTCCATTAAGTACTAAACAACAACTGCCAGAATCTTATCTCAGATAAAACTGTCAAACGATTGTGGGAAGAGTATAACCTTTTGTTGTTCTCCCTGAATGCTCTGTCTTCAGGGGCCTCATCATTTATTTGGTTTAAATATCTTTTTTATATACAGATGATATTCAGATATATTTAAAAACCCCTTTACAAACCCTGATCTACTTTATCTATCACTTCCTAGCTATCTCCTCCTGAAGGATGCCACTTCAAAGTGTAGTAGCTAGTGATGGGCGAAAAGTTTCGCCAGGCATGGATTCGCGGCGAATTTCCGCGTTTCGCCATTGGCGGATTGTTTTGCGAAACGGATGAAAAATTTCGCCGCGGAAAAATTCGCCGCACGTCCAAAAATTGTCGCCGGCGTCAAAAAAGAATAGTCGCGGGCGACAAAATAATAGCCGCGGGCGACGAAACAATAGCGCGCAACAAAATAATAGCCATGGGCGAAGAAACAAGAGCCGCGCGACGAAACAAGAGCCGCGGGCGACGAAACAAGAGCCTCGCGCGACAAAACAATAACCGCGCGCGACGAAATAATAGCCGTGCGACAAAATAATAGCTGCGCGACAAAACAAGAGCCGCGGGCGACGAAACAAGAGCCGCGCGACGAAACAAGAGCTGCGGGCGACGAAACAAGAGCCGCGCGCGACGAAATAATAGCCGCGCAACAAAACAATAGCCACGCAACAAAATAATAGCCGCGGGCGACAATTTTTTTTGTCGCACGACATTTTCGCTGTTTCGCGAATTTTTCGCCGTTTCGCGGATCTTTTCAAAGATTCGCGAATCACTAGTAGTAGCCTAAGAAAAGTTGATAGCCTTTCTTTATATTTCTCTATAAATGTCAGAATATAAGGCTGATTAGTAATCAATACAGATAATTACTACATGGCAACTTAGAAACCAGTGCAGTTAGCATCAGAATTTAATAATCAGGCCTGTAGCATCAGCTTATATGACAGGCCAACCTCATTTTCTGCTAGATCATTTGTGACAACTAGTGATGAGCGAAGCCGTCCCATTTCGCTTTACCGTGAAATTTGTGAAACAACAAGAAAATTCACGAAACGGCGAAAAATCTGTGAAACGCAATTGTCACGTGACTTTTTTGTCACCCGCATCTATTTTTGTTGCCCCTCCCATTTTTGATGCAGCCACTGCTAATTTGGACGAGGTTGCGCCCGATTTTGATGCAACCGTGCCTATTTTTTTTTATGTGACCGAAACGTGCGCTGAATTTTTTCGTGCAAATTTTCACCGAAGTTTCACAAAGCAATTCGCCAATGGCAAAATGTGGAAATTCACTGCGAATCCATGCCTGCCAAAAGAATTTGCTCATCACTGACAACTAGAGAGCTTACTGAGCATGTGCGGTGTCACAGACACAGACAAGTGTCTGTGACGTGTTTGTATAGTCCTGGATAGTGATGAGTAAATTTTTTCCCCACATATGGATTCACAGCGAATTTCTGCATTTCACCATTGGCTAATTGTTCCGCGAAAATTTGCAGCAAAAACATTTGTTGCAGTCATGTCAAATTGGGCACGGTCGAGTCAATATGGGTGACAGAAAAAGATGTGGTCAACAAAAAAGTTGCACGTCAAATGTGTTTCGTGGATTTTTCACCGTTTTGTCGTTTTGCAAATTTTCCTGCAAATCAAAATGGGACAGATTTGCTCATCACTAGTCCTGGATAGTGATGAGCGAAATGATTTGGCAGGCATTGACTTGTGGCGAATTTTTGCAATTCCCCATTGGTGGATTTATTTGCGAAACGGGCGCAACAATTCACATGGAAATATTTGCAGCGCATCAAAAAAAATTAATGCTCACGTACAAAAAAAGATGTTGCGTGAGTCAAAAAAATGACGTGCGTCAAAAAAATGTGTCTTTTTTGACATACGTCATTTTCATTGTTTTGTGAATTTTTTGCTGTTGCACGAATCTTTTCACAGAGTCGCAAATTTTTCGCACAACCGAAACGGGACAGATTCGCTCCTCACTAGTCCTGGATCATTGCTGCTACTGAATCTTCAGGCTGGAGCAGTAAGTTCATATGACAATATGACAGTTTTAGCCATATTCATTTTTAGGGTTTAGTTCTCCTTTACCAATTTGTCAGGCATAATTACAATTACAAAACCTGAATGTCTTAAATTGCAAATAAAAACAACTACGTCTCATAGAATACAGACATTTTACTGGGGTTTTACAATTTTCAAATGATAATTTCATTCACCTAAACCCCCAGATACATATAATTACAGATGACCGTTGTCATTGTATTGACTATTGACTCACAGAGAAGTGATATTCCTGGAAACAGTCTTGACATTTAAGCACAGCGTTTGGGAAAAAAAAATGAATAGGAATGTAGAACAGAAGCAACTGCCATTATATCAACACATACAAAAAGGAATAAGGGCGGCGGCGCTGACGCTTAGAACGGTTGAAATGGTTGACGTCTTTGTGGTAAAGTTGTATACAATGTTGCTTAATGGGATGCTTTAGTGCCGGCAAACATAATAACATTTACTTAGAGTCGCGATTGCCAAATTCCAAATTAATTAATGTAATATCTGGCTGAGTATAATAAAGTAATGAAGTAACAATAAAGTGGTTTGCCTTTTTACATTTCCTGTGCAACATTAAAAGGTCAGTTTAGTCGACTGAGGGTTGATTTCAGCCAACAGGCAGAGGAGTAGAATCAGTCGATAGCGTTGTGCAACAGTCACTTGATTTGTGACATATGGCCACATTTTTGGTACTGATCATTGAAAATGATTTGTGTTTTATAAATGAAATAATAATGCTGAAGGCAGACTCCTCCCTAGGACCTTTATCAGTTTAGGGCAGTGATCCCCAACCAGTGGCTTGTGAGCAACATGTTGCCCCCCACTCCCTTGGATGTTGCTCCCAGTGGCCTCAATATTGGTGGCCATTTTTAAATTTCTGACTTGGAGGCAAGTTTTGGAGGCATAAAGACCATGTGTACTGCCAAACAGAGCCTCTAGTAGTCTGCTAGTCCATATTGGTCTACTAATGAACCAACCTGAGTCTTTATTGGTCACCTACTAGAAAAGTTTTTGTGCTCGTGTTGATCCCCAGCTTTTTTTTCATTGAAATGCTGCTCACGGGTAAAAAAGGTTGGGGATCTCTGGTTTAGGGGGTTCCTTCAAGGCTAGGAGGCCCAATCACCCAATCACAGAGGCATAAGAACATGGGTGTCTTAAAGGAGAAGGAAAGGTACAATCACTGGGGGTACCAAAATGTTAGACGTCTCCCAATGATTGCAATCACTTACCTTAATACCACAGGCTGGTATAAGGGGGGTAGGTACGAGAGAGCAATCCTCTTCCTTCTGTCTTCACACCGGCTTTTTCACTCTACTGTGCATGTAGACATAAGACAGGAGGAAGAGTATTATTTTGTTACAGCTACCCCCCCCCCCAGCCCAGGGTATAGGGTAAGCAATTACAATTTTACCTCTCTTTGTCCTTTAACTTGTATAGGGGCCCATTGCAATACAGAATCCAACCTATAACTATTGAGTTGTCAGTGGCTAATAGGAGCCATTTTTCTATATTATTATTATTATTTCCTTATTCTTCCCTACTTCTTATAACAACTGGACTTTGGTTTAGTCATTTTAGTGTATCTGTATTATAGTTTATCGAGGTATGGATCTTCAGTCAGAAGGTGTTCATTTCTCTTTACTTCCTTGTGCAGAGTGAAGCCCCGCCCCCACTTCCTGTTCAGCCCTGCTAATGCACAGACTGGCTCCTGCTGCCTCCAGGCATGTGCAGAAAGCTCTCCACTCCAACGACCTGTTGTCGAATTGAAGAAAGAACTGAGCAGGAAGTGGGGGTGGGGCTTCACTCTGCACAAGGAAGCAAAGAAAAACTTTGTGACTGAGGAACCAGGTCAGAGACAATGCTGGGACAAAGGTAGGTAATTCTAAACGCTGTTTAGAGTAATTTTACTCATAGAAAAAAAAGTTTACTTATTCTTTAAGGACCACTACATAAGGTACCAGCATCCAACCTTTTCTTTAACATCTTATGAGGGCCCCGCAGAAATAGGGTTGTTATAGTAACAGTGTTTTATAAGTCAGCAGCCCTCCAGTTTGGAATTATAGCAGCTATCTGGTTGCTAGGGACAATATTACCCTAGCAAGCAGGCACTGGTTTAAATGAGAAACTAAAATATGAATAGAAGAGGGTAATAAGTAATAAAAGTAACAATGACAATGAAATTGTAGCTTCTTGGAGCAATAGTTTCTTGGCTGCCAGGGTCACCGACCCCTTTTTTGAAACCTGGAAAGAGTCAGAAGAATTTAAAAACTATAACAGATAAAAAAAATGGAGACCAGTTGAAAAGTTGCTAAAAATTGCCCATTCTATAACATACTAAAAGTTAACTTAAAGGTGAACCCCCACTTTAAAGTCCATGTTTCTCTCTATGTTACCCCCAAAATACAAATGTTAAAAATCCTTTGAAAAGCTAGCCAATTAGAGCAATTGCTGTGACTCCCTGGGGTAATAATGCTGCACTAAATGTATTGTAGTGTGAACTAAATCTCTCATACTAATCAGAGAATTAAGCTACACGCTCTATTACTCTATTAACCTGAGACGACCTTGGTGTTTTAGACTGGTTTATGCAGAATTCATGCCTTTAATGAGTATTTAAGTTTTCAACAAATGCTCTGAGAATGTGACTCATAGTAGAAAAAATCCTTTGTGCAAAGTCAAAAATTCGTAACACGAGCAGCGAGGCTTGGGAAACTTGGCGTTCGACAACAGCTAGCTTCATGGGTTACATGTAACTAAATAAAATAAGCCAGACATGATTATGTACTGCAATGTTAGTCTTTCCAAATGTACCGGCTATGGCATTAATTTGGTAATAGGCATCATGTACATCAGCTGCTATTGTACTGGATATACAGCACTTACTATAGGTTCCTGCTGTTGCAGTGTTTTCCAAAGGTTGTATGTGCAGTCATCCTCCATACAACAACATTCTTGAATTGGGTGCAATGCAGTCAGGGTAAATATTGGTTGCCGGCCACAGCAAAAAAACAGGATTTCTAGGGTGAAGTGGTGAACTACAACTAAAGACTTGAACTTTGCTTTGGACTTTGAATGGCACGGATTGGTTACTGAGTTTGGGGGGTGGATTCTGGTATGGTTCACTAGAGTGGGAATCTCTAAAGTACCTTATTTTGTTAATGTTGTGTTCAATAAACCACCTTTCTAGTTAAGGACCACTGCATAAGGTACCAGCATCCAACCTTTCCTTTAACATCTTAACATCTCTGACACTTTGCTGATTGGAAGATTCATGTATCAGAGGGTCTCCTCTACCAAGTTCCTTTTTAGATTTCAAAACATACCTGATGCAACAGACCGAAACCATGAATGATTAGGCTCACAGAGTGATCCAGCTCCTCCCTTAACTTGTTCCAATGTGAAGTGATGGAGTCTTGATCTTGAAGTTGCTCTGCTTTCCAGAGAATCTGTGCATTACTGACACCTTGCTGATTGGAAGAGCTCTTCATGTATCAGAGGGTCTCCTCTACCAAGTTCCCTTTTAAATTTCAAAACATACCTGGTGCAGCAGACTGAAACCATGAATGATAAGACTCACAGAGTGATCCAGCTCTGCCCTTAACTTGTTCCAATGCAAAGTGATGGAGTCTTGGTCTTGAAGTCGCTCTGGTTACCAGAGAATCTGTGCATTACTGACACCTTGCTGATTGAAAGAGCTCTTCATGTATCAGATGTATCAGATGATCTCCTGTACCAAGTTCCTTTTTAGATTTCAAAACATACCTGATTCCACAGACTGAAACCATGAATGATTAGGCTCACAGAGTGATCCAGCTCCTCCCTTAACTTGTTCCAATGTGAAGTGATGGAGTCTTGGTCTTGAAATTGCTCTGCTCTTCAGAGAATCTGTGCACTACCCATTATGGAAAGTGTGTGTGTGGGGGGGGTGGAGACTTCAAGCCTCATATCTATCACTGCCCAATCGGAAGTATGGAGTTGCATTACACTGTGAGCCTAAGAGGGGTGGGGTTTTCCTGTGCTTACATTATGCTTTCCTTTTTATATCTGGAATTGGTATGCCTATGTAAAAATACATATATATATATATTTATTTTTGGAAACTTAGATGGCGATGCATATTTTCTACATAAACTCAACTGGATGAGCTCAAAAAAGGTGTTGACTGTTTCTGTTAAAAATCAAGGCCAAAAATGAAACCCTCCTTGAAAACCAATGTCCTGTACAACACTATGTTCCTATATAAATACCTGACCGCTGTTTCATGCAATCTTCCCATCCATGTTCTTATTCTTATTAATGTATATTTAGGGTGAAGGGTGACTCCATGTTTAAGTTCTCTGTCAATCAACCAATGAAGTAGGGACATGTTTCTACTTTAATGTACTTGGGTGGATTCCATCAAATAAGGAATTGATCTATAAAGCTTAAAAAAATGGGAAAGTGAAATAATTGTTGCTGTTGGATTAGAATGTTGAAACAGGAAACTATTTCGTAAATCCCACAAATTCATTATCATTTCAATGACTTCGAAAAAATGATTGTTGGGCAGTAAAGTTTAGACCATTTTTCCTGAGTTTTGGGGGAAAAAACACATTTCATTGCTATTTCCATCAACAAAAGGTTGTCAGAGATTGTTTTTAGATATAGGTAAAAAGAGAAAAATGATAGAAATACAAGTTGCTCGGAAATGTGTAGGAATCAATCCAGTCTGCCAAAATAGATGTTTTATGATCAAAGCTGAAAAAATGTAGAAATGTGCAAACTTCAACTATTTTTCTCATTTGACGTTTATAAATAGGGCCCTTGCTTATTGTTCTTGGGGCAGTCTGGGCTTCTTTGTGGCTTTGTATGAGTCTATTAATCTCGCAGTGCCCCCGCCGCAAAATGTATATAGTAATCTGTATGGAAGAGAGGCTAAAGGTGCAAGATGCACAAATGTAGAAGTTTTAAAGAAAAATAAAGGTATAATAAGTTAGGAACGGAGCCGTAAATAGTTTGGGCAATTTGTCTTGAGACTGATTCAAACAACTGTCATTTTTCACATGTCAGGATGGAAAAATATGGATGGAAACACATCAGTTGTGGATTAGTGCATGGCGTGTCACATGTGTGCCATGTAATGAGAGTCAGGCACAACTGGAATGATGAAATCGACTAGCAATCCGGCAAGGAGCTTACTCCGGCCATCTGAGTTCTGTAACAATGTCTGCCGAGATGCAAAGTGACACTGCACCATTTGGAACAGAGATTATAATATAATATATTATAGGGTTGCAGAGTTGTCACATTTATTGGTGGAAGGACTATGTTTCCAAGGGAGGATCCCAACATAATCCATGTGCAAAACATCATTAGATCACACAGACGGGCCACTGATTATCTTTGAAGTCATCTTTCTCATTCAATAACTGGGGTCATTATTGAATATTATTATTTAGTTAATAGAAACAGGGATTTGCATTTATTGTTGCTTAGGGAGGTGCCTGAAGTGACCCAGACTCCTCCTCCAAAAACCAATGCCTTCAGTCTCTTTTTTGCCAGTGGCACCACAAAGGTCCATATGTTTATAGGTAGGGTACTACAGCTGTGTGTAATAAACTGCAGCCAATGGGGATCAACAGGCCTCGTGGAAAGTCCCAAGTTGTGATTAAAGTCAATGGGCGTTTTTTTACCACAACTTTGGAGTCTATGAATGTTTTCGTCACAGCAAAACCTGGAAACAAAATGTCACTATCGCTAGTCCTAAGCATTCCAGAGAGACAGAGTAAATGTACTTATGTTTTGCTGGCTGGTCTGTACATAACTAAAGATTTACACATTTTCAAAATTAAAAAATTGTATAAACTTGATTGAGATATTTTACAATCAAGTTTTTTTATTTCTTGAATTCTAGGGGCACATTTACTAATCCTCGAATCCGAATCCCGAATGGGAAAAAATCGGATTGGAAATGAAAATGTTGCGATTTTTTTCGTCGCTGTCGCGGGTTTTTTGTATTTTGTGCGACTTTTTCGTCGCCATCACGACTTTATCGTATTTTGCGCGATTTTGCCATTGCGATTTTTTCGTATTGAGCAATTGTAAACGGCGGAAAAACCAATCCAAATTTTCCGCAACGGCCACGAAAATATACGATAAAGTCGTAACGGCGACGAAAAAGTTGCGCAAAATACAAAAAAATCGCGACAGCGACGAAAAAGTCTAAAAAATACCGATCATTATGAAAAAAAACGCATTCGGACGCTTTCGGACATTAGTAAATGTGCCCCCTAGTGTATGGAAAAAACACAATGGCAAAAAAAATCATATTTATCTTATTAATCTATTTATTTTTGCTTGACTTTTTAATGAAAATATGAAATAGAAAATAGCTTGAATGTTTAATATAACCTCCAATTTGTAATTTTTTTTTTTATTTTAATTGACAAATCTTGAAAATGTAGGTTTGAAAAGCTTGAATTTGAAAATACTCAAATTCACACTTTCCAATGTTAAATATAACCTGCCATTCACTTCAATAGAACCGTACCAATTTTGTCATTTGAATTTAATACATTTCAAAAATTTTAAAGCTTCCATTTAAAAATATTTTATTACTTTACTATTACTTTTTTTGCCATGATTTTCTTAAAATGCACCAAAAATGTTGGCGCATTTCATGCTATACGATGATCCCCGTGCCTTTGTGGACAATCTGCTTCAATGTTGTTGAATCATGGGGGCAAGAGGTTCCCCTGCAGTTATCCAATTGTAGAAGGCAGCTAGTAGAAAGATAGAGAGAGAATGAGATTATTAATGGCTTACCTTAGGGGGTGAGAGATAAAGAGGGTTAGGTAGCAAGGACAGTCTGAGTCCCAACGAGGAGTGAGAATTTAGGGTAGAACCCCTGAGCAACTGTACACAGATGGGAGACGGAGAATGAGGAGAACCTGCGGCAGTTGCAGAGAGGCAACACAAGAGAAGATTGGGCACTGAGGTACAGGGGTCCTGGAGGCTTTGGTGAGGATCGTTGTGTGAGTCAGAGAAGTGAGTGAGAGAGAGAACATGGTGAGCATGAAGAACACAAAATCTTCTGTGCTGAGTTACTTGTGCAACTGTTACATTGCGGGTCAATTGGCTCTGGTTGGACCTTATACCGCCTGTGGGAAGCCTACAATAAAGTCTGCTGTGATTAAATGCAATTATTGTGTCTTGCCTACCACTCACAGTAACGGCCTGCATTGGTCCCAGGCTGAGAACCTGACAGAATTCTATTGTTTGAGAAGCTCATGAAGGCAGAACAAATACCCTAAGCAAGAAAACCTGATATTTATTTGCAGCCTGGCACGAATGAGTTGCAACATATTTTAAAAATACATATACAGTAAGTGAGCTGATATAACCTGGGTTAGGCACTTTTGTTTGATAAATATATAATGAAGGGGAGAATATTCTCTGTGGTAATAACACACGACTCATTAGTGGCTCACCATAAGGAAATGTAGCATTCATTATATCTTCTCTGGTTTCCTAATGTGGCCTCGTGTTCTCAAATACATTACAGGGAATCATTTTTATGCTGTTTAAAAAAAGTGTCTTTGTGTAACGCCAAACTATGCCACATTAACACTATTTACTTCTAAAGCTGTGGAATAAAACCTATGACTTTTTTATTGGTGGATTTTCGGGGGGGGAGGCGGCTGGGTAAAATGGGCAGCCAGGTACCATGCTCTCGGGTTATCTCTGCTGCTGGAAACCAGCAATTCCATTATCTGCCCGTTCCATAACACTCCAGCTGCTGTGAATATACAAACAATATGAGCTCAGGGCAATGATTGGTGGGAAACAGACATGACGCAGGAACTATTCTGCTGCATTATTTACTTAAAGGAGAACTCCACCCAAAAACAACTTAAGCTGTTTAAAAGGTAAACATAATTTTAAGCAACTGTGCAATATACAGTACATCAATTAATAAAATATGCAGCCTTTTATTATTTTTAAAGTAATAATATGGTTTGGAGCAGTTCCCTAAGCCCCGCCCCCTGTTCCCCTGCTGATCTGGCTGGCTACTTTGAGACTCAAATAAAATGTAACAGTAGTCACCTGTCCTCAGCCTGCCTTCAGCCTGCATCCTCCCAATCCCACAATTCCCTGCTGCACATGTGATGTCAATAAGGAAAGGAACATCACAGTGCAATGCATTGTGGGTTATGTAGTTCCTGCATGCTGTCTGTAAGCTGTGGAGAAGTTGTTACAATTTGCAACATCAATGTTTTAGTCCCTCCTCCCATGCCAGGA
This sequence comes from Xenopus tropicalis, assembly GCF_000004195.4. Taxonomy (NCBI): domain Eukaryota; kingdom Metazoa; phylum Chordata; class Amphibia; order Anura; family Pipidae; genus Xenopus; species Xenopus tropicalis. Next base: position 16,986,487 of record NC_030678.2, read on the forward strand.
TTTCAAATGATGCAGAAAGAGAAGAACTGTTTTGCAGCTGGATTTCAGCATATAAAAATGTATTTATTCATACTTTTTGAAGGAACAGATTACAGTGACAGGAATATTAGGGGTTTCTGTGTTGTGTGGGGCTCTTTAACAAATTTTGGTTCAAAAGCAGGAGTTCCCCTTTAACACAACATGTTTCAAGCTGTGGCTCTTTATCAAAACATTACACAGATCTTTTAAAGGTGTACAAACACACCATTGCTAAAATTCACATTAGATGGGAGGCAACTGCTGCTGAATGTCCACTAGTGTCCATTTAATTCCAAATAGAGTGTCAAGAAGTACTATGAAACACGGCGCTTGAAGTAGGGAGAATGAATAGAGAAATCCTCCTGAATCAGGGAAATAGGCACAAACAAAGGGATGTAACGGTATTTAAGGTCAGACCCAGTGTCGGACTGGGACCCCAGGGGCCCACCAGAAAACCTTAGCCCATAGGCCCACTTTCCAAACTATTTTTCCTCCTTCCCGCACCCAACCTCTTTATTCTCCTAGTCTCTTTTATTTCCATGCTAGCATCTATTCTTCCATCTATTTCTCCTCTTTCTTCCCATTCAGAAATAGGGAATGAGCATGAAACAGGCCAAATGGTCAGGAGCAGGAGGGCCCACTGACACCTGGGCTCACCGGGAGTTTCCTTAGTATCCTGGAGGGCCAGTCCAACACTGGTCATACCCCCAAGGCGCCCCCTTGGGCCACGTCACCCACATCCCCTGCAGGGATCCCCGCCATCAGCCCGACGTCCTCCCCTGAGTGCGCGTAAGTAAAACACATCAGGGGACGACATCAGTGGCCATGGGAAGCGGCAACAGGGATCGGGTTGGGGCCCCAGGGCCCAGCTGGTTATTTCCTGGTGTCCCGGTGGCCCAGTCTGACCCTGACGGTATTTGTAAGTAAATATGGCAAACACAGTATTGCAATGTAGAAAACAAATAAGAAATGTTGGCCCACTGTGCAAGGCGATAAACAAATAGGTAAGTTTTGTAAGGAAAAAAAACTCTTTTGCTACAAAAGAGGCAATATATTAAAAGATATACAGGTATGGGACCCATTATCCAGAATGCTTGGGACCTGGGGTTTTCTGGATAAGGGATCTTTCCGTAATTTGGATCTCCATAACTTAAGTATGCTAAAAATCATTTAAATATTGAATAAACCCAATAGGATTGTTCTGCCCCCAATAAGGGGTAATTATATCTTAGTTGGGATCAAGTACAGGTACTGTTTTATTATTACAGAGAAAAGGGAATCATTTAACCATTAAATAAACCCAATAGGGCTGTTCTGCCCCCAATAAGGGGTAATTATATCTTAGTTGGGATCAAGTACAGGTACTGTTTTATTATTACAGAGAAAAGGGAATCATTTAACCATTAAAAAACCCAATAGGGCTGTTCTGCCCCCAATAAGGGGTAATTATATCTTAGTTGGGATCAAGTACAGGTACTGTTTTATTATTACAGAGAAAAGGGAATCATTTAACCATTAAATAAACCCAATAGGGCTGTTCTGCCCCCAATAAGGGGTAATTATATCTTAGTTGGGATCAAGTACAGGTACTGTTTTATTATTACAGAGAAAAGGGAATCATTTAACCATTAAATAAACCCAATAGGGCTGTTCTGCCCCAATAAGGGGTAATTATATCTTAGTTGGGATCAAGTACAGGTACTGTTTTATTATTACAGAGAGATAGGAATCATTTTTAAAAATTTGATTTATTTGCTTAAAATGGAATCTATGAGAGACGGCCTTTCCGTAATTTGGAACTTTCTGGATAACGGGTTTCTGGATAAGGGATCCCATACCTGTACTTTGTCCAGCAGAAAGAAAGCTTATGAGACAGCAAAGAATATTCCAGGAAATAACGGCCCATATGCCTGTCTCTAGTGTGTCTTCGGTTATTACAGGGAATAGCAGTGATTTGCAAATAAACTCGACTCCCGTGCCGCCAGTGTGTAAGTACATGGGTATCACACAAGAGCTGCCGTTCACTGATTTTTATTTTTTTTTATGAATTTGATTTATTTGAATCTATTTTTTTATTTGAAATGTCTCTGCTGAAAAGATCTATTCAAATATATATTAGAGAAAAGAATATGATCGCTGGGAAATGTGCCAGTAGTCTAAATAAATATGCAGCAGAAGGGCTAAAAGCTTGTAAAGCGAGGTCTCTCCTCCCGGGGAATATTATCCGGCAGAAATGCTATCACTGCCACTTGGAAGCAAATCGTTAGATGGATAAGAAGATCATATTGTAGAACTAAGGAGGACAGCACGGGACAGTGATAAACCGCGTAACAAATGGAAAGTAAGGGAATTTACGCAATCCCAGAAATCCACTGAGACTCTTGTGTTCATTCTGTCAGGGAAGGAAAGTAAGAAATATATCAATGAGGAAATTCTCACAAATGGCCATCCTGAGTAGAACCGGCATTCTGACTCCATAGCTAGGGAAGCAGGGTACAGGTATGGGACCCCTTATCCGGAAACCAGTTATCCAGAAAGTTCTGAATTACGGAGGACCATCTCCCATAGACTCCATTATAAGCAAATAATTAATATATATGGAATATATATGGAATATATATTCCAGTTTGCGAGATTCTTTAATAGGTCACTTAATTTAATATAAACTATCTGTTGGTTAAGTATTTATTCTGGGGGTATAGTTTTTGTTTAACAGCACTGGCTGACAACCACTTTATGTTTGGGCCTTTGCCTGATTGTGAGCAGTGGCTGTACAGGTATGGGACCTGTTATCCAGAATGCTCGGGACCTGGGGTTTTCCAGATAAGGGGTCTTTCCGTAATTTGGATCTCCATACCTTAAGTCTACTAATAGATTTAAACATTAATTAATCCCAATAGGACTGTTTTGCTTACAATAAGGGGTAATTATATCTTAGTTGGGATCAAGTACAGGTACTGTTTTATTATTACAGAGAAAAGGGAATCATTTAACCATTAAATAAACCCAATAGGGCTGTTCTGCCCCCAATAAGGGGTAATTATATCTTAGTTGGGATCAAGTACAGGTACTGTTTTATTATTACAGAGAAAAGGGAATCATTTAACCATTAAATAAACCCAATAGGGCTGTTCTGCCCCCAATAAGGGGTAATTATATCTTAGTTGGGATCAAGTACAAGTACTGTTTTATTATTACAGAGAAAAGGGAATCATTTAACCATGAAATAAACCCAATAGGGCTGTTCTGCCCCAATAAGGGGTAATTATATCTTAGTTGGGATCAAGTACAGGTACTGTTTTATTATTACAGAGAAAAGGGAATCATTTAACCATGAAATAAACCCAATAGGGCTGTTCTGCCCCAATAAGGGGTAATTATATCTTAGTTGGGATCAAGTACAGGTACTGTTTTATTATTACAGAGAAAAGGGAATCATTTAACCATGAAATAAACCCAATAGGACTGTTCTGCCCCAATAAGGGGTAATTATATCTTAGTTGGGATCAAGTACAGGTACTGTTTTATTATTACAGAGAAAAAGGAAATCAGTTTTAAAATTCTGAATTATTTCATTAAAGTGGAGTCTATGGGAGACGGGCTTTCCATAATTCGGAGCTTTCTGGATAACGGGTTTCCGGATAAGGGATCCCATACATGTACTACATAAGAGCCATGAATATCTTGTAAATTATATCCTTATAAATCGAGATTAGTGATGCGATTGGTTGTAATTGGTGCTTGGTGATGTCATTTCTGTCACATGACTCACTGAAACTTGTGTATTATAATAAATAATGTACCCCCTCAGAGCTTCGTGACCTATTTAAAAGGAATTTGCCCTTGTGCTTTTATATTGTCATAGAACTCCTCTGTGACTTAAAATATCCCTATATTTTACAATGGGGGAACACTTCTCACTACAGTACATTAATAAAATAACGTTTGTATGTTATAGAATTCCCCATTCTTTGAAACTGTGCTATTGGTTTTCGTTATTTCTTTTTTTTATAGTATTTGAATTATTTGCCTGCCTCTTTCCAGCTTTTAAATGGAGGTCACTGACCCCAGCGGCCATAAAAACTGTTGCTCTAGAACCCCCCCTTATCCCCTCAATATGTACCAGCACCATATGTATTCAATAACAACACAGAGACATGGTTATGGCTAAATCTGCTGGAATCACAGGATTTATTAATATCATAGTCATAAATAATAAAATATTGGGCATTCCCTAATGCCAGCTGTGGCTCCCAAACATGGCTCAGCTAAAGGGCAGGGATTGGGTAGTGCGCCCACGAGAAACCTACCTTATCCCTCTCCCTGCCCTTTAGTGTGCAAATATGGCTCTAGCCCCGCCCTAGGGGTGAACCGATACCTTCTGGCTAGGCCTGCACGATGGGAGGAGCCAAAATGATGCCGGGAGAAGCAGCTGGGTTCATGGGATGCACAGAGACCTAAACAGGCGATGATCCAGAGAAAGGCAAAAACCCTTAGCGCTCGGCCAATCTGCACTGAGGGGAAAATTCCTTTCTGACTCCAAATAGCAATCGGTATTACACCCTGGATCATGGCTATGCACACATCATGCACACACCAGGCACACAAATGCACCCATACACTCACACCTACACATCATGCACACACCAGGCACACAAATGCACCCATACACTCACACCTACACATCATGCACACACCAGGCACACAAATGCACCCATACACTCACACCTACACATCATGCACACACCAGGCACACAAATGCACCCATACACTCACACCTACACATCATGCACACACCAGGCACACAAATGCACCCATACACTCAGACCTACACATCATGCACACAAATGCACCCATACACTCACACCTACACATTTACACATACAAATGCACATATACACATGCATAATGCAAAACATACAACTATACACACTCAGAAATCCATGCATACAGAAAGGCACTCGTACAAAAAACACACACATACATACACACACACACAAACATACACACACACATACATACATACATTCATACATACACACACACACATACATACATACATACATACATACACACAGAAGAAGGGATAAAAAACAGGAGGGTCAGGGAGGTGGAGGGTCTCGGAAAAGGGAGATAAAATCCAGAAGGACTCGTCTGGTGGAACGCTGAAAAGAAAAGAAGAAACTGGTAAATGTTTAAAAACAGAATAAATGACAGATATGTAATTTGTTGTTTTGGATATCAAAGACTTATTCTGGGCCTACAGCATATCAGCCATCTGGAATGTCACTGTGAAAATGCCCAGCCTAGTTTGTATTAGAAGGGACAATGACAATAAAACATACCCCTCTGTATGATTTTGTTAATTATTATGGCTGAAAACACAGAATGATATAACTGAGATATTAAAGATGGTTTATGGAAATATGACATTATATGGCCAATGGCAGGTGCTGTATAAGGGGTTGTGGCTGCATATTCGTAATTTAATCTTCAGTTATAACTATGAAATCCTAAATGGATTATGTGGTATGATAAAGATGGTCTAAAAGAAAATGACATTAAATAGCTTACCCGAATCCTCTGAAATTTCCTCTTTATGGCTTTTGTAAGCCTCCTCCGGGTGCTCAGCCTGGGCACCGCCACCACCACAGGTGGCTCCTCTTCTTGTTGTTCTTCTGATTTGATCCTGCGCAAAAATAAATTAAAATATGAGTCAATGTTGTATTCTGTTTAAAAAGTTTTTAGACCAGAAACACTAATACTGGCGGCATAATATAACGTTTGGACACAAATTTATTGCAATGTAGGTGTTTAGCAAAATGCTGGAGTGACAGCTGACACTCTTTTCATTGTATTCCTATGTGTCAGAAATTGAATAGGAAATGTATCACATGTATAATACTTACTTAGCAGCTTCCTCCAGCTCCTTCTGCCTTGCCACGATCTTATTATGCAAGCCTTCGAGTCTAGATCCCACAACCTGTGAGCAAGGGGGTGAGAAAGAAGATACTTTTATATATGCATTTAACAATGGTGTTAGTAGTTACTGCATTACATTGCAAATTAGAGAATAGGACTTACTCGCCGGGCTTGCTGCGTCTCTTCATATTGGTCCAGAATATGTTCCACGTCGTGCTCCTGCTCCTGAGAGACAAGACTCTGCATTAAACTACTGCTGATTTGTAACAGCGGCACAGTATTGGTACTTAGAGGGCATAAAAGAAATAACATTGATAATATTATTAAGGGCTGTTGCTGGGGATATGGTGAGTAATAAACTCACAAATTATAATAATAGGGTTACAGTTGATACAATAAATAACCCCACTAATAATAACAAATATAATATTAATGATACTTACTTCTGACAAAGCCAGGACTTTATGGATGCCATAAAGCGTGATCTCCAGCTCCTCAAGTTGTTTCTGTAACATAAAGGAAGGTACCAATTTGAGAAAGGGATCTGTACGTCATAGCTGTTCCCCTTGAAATCAGACCTATAAAGCAATTTTGCTTTAGTTTTAAACAAGTGGCAATTATTTAAAGGGTGGCTTGGCCTTCTGCATTTTTCAGCTACTCCTGGTTTACAGGACACAGTAGCCAAAACTCACACATTCTCCTTTCTTATTAGTTTCTGCTCACCCATATTAACTTTGTACACACTGGCACAGGGGTATATTGAAACCCATTATCCTTTAAACTGCATAATGGGAAAAGCTTTAGTTGTGTACAGTGAGGGTCTGGATCTGCTCATGTTATTCCCTGTTTTTAATGTCATTTTCCCCATTTCATCATTTAGAGTCTCACAAAATATTTGCAATTGAATTTTCTTCTCTGTTTATCTAAACTTTGGATTCCTTACCCTATAGGCATCCATAACGATGAAGTGGGCCATGTCCCTCAGATGTTCAACATCATAATCAATATAATATTGATTGATGAAATGATCCCTAAAAAGCAAAATCCCAACAGATCATTAGTGGCACTTCCTACCTATTATTTTACTGTATTTATACTGTACGTGCACTTATTCATTTTAACAGATACAATATGGGGCAAACACAAAATGTGCCACAATGCATTGTAGGGTGCAGAGTGAAATGTCATTTGTGTCTGTTTAGGTGCTGCCTATTCTTTGTAACCAGGTTTGAATGATCCAAAACAGTATAAAAATGAGAACAGGTATGGGATCCCTTATCCAGAAACCTGTTATCCAAAAAGCTCCGAATTACGGAAAGCCTGTCTTCCATAGAATCCATTTTAATCAAATAAATCAGAATTTTTAAACTGATTTCCTTTTTCTCTGTAATAATAAAACAGTACCTTGTAATTGATCCCAACTAAGATATAATTACCCCTTATTGGGGCAGAACAGCCCTATTGGGTTTATTTAATGGTTAAATGATTCCCTTTTCTCTGTAATATTAAAACAGTACCTGTACTTGATCCTAACTAAGATATAATTACCCCTTATTGGGGCAGAACAGCCCTATTGGGTTTATTTAATGGTTAAATGATTCCCTTTTCTCTGTAATAATAAAACAGTACCTGTACTTGATCCCAACTAAGATATAAATAATCCTTATTGGATGCAAAACAATCCTATTGGGTTTAATTAATGTTTTATTGATTTTTTAGTAGACTTAAGGTATGGAGATCCAAATTATGGAAAGACCCCTTATCCGGAATACCCTTGGTCCCGAGCATTCTGGATAACGCGTCCTATACCTGTATACTATTAAAATAATAATCAACTAAAAAAATAAACATTTTAGGCAAAATAATAGTTTTAGGAAAAGATGAAAAAGAAAAATCAAGGCAAAATTAGAGGATTTGCTCTTTTTAATTTTCCCAAAGAGCTTACAATCTAATCTGGGAAAGGTAAGATAATTGATAAGATCATTTTCATGTTACTTACCAGTCGTCGATGTCCGGAAATCTTCGAATGTATTGATGTTCTGCAGGGAAACACATTGCCATTAAACACTGAGCTAACAGAGGGAACCAGTCACATACAAGAAACCAGCACAGAGGCCTTTGCCAAGGACAGTGGCCATGTTTCCACTTTTCCCAATAAATTTTGGGTTAAATGAAACGATAGGCTGCTCTATCATATACTGGTGTCATGTACTGCAGAGTACTATTCAGTTAAAGGAGAATTAATCCCCATATTATTGGAGGGGTGTGATTTGCGAGATACTACCAGTGACTGTAATCGATAAATAGTGTATAACCTCTCCTTTAATATAGTTGTCCCATCAGCAGTAATAGCATTGTTCTGGTCCCCCTCCCCAAAGTAAAAGAGTCATGGGCCTCACCCCCATCCCATGGTCCCCTGGTAATTACACTACCGTGCCCCTTATTGTATACACCAACTCATCTCACTGTTTGCCAGAGAATTAGCCGCCCTGAAACTGGACAGGGCTTACTAAAAAGGGGGTTGGCTCTACACAGATAAAGGAAAGCATAAGTTTAGCTGAAGAAAAGTTCTGAATATTTACAAGGGAATGTTGGGTGTGACACCTTTATATTTCTGGAGCCAAAAACGCAAAGTTACTGATCTTAAGCGCAATACTTACCATAGTAGCCATAAATGGCCTCATCGAAGCTCTGCTGGTGAATGTAGTCCTCCAGGACTGCGAAAAGCACCTGTAGGTAAAAAAACGTTAGGCACTCAATTCTCAATGGATCTATATGCTGCCAGGTAAAAGGCTAAGTATATGCTGCCAGGGAAGAGGCTAAGTATATGCTGCCAGGGAAGAGGCTAAGTATATGCTGCCAGGGAAGAGGACAGTGTATATAGTAAGAAGTAATACAAAATAGTCTCAAAGAAAGGATTTTTCTGTGGCACTTGAAAGTTTTTGTTTTTTTGGGCAGGGCCCTATTTACCATTTGTATTCAGTATACACTCATACACAGGGTACACTCATCTATTGTACAACACTTTGGAACATGTTGGCATTTTATAAATATGTGCTAAATAATAATAACAGAAGGTAAAATAAGGCAAGATGATTTCAGGTCAAGAACCTGTAACTGAAAGATGGGGTGCTTTATTTATGATAGTTTAATGTAAGGCAAGATAATATTGGGTGAAATACTGTGGGATGGTGTGTGTATAATATGGCAAGATGGTATCAGTAAAAGCTATAACATAAATAGTAAGTATAGGAGGACTTACTATTTATATATATATATATATATATATATATATATATATATATATATATATATATATATATATATATATATATATATATATAAATGATGCAAGGTGTCAAATCGTGTATAATGAGACCAAGCACTCAAGGAGAATGAATGAGAGAGAAAGAGCACTTTAAATGAGTGCAGAGTTCCATTTTCCCTTTACTTAAAATGAGAGAATAAAGTGATTCCTTACCTTTACCTCTGGCATTCTGCTGCCTCAAAGTACAGCCACCTAAAGGCAAGTGATACAAAGGGGCATTATATCAGTATTAAATAGTATTCTGGGCAGACTTGCTACATAACAAATGGTTAAAGATCAGTAACATTACCTCTAAAAAAGGTGTGCCAGAAGGTGCCGTTGGAACCAGAAGTGCCAGATGTTAAACTCTTCTGGTTCGTATAGTGAGGGGTTCCTCACACTTGAGGACCGGCACAAGGCCGGGGCACCCAAGGGAGACCCTCAGTCGAAAGTGGCTTTTCCCTAAGCTCAGACCAGAATAGAATTGATCGAACTAAAGGGGAAGCCAAAAAATCGCTCGGAAATAGCAATCAAAGTCGCACAAACCACAGGTACAGAAGCTCAGCAGTATAGCAATCTGGATAGAGAGACCATAGAATATAATATAAGAGCAAATAAACTTCAGACAGAATGCATTTAGTAAACTAGAAAGGGAAGTTTGAGAACAAACTTCATGTTGGGTTGAAAAACGTGATGTCTGTTGTTGGCTTCACCCACTTTGTCTAACCTTGGACCACAGTTATATAGTGAAAACCACTGTGCAAAGTTTGGGGACCCTGCTTTTAATAGTGTCTGAATGGCAGCAATTTAAATTTCCCCACTGAAAGTCAACAAGTGACATCTGATTGGCGGTTGGTGGCTCCACCCCCTTTTTCTAACCTGGAACTGCAGTTACCCAGTTACTAACTCTGCAAAGTTTAGGGACCCTAGGATTAATAGTTAAAGAACAACAGCAGTTTAAATTTAAACCAATAAAAGTCAATAGGTAAATTGTGATTGGTGGTTGGTGGCCCCACCCACTTTTTCTAACCTTGAGTCGAAGTCGCCCAGTGACAAACAGTGGGCACCCTGGCATAAGAAGTGTAAGAAAGGCAGCATTTTAAATTTAAACCAATAAAATTCAATGGATGAAATCTGATTGGCTGTTAGTGGCCCAACCCACTTTTCCTATTTTTGAACTGCAAAGTTTGGGGACCTTAGTATTAATATGTAAAGAATGGCAGCAGTTAAAATTTCCCCACTGAAAACAATGAAAGAAAAGCGATTGGCTTTTGGTGGCCCCGCCCACTTTTTCTAACCTTGAGTATGAAGTCACCCAGTGACTGACTGTGCAAAGTTTGGGAACCCTGGCATCAAACCAATAAAATTCAATAGGTGAATCTGATTGGCTGTTGGTGGCACCGCCCCCTTTTCAAAACTAAAACTGCAGTCTCTTAGTGACCAACTGTGAAAAGTTTGGGGACCCTGGGGTTAATACTGTGAGAATGGCAGCAGGTTGAATTTCCCCATTGAAAGTCAATAGGTAAAATCTGATTGGCTGCTAGTGGCTCCGAGTTTTTAAAAAAAAGTTTGGGAACCTTGCCATCAAACCAATTAAAATCAATAGGTGAAATCTGATTGGCTGTTGGTGCCTCCGCCCACTTTTCAAAACAAAAACTGCAGCCCCCTAGTGACCAACTATGAAAAGTTTGGGGACCCTGGGGTTATTACTGTGAGAATGGCAGCAGGTTGGATTTCCACCAAGTCAATAGGTAAAATCTGATTGGCTGTTCACAGCTCAGCCCACTTTTGTGCATCCAACAATCATCATATTTTCATTCAGGCTGACCCCATGACCATGTGATTCAAGTTTGGGGAGTGTAGCTGTAAGCTGTAAGTGTGGCAGCAGTTTCAATTTCCCCATTAAAGTCAATGGGTGAAATTTGATTGGCACTTGTTGGCCCCTCCCACTTTGGGGTCATCCAACAAATGTTGCTGTTTCATTGGGGGTGACCTCATAATTATGTTATTCAAGTTTTGGGGGGTGTATTTTCAAAGCTGTAAGAGTGGCAGCAGTTTGGGGGAAGGAATCTGCTAAATTAGTATTATGGGGCCCCATCATTACTGATGCCCCGCCCTCAGGGTTGCCCCGCCCCCCAGCCAACCACTTTGGGTTCCCTAAGGAAACTACCCCCCCAGTTTAGAAACCACTGCGTTGGATTTAACCCCAACTCCAAAACATAGAAGTAGTAAAGCGCGCAGTGTTTCCATAGTAACAAAGTGACAGTGACAGTTGGAGAGAGGCATAAAGGGGAAATCATTTCTGCTCCTGGATTTATGAACATAGGCGCTAAATTGGATATTCATGTAATAATAACTGAATATTCTAACACTGTGTATTTACCAAGGCTAAATAGTGCAATTCTGCTGGAAATAATAGCCTTTAGCCTACTGCCATTGCTTTGCCTTAGTACCACTTAGTACATCAAAGCAGGGCAGCCATTTGAGGGTACAAGGTGCTAAAATCATCATTTCTAGAACAAAATAAATACTGCCCAGTACAGCACATGGCAACCCAAATGATTATATTAATAATTATACTTTATGGGGGAGTGTGTTTTCCTGCTATCCCCCCCAACTGTCACTATTGGTTGTGTCCCTCAGCCAGAGCCAGCATTAAGGCCATCTCCAAAGCCCATTTTAGCCGAATTCTGCCCAAATGAACTAAAATCCAACCCCCACTAGTCTCAGGGGCACAGCACTATCAAAATTTCCACTCTTTTTGGAATAAAATAAAGTTTTTTTGCCAAATAATCTCTCAGAAGGGAAGATCACTTACCTCTCACTACAATGCCAACCAACTGAATAACTGTCACAGCGCTGATGTCACACAGTGTAAGGCAGGAGCCACTCTTAAAGGGGAAATGTACCCTGTTAATGAGTGAGGTTTATATGCCATTAGTTTGCCCTTATATGAGCAGTACCTACACAGATCATTGTGTACATAGAACATTGCTTTACTGTTCTGTTGGAAAGATCCATTAATTCATCAGCCATGGGTTATCTACCTGCTGCTACTAAATCAGATGTAACTGGGGCTCCTTAGCAGGTAGGGTGCCCCTTCCTTGGCCTGAATAGTGGGCAGAGATGGGGGTTATACCCACCCTCAGGGGTAGGAAGGGGTTTGGCCTCAGCTGGTAAAATGTTATATACAAGTTATGTATGGGGGGGCAGTTTCCTACTAGTAAGGGTGCCGGTGGGTGTAGGAACAGCGCAGCTCAGTCATTATTCTGGCAATGGCCAGGCTGCTTCATTGTTGGTCATTAAACTACTCAGTAAATATAAACTATTGCATCTTGGGAAACAGGAAGTGTTTCTGCATCCAGAGAGATGTGTCAGTAACATAATATGTCACTTATTTTATAGAACTCCCATAACACTTATGTCAGGGAACCTCCTATACACACTGCCACAGATCTTTACCCACTAATTATATTGACTATATTATACTGTATATATATATATACATTTGTGGCTGTTTGTCAGTTTTGCTATATGAATAAAAACAAATTCCCCATGTGGATCTATGATTGCCCAAGAAGCACTGCCTTTGTTAGTTGTATTACTGTATATTTATGTAGCCCAGTGCTGTCCAACTTATTAAATGTAGTGGGCTAATATATATATATATATAATATGTCACACAGCATGTTGGTGGGCCGTATTCAGTTAAAATGATCATTTCATATAGTGAAGTCTATGAAGCCCCTGAGCATACTGGGGGCAATAAGAATCATTTGGTCACATCTGACCCGTGGGCCTCCAGTTGCACAGCCCTGACATAGACAGCACATATAGGGCCTGATTCACTAAAGGGCGATAAAAATTATCGCACGCTTTTTCGCGTTAAAAAACGCAAAATAACTTGCGCGCGATTCACCATAGTATTATCGCGTGCGAAAAATCGCCATTTTCTCATGGGGTATTTCTCGCACTAGTTTTACCGTTTTGCGTTAATTTCCGAGCTGAAAAGAATACGATCGCATGATTCAGAATAACTTTTGCGCGCTAAATATCGCATTCGGCTATACGAAAATTAACACCTACTACAGGCAGGCGAAAAATTATACAAAAGTACAGTAAATGATTTTTTGCAATAAAATATGGACTTACAGTGTTATTTATTCAAGTATGTGTTTCCCCTAGAGTGACGCAGCCGCCAGTTTGCAGCGAAATGTTCATTTTTAATACAGTAATTTTCTGCAAGTATTGGCGTGTATGGCTAACATGGCGTGCGTTCATTTGCGCAACTATTTATATTTGGCTACAAGTGATGAAATGTTTCGCCAGGCATGGATTCGCAGCGAATTGGACGTGCGTTAAATTTTTTCGCTGCGGATTTTTTCATGCTTTTCGCAAAACAATCCGCCAATGGCAAAACGCATGAAAAAATTCGCCACGCAAAAATTCACCGCACATCCACAAATTGATACAAGTGTCAAAAAATAATAGTCACAGCAACAATTTTTTTGCCCGCACAACATTTTTGCCGTTTCGGGGATCTTTCGAAAGATTTGCTAATTTTTCACTAAAGAAACCAGAACACATTTGCTCATCACTAGCGGCTACTATTTATAAGCAGCTACTATTTATATGATACCATTTATATGCTACCATTTATATGTGGCTAATATTTATATACACCATTTATATGCTTCGACAATTTTTATACACTATTTCTATGCTACCATTCATATTCCGCGATTATTCGCGTAATTTAGCGCATGTACAGGCAAATACCGCATTGAAATAGTCTTTCGCGAGTTAAATAACGCTTGCAATATCGCGCGTAAAAAAGCGCGAGTATGCTTATAGTGAATCGTGCGAAAAATCGCAAAATTAAGTGGCGGTAAAAATTTTAGTGCACAATAAGAATAGCGCACGTTTTATCGCCCTTTAGTGAATCAGGCCCATATTCTGTTAACCCTTCCACCTCAGAACAATACTGCTATAGACAATGGTGTATAAGAAAGCACTATTACGTGCCAAATATAGGTTGTGGGGCACAAACACACTGATGTATAATTCAGCAAGAATTCTCTGACAGACTGCTACAACAACTAGCACTCAGGGACAGACTGCTCAAGAGATGGAAAAGACAGTTTTTCATTATTTTCCCAAAGCGCCAATGCCAGTCCCTTGTCTCTGGGCTCCAGCACTGCTGTGCAAACACAGACTTCTTCTTATTTAAAGGGCACCTACCATAATAAAACTGGTCCTCCCACTGGAGGTGTGGGCTAATAGTGCCTGCACTCTGGCTGGGGAAAACAATAACACTTTCGCATGAAAATGTCCCTGGCTGTGTGTTAGAGCACATATAATGTGTGTGTGTGGATCAGGGGACTCATCTAATGAACCTGCATCACAAGTTATAGACTGTGTAGAGGTATTGATGAAAGGATAAATAATTTTAATTATAATATATAATGCATATATAGGTATGAGACACTTTTTTTTGTAACTTATGGCTAAAGGTGGCCATACACAGGCAGGTTTTAGCTGCCAGTTCTTTCAATCTGAGTTGAGAGCCTGTATACGTGGCACTCTGGCGCATTATCTTTACAAAAATTGTCCAGATATTGTTTAAATATCTTATTGGAGTGATGACCGCATCAGTTCCTTGATGCGGTCTATGCTCGAATGGCCTGTATCCTTGTTGTTGGGACTCAATGTTGCTCACATCAAAATGGGCATATCGGTGAAAGATCTGCTCATTTGAGATGTACTCATATAGAAATCCCTTTTTATATATGCCTTACTATGTGTATAGGCATTATGGTTGAACGTGATGGATGTATGTCCTTTTTCAGCCTAACTTACTATGTTACTGTAGAATGTGTGTAGATCATACATAGTCACCTGAGTTTGATTTTAGCTTTGACATTATCTGTAAGGAGTTTGTATGTTCTCCCTGTGGCTTTTTTCCAAGTACTCTGGTTTCTTCCCACATACAGACAGATTAGGGAATTTAGAATGCAGTTTAGGATTGAGAGGAGTATTATTAGTTGCCTCCATGTGACCCCATTACTTCTTTTCAGCACCCCAATGTATTCTAACCTTTCCTTGTCCAACAACCACAATAAGTATTAAGATGGTTTTATGACATATGTACATTTTATCTTAAAGGGCACTTATTATAGGAAAATTGTTCAACCCCACCACCATCATCAGTTGGAAAAAATACTTTTTTGGCCCCTAGAGAGTGTTATGCCACCCGCACCGGAAGCAGCCATGTTTGGTCACATGTATGTATGCGACATCTCGTGCATTTGTACAATGGAAGAGCTGGGACCCTCCTCAATATTTGTATTTTTGAAGTCCCAAAATGGTCACCTTCACCTGGGGCTCCTTCCTGCTGTGGGCATGGATTCTCTGCGAAATTCCACATTTCGCCATTGGTGAATTTTTTGAACTGCCGCAATAATTTGCTGTGACAAAAATTCACCTAGGGAGGGAAAAGTTGCAGTCATGTAAAAAAAAGTTGCGGTTGCAGCAGTAATGCAGTCGCTGTTATGTGAATTTTTCAGCAGTTTTGGAAAACGGGACAGATTGGCCTATCATTAGTGGGCAGCATAGCACTCGAACAAAACAGTATTTATCTAGCACACATACACACATACATATACACACACACATATACACACATACATACACACACACATATACACACACACACATACATACACATGCATACACACACACACAAATATATATACATACACACACACATACATACACACACACATATACACACACACACACACACACATACATACACACACACATATACACACACACACACATACATACATTAATGGCACAGAAGGTCTTATTGATTGAGCTTCCACTGTCTCAGGCTAAACATGAGGGGTCACTTACAATTTATAACGGTTTAAATTACAGTTTATAATGGACTGGCAACAATAGAGTGGTCGTGGAGGTGGGACACAAAGGGCATATTTATAAAGGTCTGTGAGTACAGGTATCAGACCCCTTATCCAGAAACCCAATATCCAGAATGTTCCGAATTACAGAAAGGCCATCTCCCATAGACTCCATTTTAATCAAATAATTCACATTTTTAAAAAGGGTTCCCTTTTCTCTGTAATAATAAAACAGTACCTGTACTTGATCCCAACTAAGATATAATTACCCCTTATTGGGGGCAGAACAGCCCTATTGGGTTTATTTAATGGTTAAATGATTCCCTTTTCCCTGTAATAATAAAACAGTACCTGTACTTGATCCCAACTAAGATATAATTACCCCTTATTGGGGCAGAACAGCCCTATTGGGTTTATTTAATGGTTAAATGATTCCCTTTTCTCTGTAATAATAAAACAGTACCTGTACTTGATCCCAACTAAGATATAATTACCCCTTATTGGGGGCAGAACAGCCCTATTGGGTTTATTTAATGGTTAAATGATTCCCTTTTCTCTGTAATAATAAAACAGTACCTGTACTTGATCCCAACTAAGATATGATTACCCCTTATTGGGGGCAGAACAGCCCTATTGGGTTTATTTCATGGTTAAATGATTCCCTTTTTGCTCTAGTGTAAAGTTGCTCTCGGCACCACTCGTTCCTTCCCACATCCTGACCTAAATTTCACAAAGTTGCGGCTATTAACACAGTGGATATGAAGCTGCCCCCACCTCTGAACCAGGCAGTAGCTCTAGGGTCCCCTCAGCAGCTCGTATCAACCACCACAGCACAGTTGTGCTTTAAGCATAGGGCCCACACATTACTCTCTTGAGTCAAGACACCGGAAACTACTCCAACGTGTGCCTACGTTACGTCCCATTTCCATTGAAGTAGAAACACAACTTGTTTGCAGCCTGGAAGCTGCACTAATGCTGGAATCATAATGAAAAAACACTAAATTGTGCAAAAACATGGTGTAGTAAAAAATACAGATTCAATTTTTTTTTTTTAAATAAGGGAAAATGAGACGCAGCTACATACGATAAGGCACGATAAGATAGGGGCACGGAGCCAAGATATCTGGAGTTTGCATGTTTTGGATTAATTATATCTTAGTTGGGATCAATTACAAGGTACTGTTTTATTATTACAGAGAAAAGGGAATTATTTAACCATTAAATAAACCCAATAGGACAGTTCTGCCCCCAATAAGGGGTAATTATATCTTAGTTGGGATCAAGTGCAGGTACTGTTTTATTATTACAGTGAAAAGGAAATCATTTAACCATTAAATAAACCAAGTAGGACTGTTCTGCCCCCAATAAGGGGTAATTATATCTTAGTTGGGATCAATTACAAGGTACTGTTTTATTATTACAGAGAAAAGGGAATCATTTAACCATTAAATAAACCCAATAGGGCTGTTCTGCCCCAATAAGGGGTAATTATATCTTAGTTGGGATCAAGTACAGGTACTGTTTTATTATTACAGAGAAAAGGGAATCATTTAACCATTAAATAAACCCAATAGGGCTGTTCTGCCCCCAATAAGGGGTAATTATATCTTAGTTGGGATCAAGTGCATGTACTGTTTTATTATTACATAGAAAAGGAAATCATTTAACCATTAAATAAACCAAGTAGGACTGTTCTGCCCCCAATAAGGGGTAATTATATCTTAGTTGGGATCAAGTACAGGTACTTTTTTATTCTTACAGAGAAAAGGGAATCATTTAACCATTAAATAAACCCAATAGGACTGTTCTGCCCCCAATAAGGGGTAATTATATCTTAGTTGGGATCAATTACAAGGTACTGTTTTATTATTACAGAGAAAAGGGAATCATTTAACCATTAAATAAACCCAATAGGGCTGTTCTGCCCCAATAAGGGGTAATTATATCTTAGTTGGGATCAAGTACAGGTACTGTTTTATTATTACAGAGAAAAGGGAATCATTTAACCATTAAATAAACCCAATAGGGCTGTTCTGCCCCCAATAAGGGGTAATTATATCTTAGTTGGGATCAATTACAAGGTACTGTTTTATTATTACAGAGAAAAGGGAATCATTTAACCATTAAATAAACCCAATAGGGCTGTTCTGCCCCCAATAAGGGGTAATTATATCTTAGTTGGGATCAAGTGCAGGTACTGTTTTATTATTACAAAGAAAAGGAAATCATTTAACCATTAAATAAACCCAATAGGACTGTTCTGCCCCCAATAAGGGGTAATTATATCTTAGTTGGGATCAAGTACAGGTACTGTTTTATTATTACAGAGAAAAGGGAATCATTTAACCATTAAATAAACCCAATAGGGCTGTTCTGCCCCCAATAAGGGGTAATTATATCTTAGTTGGGATCAATTACAGGTACTGATTTATTATTACAGAGAGAAGGGAATCATTTAACCATTAAATAAACCCAATAGGACTGTTCTTCCCCCAATAAGGGGTAATTATATCTTAGTTGGGATCAAGTACAGGTACTGTTTTATTATTACAGAGAAAAGGGAATCATTTAACCATTAAATAAACCCAATAGGGCTGTTCTGCCCCCAATAAGGGGTAATTATATCTTAGTTGGGATCAAGTACAGGTACTGTTTTATTATTACAGAGATAAAGGAAATCATTTTAAAAAATTAGAATTATTTGCTTATAATGGAGTCTATGGTAGATGGCCTTCCCATAATTTCTGGATAATGGGTGTCCGGATAACGGATCCCAAACCTGTATAACCAAATGGGCATTGACTTGGGCACTCTTGGATGAATCAATAGTAGTATATGCCAAAGTAAATGCCCTCTATAATTAAATGTCTAGTTGAGTTGAGACAAGGTTGAGTACTATCCTTTTGGCTTTACTATCCTTTTTGGGCCATGTGTAGGTAAGTACGGGACATTGTTGCACCTTGTGTTTGCCTGCACTACCTAACTTGCATGTGTGAATAATGCGCAGTTTAGGTTGCAGGACAGGGAACACCAACCCATGTATATGCAGTGATGGCCAGGCTACAAGTCTTGCATATACAGAAGGTCATTTGTAGATTAAGGAACAGGCCACGGAACAGGCCACTTAGGCCCGAATGCTTGCTCTCAGTTGTCTATCTATTAAACTATAAAGATGCTATAAATGAAGGGTACTTGAACTCAAGAAGCCTGAGAATCTCTGGACTATTATCCCAAAACATTCTTTATATACATTACATATACATATACAGTAATGACAAACCATAAATGATTGCCTTCAGGCTGCTATGTTTTTTTTTCTATCCCCCAATCCTGCACATTTGGTGCAAAGATGTTGCAGCGACTAACACTAAGGTAGCGGGAGCAATAAAGTGGGGCAGTCCGGATTTAATGACCGACGTCTCGGCTGCCAATCTGGTCCCATTGCACTAGAACCTTATTAATAAATAGCCCCTCCACGCTGAGACTTATTTTCCCAAGTTATTTTTACACAGTTTATTTTTATGAATGCATATGGGAAACATATGTTTGTAAGGTTGGATGTCTTCAAAGTTGCTATAACGTTCCCGTCCAAAAAGGGGGGAAAAAAAGTTCTACAGGGAAATTCTACAAACACTCCCGACGTATCTGCGAATAGTCAGCTATTCATAAACATTATGAAACGTTTTTGGAGAGGTCGTGTTTTTTAAAGAAACCGTCACATCGTTTTTCATCAAGTGCAAAGATATTCCGCCAGTTGTTGATTACTACTTTCATATTCAAATAAACATGACATGACAAATGGGAGATATATGAAACCTGGGAAGGAACAGTGGCGGGGGGGGACATATTCTATAGAACGATATGGAAAAGAGATTGTTTTCACAGCCGTGACAGAATATTATTTCAGTGTTTTATACAGTTAGAATGGAGTCCCGCTCAAAGAATAGATCCTTCAAAATGTTTTTTTTTTTTTTTTCTAATTTCAACAGAAATTTGGCTTCCAGGAATAGGCGGCTATTGAATTGCTTTCCAGTTGGATTTTGTCTGTCCAGGTGTTCTGCCATTCAGTTTTCCTCGTATAGTGTAACAGTCGGTAAATTCAGATGGAGGAAATGTTATCTAGACGTTGGGCTCTCCGTGTCCCACCGTGTCACTCCATTTAAGATCATTATCGCACCTTTTTACACTGAAGTAATTACAGTGAAATAACAACGAAGGAGAAGTAATCTGAATTGAGATTTCAAATCCATTATCCCCTCACCCCCCTTCCGCCATTCTGTTATCTCTTTCTAAAATCCTACCCTCAGTAGAACATACTATAGCAATTCAGTATAACGGAAAGACTAAAGGCTAATTAGTTGATTTCATTGGCTGTAAGAACAGAGTCATGTGACCTGTGGAACCACAATACATTAGACATGAGTAGGAAATGGTGGGATTGTAGTAGAAAAGGTGCATATTTAATAATATGGGATCATTTTCTCCTCATTTGTTTCCACCAAAGTTCACCTCAGTCCATCAGGTGTATTTTCTAGAGTATTTATGCCATAAACAAATGATGAATGTTGGATATTTGTATGGATAATGTCCTGTAGATAATACAAGTTTGCCTGGAGAAATTTCTCTTGTGCTCTTGGTATATTGGAAAATATTCACTGGACATTCTTCACCACATAAAAATGGGATTGTTCACCAGTGCGACGAGAATGTTCGCCTTTTCCCCCCAAATTGGGGATGTTTTGAGGAGTTTTTTACTTTTTTGTAAATAAACTCCAAAATTTAACATTTAAATAAATTTGTACCTTTGTTGTCTACAATTTGGGTAAATTGCAGCACAGCTTATTTCAGTATCATAAATTATTTTTGACTTTATAAGAATACATAGATGATAGATATAGAGAGACAACCAGATAGATAGACAGATAGACAAACAGACAGACAGACAGACAGACAGACAGACAGATAGATAGATAGATAGAAAGATAGATATCTGTCTGTCTATCTATCTATCTATCTGTCTGTCTGTCTGTCTGTCTGTCTGTCTGTCTGACTATCTATCTATCTATCTATCTATCTATCTATCTATCTAGACAGACTGCCAGACAGACAGACTGTCAGACAGACAGACTGTCAGACAGACAGACTGTCAGACAGACAGCTAGATAGACAGACAGACAGCTAGATAGACAGACAGACAGCTAGATAGACAGACAGACCAACAGGCGGACAGTTGGACAGACAGACAGACAGACAGACAGATAGATAGACAGTCAGACAGACAGACAGATGAACCAACAGGCGGACTGATGGGCAGACAGACAGACAGGCAGACCGACAGGTGGACAGACGGACCGACAGACTGATGAACAGATAGACAGACAGACAGACAGACAGATAGATAGATAGATAGATAGATAGATAGATAGCTAGATAGATAGACAGACAGACAGGCGGACTGATGGGCAGACAGACAGACAGGCAGACAGACAGGCCGACAGACAGACCGACAGGTGGACAGACGGACCGACAGACAGATGAACAGATAGACAGACAGACAGATAGATAGATAGATAGATCGATAGCTAGATAGACAGACAGACAGACAGACAGACAGACAGACAGACAGACAGATAGATAGATAGATAGATAGATAGATAGATATACTGTAGATCAATAGATAGATAATAGATTATCAATTTTTAGAGATACACAGAATTGATACAATATTTCCCATAAAAAATGATTGAACACTCTATGGACTTCTGGTTTAATACGAATCATAAACTATGGGCACACAAGCTTTCTAGACAAAGATAATGTGTTCTACTGAGTCATTGTTATATCACACAGCATGAGATGGACTTTCATGTTTGGCTTTGCCTGGATAATAGGTAACAGGTGGAGATGCACCTTGAAGTGATCAAGTTGGCTCTAAGAACGAAAATAGGAAAACCAGCCAGTTCTGGTCAATGTGTCCGTCCCTGCTGCAGTGCGGCTCACACATACACTTTTCATTGAAGGGGAAATGGCTAACAAATGTTGGCCGCGAGGGGTTTGTTAATACGCCTGCTTCTTATTATGTTCATCTTGTAGCCGCATTAAAATGAGCATACTCTTTTGTGTGTGCATTCAATGGTTTCGCTGGGATACTCTATGGAAGAGTTATAGGCCTCCAGTGCAAACATATCTGCTTCCTATTCTGTCATCGATCATAGCAGTAATATTGACTCAACTATTTCTCTTTCATCTGGGACTATGAGTGTTTACTTTCGTTTACATACGGGGAACCAACTGCAAAACATAGTGGGATTTCTCCAATTATTGTGTGTCAACAACGACGTGCTCTCTAAATACCGTAGCTACATTTGGGATTAAAGCAACGTTATTTATAGCAAGCACTGTATTAGGTACAAATTACAGGCAAAAGACAGAAATGTTTATTATAACAATATAAAATTATCTTCATACAGTTAGAAAGCTGCTAAAGATTACGGAACTAAGGTAAACTTTCTACATAGGAACCTAAACTTCAGACTCGCTGAATAAGAAAGGCTGGATCCGTTACTGAAGTAGTATGGGGTTAGAGTTGCTCATTATATTTCCTAAGCGTTAAAGGACCTGTAACAAAAAATACTTTTAATACAGATTAAATCTGTTAAGTGACTGTCAATTAAATATTTTGGGCAGTATCTATAATGTTGCTCTGCTTAGAACTGGCCAGAGAAACAGCCGAAGACTCTTTGATCACTAACTTCATTTTTTGGCCTTTCTTGATTCTTAGAGTGCCCGTTACCTTTATGTGTGGCTGAGGGTCTGGGGTTGGTGCACCTAAACCACTTCTTCTCTTTGGTGAGTTTCTACCTTTGGAACTTGTGTTGGTGTTCAGTTTTTTCTATAGAGGCAACCATTCAACAATGTAGCTGGCCTTTCTGCAACCATGACTGCTCCTTCTTGGCTATTGTGTCATGCCAATGCTGTTTCTATAAAGATTTTGCCAATAATGGAAGACTATATAATGTTATAGATAGACACTCATGAACCTGACAAGGTTAGAACTGCAAGTCGCCAGCAATATCATAGAGACTATGGTTAACAAGTAGTGATGAGCGAATCTGTTCCATTTCGCTTCGCCAAAAAATTTGAGAATCTTTCAAAAGATCAGCGAAACGGCGAAAATGTTGTGCGACAAAAAAAATTGTTGCCTGCAACTATTCATTTGTCGGGCATGGCTATTCTTTTGTCGCGCGGCTATTGTTTCGTCGCCCACGGCTATTATTTTGTCGTGCGCCTATTATTTCGTTGCCCGCGTCTATTATTTTGTCACGCGGCTATTATTTCGTCGCCCGCGGCTATTATTTTGTTGCGCGGCTATTATTTTGTCTCCCGCGGCTATTATTTTGTTGCACGGCTATTTTTTTGTTGCCCACGGCTATTATTTCGTTGCGCGGCTATTCTTTTGACATCCGCGACTATTCTTTTTTGATGCCGGTGACAATTTTTGGACGTGCGGTGAATTTTTCCGTGGCGAATTTTTTCATCTGTTTCACGAAACAATCCACCAATGCCGAAACGCAGAAATTCGCTGCGAATCCATGCCTGGCGAAACATTTCGCCCATCACTAGTAACAAGCTATGAGAGCTATAAGAAATGTCACTATGCATTTAGCACTTAATATTTACATTATCAAGTGCAAAGGGAAAGCTATTTGATATGAGATTTCTTGACTTTTTGTTTTAAAGTCTGAATAAACTGTAAAGAAACTGGTACAACACGACGACAAAATAGAGCATTTTTATTCTCCTTTGAGAAATAATTGCAAAAAGTTGGCCAGTTTGAATGGAATTACATTAAATTAGATTCTGAGTAAATGTATTTTTAGACTAAACACTTAAATAAAATAATTATTTCTTTACTCCTTGGTTATCTGTTTTGTCATATATTACTCAAACAAAGTACTTACTTGGTAGCAGGGCAGGCAACACACTATATATAGACAGGTATTGGGACAATATGTAGCATTGGTTGGGTAGGTACATCCATTGGTAGAATTGCATATTGTTACCATGCCAGTAATTCCCGCAAGGGTCATAAAGGGCCACGTTTAACTCAGATTCAGGACTGAGGTGGAAATTATACATATTAAAGCAAATTTACAACAGATTTGGGTTACAAACAGGCTTCAAAGTATTTCGCTTTCTGCTGCAGAGAAAAAGTAAGAATCACACGCATATGTTTCAGCAGAAGAATAGAGATTGAATTTCTGTGTTGCACAACATCCCATCCCTTGGCAGTATTCCCCTATCCTTATTGTCCTGCCTGAGAAGAATGCTTCCCTTCGGAGACAATAACAGATTACTGGGAATTATAAAATTAACAATATTCAAATAACTCGCAATCCTGATTATTTCCCAAAAGCATCTGAATATAAAAAGTAATCAAGTAACCAAAGGGCATCCAGTCTAGACAAAGAGAAGTCCAGACTCTGTCCTCCAGATGCAGAAGAGCTACTACTACTGAGATATATTATATACACAGACCCGCGGCTCCCTCAGCGCTAGATACAATATTCTCCTACTCACAGCTCTACTCATATGGGTGCCAGGGGGTTATTTGTTGGGTGCTTGACATACCTCTTATCTTTCATGGCTAGCTGTTCTACAACACAGCAAAGACTAAGTGGAAGAGGTAAGTATGAATAATTGTTAATTTTTGTCCTCAAAGAAACTCTGGTTTTAGAGTTTTTTGGGCCCAGAAATGGCCTGTGCAGCAGAGGGCACGTGACAAGGTAAGGCAATGCTGCACAGGTAGGGGTTAATGTAGAAGTATTAGCTGGGTGGTGTAGGGGGTGGAGCAAAAGGGGTTTGTGGTATGGGGAATGTTCGGGAGCTCAGCCATTTTTGGCAGAACAAATGGATTCCAACTGAAACTGGGTAAAATGGATTGACTGCACAAAATAAAATATTTTGTAAAATAGTTCATTAGGCAAAAATGTAATCTATAAAGGCTGGAGCGACCAGATGTCTAACATAATAGCCAGAACACTACTTCCTGCTCTCTAACCTCTTATGGTGGCCATTCACGGGCCGATTCTAGAAGCTGATATTGGTAGTTAAGACCAATTCGGCAACTTATCTGCCCATGTATGGGCACGAACGACAGGACTCCCCGACTGAAATCCGGTCTGAAATCGGCAAGATCTTGATCAGACAGGTTTGATTTTTCTGTTGGATCGGGGACCACGTTGGCTCGTTGATGCAGTCCCGAACTGATGGCACCTATACCCGCTGTTTTAATTTGATTGTTTGACACTAGGGCCCTTAGGTGGGCATATCAGGAGAAGATCCGCTTGCTTGTTGACCTCGCCAAGTGAGCAGACCTTACCATGTATTGCCAGCTTTAGTTAGTCAGTGACTTTAAGGTGAGGCACATGGGACATAACTGCTCAGTTAGTTTGTGATCACGCAGGTCAGATTGAAAAGCAAACTAACTGATAGTTATGTCCCATATGCCCCCCCCCTTAAGTCACTGATTGGTTACTGATGGCTAACAGCTTAGAGAGCTGTATAGGAGGAAGTAGTGTTCTGGCTATTATGTCTAAAAATCTGCTCACTCCAGCCTTTATAGATTACTTTTTTGCCTATAACTATATTGAATTTTTTTTTTAATTTTGCGCAGTCTGTCTATTTTATCCGGTTTCCTTTTTACACTGAATTGTTCCATTAAGTTGTAAGACACTTCATTCATGTCTATTCATTTATTAAATGATCCAAATATAACTTTTTATTTTCATGCGCCTACAAACAAACACACCCCACCATCAGAATAGGCGCGGGCGTGTTAAAATGGGTGTGGTCACAGCAACAAAGACATGCATGACGTAATAAAGACGCGGGCGACAAAAAAAAAAAAAAGACACGGGTGATGCGGGTGATAAAAAAAAGTAGTGTGAGAAACACATTTTGCTGATTTTTTGCTGTTTCGTGAATTTTTCTGCAAAGCGAAACAGGACAGATGCGCTCATCACTAGTTAATCCTTATTCCAATGGATTGTAAGGCTGTCGGGTCAGTGATTTCTAGGCCATGGCTATGTGGGGCTGCGCTGGAATCTGTCCCTATTTTGATATATCCACTAAACTATAGTGTTGGTTTAACCCCGTACCTGCCAGAGTGCTCGCAACAAATCTCCCTTATTTCTAATGAAATAACCCCATGAGTTGAAGTTGGCAAACACAGCTATGTATTCCTTCTCATATCCTTTATATTATCCAGTCATTATTATACTGTCAGCTTCCCATGATAAATAACAATACTCACCTAGCCCATCTCTTAAGATAAATGTACTTGTCACGGCTCAGAAGTAACAGGCAGACTTGGGCTACATATTTTATCATTTCTATTATTGCTGCTCCTGTCTGACCATTTATCATCATACAAAAGTCTTTTATATTTTCCCCTTTTTTCTCCCTCTGACTGATTGATGTTAATACACATCCCTGTTCCTAGGCGTGTATAGTTCC